>NW_015172553.1:1253516-1350490 GCF_001447785.1 Gekko japonicus
GGAAAATATTTGAATGGCTTTGATCCCAGATTTCAGGCAAAAAAAAAAATCCGTGCAGAAAATTCCATGCAGAGAGAATCTCTTTAGTTGCCACGATGGATCTCTACAGTTTTGAGTAGAATGAGAGAGAATCTAGCAAAGGAGGAACTCAGGCTGCCTCCAGGCGGCAGAATCCTCTACAAGCGCATTTACTTCCTTACATAGCTTATCCTGCACTTAATTTCTTCAACCTGCCATAGATAGCTCAAGCTAGCCCGATCTCATCAGATCTTGGGAGCAAAGCAGGGTCAGCCCTGGCTAGTATTTGGATGGGAGACCGCCAAAAACAGGTGTATACACATACATGCAGGTTGTATGCGTATTTACTGAAACATGTGAACAGGATTACATTGTATGTATGTTCACTGTATGTGAACAGTGCTCCCGTCTAGTCAGGGAGAGAAATTTCAGGAAAGCAACACACGGGCAACAGTTTGTTTTGGAAATTTCCCCTCTCTCGTGATTATCCGGGCACGATCACACCCCAACATCTGGAAAGTGGAGCGCACCCGTGGCTTACCACCGACAATGCGAGTTAAAAAACTAGTACCTCCAAGGTACTAGTAAACATTTGCCATGGGCTGCCTCCAGACTCCCGTGGTGTGATTGTGCCGGTGTACGGCATTCCCCTCCGGTCCCTTGTTTACCCGCCGGCACCGAGGGAAGGACCCGTGGTGTGCCGCCGGCGCGTCTGATCGCATAATCGCGGATCAAACTGCGCTGGGTCAATTAGCCACACCTCCCCCCCCCCGCGATATCCGGCCCGTGTGACCAGGGCCAGGGTCACCATAAGTCAGCTGTGGCTTGATGGCAAAAAACAAACAAGCAAACAAAAGAATTCTTCAAATACAACGCTAAACCAGAAGTAGGGGCAAGTGCCTTTGTCTGCGTCTTTCTAGGTGTTACAAGAGACAGGGAGCTGTTTTAGCACTCCATGTCTCATCCTCCCTCTCCTTTCTAACATCTGGTAAGTATACCTTCTACACATTCACAAGTTACAGTGAATGCACATGCAATCCATGTTCAGTGTACACTTGAGCTTTCTTTATACATGGGTTGAGTAATTCTCCTGTTGCATCCAAAGCATTTACAGCAGAACATGTGATTTAAACCACACATTTGTCCACGTACTGGCTCCCAGTTTCATCGGTAGAGTGGACACGCATTGGATCTTTTTGACAAACAGGTGTATACACATACATGCAGGTTGTATGCGCATTTACTGAAACATGTGAACAGGATTACATTGTATGTATGTTCACTGTATGTGACCAGTGCTAGTCAGGGAGAGTCTAGTCTAGTCTAGTCTTTCTAGGTGTTACAAGAGACAGGGAGCTGTTTTAGCACTCCATGTCTCCTCCTCCCTGTCCTTGCTCATCTAGTCAGTCTAGTCATGGAGAGAAATTTCAGGAAAGCAACACACAGGCAATAGTTTGTTTTGGAAATTTCCCCTCTCTCGTGAAACAAGAGCTGTATGTGCTGTATATGCTGTACCCTGTCCTTTTATTTTTCTATGATGAGTACTTATTGGAGAGATATTTTTAATGTTTCTTCCCCAAGCCCCCCATATATAAAAGCATCTCCCCAGCCTCAAGTTTATGTATCTTGGAGATAACAGACTACATTCCATGCTGGCTGCTAGGATAAGGAAGTAGCTGTTGGGAACAGCTTCTGAACTAACTTGAAAGGCATTGGATGTTAATTTTGCCCCCCGCTTGGCAGAATGAATGCTTGCAGCTTTAAGAGGAGAAATGTTCCTCTGCAATAGTTCAGCATCTGACTGAAATGATGCAATCCTGTGTTGAATTATGAGTGTTCATTGCTTCTTGGCCTTTGGCTACAATCAGGTACACCGTTCATATACATACCCATAGCATGCTCATTTTTTTAAAAAAAATCTCTTATACGGGACATAGTTCTGTCACCAGTACTGGGAAACTGAATCTGTTCTTCATGGCCTGTGTCAGAAGGGCCATGAGTTCACCAAGTAAAAAGGATTAGATAAAAGAGTAGCCCTGCTTTTCCATTGGAGCAAAAATAAACAAGGGGTTCGTTAGGCTGAGAGATTCTGATGAGCCCAAGATCACCTGGCAAGCTTGCATGGCAAATTGAGGATATGAACCCACTGTTCTCAATCTTAGTCTGCCACTGTAGCCTCTACAGCATGCCAGCTTCAGCCAGTTAGTTCTCTGTCTCCTGTTACCTAAAGTTTTATGGAACATCTTTCGTAGTGAATCTTTCTTGTTGCCTTTTTAGGAAGAAGATGATGATGGACTTCCCAAGAAAAAGTGGCCAACAGTAGATGCTTCCTATTATGGTGGACGTGGTGTTGGTGGCATTAAGCGAATGGAGGTAGGTAAACACAACTTTTCCATGCTAGAAAAAAAAATTAGTTTAAAGTTATCGGCTCAGCTGAACACATTCAGTGCTCCTGATATGTGCAATTGCAGAATTGCCCAGATTACCCTGACCCCACACAGCCAGCTCAGGGAAGAAAGGTAGTGCAGGCCATGTTCGGAAAATAAACTTGCTAGTTCTTGTGAATCTTATGATTCCTATGTTATATTTTTCCTGCTTTCTCTAACACCCAGGGTGTAAACCCAGTGGATCACTGTGAGCAAAAGGTATTCTTGAGTTAGACTAAAACACCTGGCCCTTTCTAAATTGATTCTGGGAATCAAGCAAAAGGGACACTAAATACCATGAGTAAATTGCATGGAATGCCGCTATTTTATTTTTTTTTCTTTAGGTTCGCTGGGGAGAAAAAGGATCTACAGAAGAAGGTGCTAAACTAGAGAAGGCCAAGAATGCCCGAGTCAAGATGCCTGAACAAGAGTATGAATTCCCAGAGCCCAGGAGCCTCGGAAACGGTATCCGGAGGTCCTCTTCTCCCACGAAGTGGTACTCTCCAATTAAGGTACATCTTTATACTGAATTCATAGTAGCCATTCATTACTATTATATCCCTGGAAACACGTATTATCCTTTCCTTCTCTTTTCATTCAAAAGAAGAATGGGGAAGGAATGTTTTATTCAAGGTGGTCTGATGTCAGGTTGAATATAGACCGACCGCAGTAACCTTCAATGGCATTAAATAGGTATTTCACACTGTAGTCTTGAATAATTGCTCTTAGCACTCCACAATTAAGAAAGATGCATTTGCACATCTATCGGCCAATGTTGACATATTTACAGAAAGATGCATTTACACATCTATCGGCCAATGTTGACATATTTATTTGCCTCACTGATTTCCCCCAGAATTAAATTCAAACAATTATAAACTTAGGCTGCTGTCACACGCACCAGTTGGAGCGGAGAGGAAGCAAGGCTATTTCCTCCAGAGGAATTTGACTCACAGTTATGAGATCACACATCCCTTTGTGCTGCGGGCTCAGCCCGTCACTGTGTGATCAGACGTGACCGCGAGTGAGTCTTTTTTTTTTTGCTGTTTGTTTTCCATATGCATAAATGAGGAATCGCACCTCCACACTGAGGGTTCCCCATGGAGTATGCGATTATGTGCATACTGTGAAGGGAGGGGGAAATGACACCAAGTCGGGATGGAATGATCAGTCCATCCCAACGGCATGAGGGCGTGCTTGAGCGATCAGAAAGGGAAAAGACCATCCATGGCCCGTCGGAACCAGTTAGAGCCAGACTTTCCCCAGTTTAACTCCACTTCTGTGGCAGAGCAGCATGGATTGCCGACAGCTGCAGGACGTTTCCCAAATGTTGCCGTCTGATTGTGCCCTTTACATCCGTCAGGCATTCGCAGCTATGTCAGATCTAAAGGCACGTATGATCACAGCCTTAGCTTGTTATTCCTGTTTGCATCTGTTAAAACGTTTCAGTGTATTGTATGCTAATTTTCTGTTCAATCTCTGTCTTATATGTATGAACTGGTAAGTTCTGTTTCACTGTGTCTGAGGAAGTGGGCGTGCGCACAAAAGCTCATACCTTGAATAAAACTTTGTTGGTCTTAAAGGTGCCACCGGACTCAAGCATTGTTTAGAAAAAGATATTATGGATTACATGAGAGATTCCCAAACCTGTGTTCCTCTAAATCTGTCTTTTTAAAAAAATTGCACACTCCTACTAATCAGCAAGTAATCCTAGTTTTTGGAAAGCTGTAGTTTGCCATGATTTTCAAACAAGCTAACTATGGTTTATGCTTGTCATGCAATCCAGGAATGAACTATAGTTTGTATTCCAAGTTTGCAGGGTAAGCACAAACCTTGTTTTGTAAGCTTAAATGTAACTTAAGTGATCTGGGGGTATTTCTCTGGAATGATCAGCCCAGCTCACCTTTGAGCCAGCTGGATAACTTTACCTGGGCAAAACAAAAGCCCAGTGGATAAATAAAGGTGAACATTTATTCCAACATGAGCATTTATGAAACAAGAGCTCTGAAGTAATGGAAAGAAAGAAAATAATTGTCCTATATTTATCCAGGAATTATGGAAGGGGAGGGGAAAAGTGAAGGAGTTGGTAAGAGAAGCCTGATGTCATAAATCAGGGGTAATTCTCTCTGTCAGAGACTTGAACAGCTAAGCCACTATGAGAGAGGTCAGAGGTTCTAGCCTCTCTTATTCAGTGAAGATAAACAAGTGCAATAAAGTTAGGCTAAATTGCACACTAATTAAGGGAGAGGCAGTCTGGAGCATGAGAAAATTAAATGGCATCAGTAAAGGATTGCGGTGTCATACAATACAACAAAGTTAGGGTCCAATGGCACGTTTAAGACCAACAAATTTTTATTCAAGATGTGAGCTTTCATATGCATGCACACTTAATCAGACAATGAAATGGAATGACATATCATAGTTGTATAAATACGGGTGGCTTGTTAAATTAGCATGCAAAATTGTGAAAATATTTTTTAAACAGATCAAAAGAATGACACGCTTGGTTTCTGGTTATCATCTTTTTAGGTTCAACTGGGGAGGGGGGACAATATAGGTAATAAAGATATTAGAACTGGAGACTGATGTGTCCTAATTTGTGAGAATCCCGTCCTTAGACCCCTATCCATCTCCTTTCTAGCATGGAGGCGAACTTTACAGCATTTTGGCTGTGCGGAATATTTTCCTTGTCCCCCCAAACAGAGATACAATGTGTTAAGAACAGTCTGTCAAAATTTCTAAAAAGTGGTTCTTGTTATGTTATTAGAAATTTTAATGAGTGAGGATTGGAAAGCTAAGTTTACTGGGAGCCCAACTTAACTTGTAGCAGTAACATTTTCAAAAACATTTTCAAGTATTCTTCAGTAGAAGTGCCAATTTTTTTTTAATGAACATGCACAGTTGAGTGCAAACGTAACATGAAACCATGGTTTACTTTAACTAGAGTTACATTTGTGAAACCAGACTTGCAGTCATTCACTCAAATCCTCATTCGCTTCAACAAATGGTGGTTTCTTTGCCTTCCACCTGGCCAGACGTTTCTGTAGCTGGGGAGAATGTAAGGACATTGCAGGCAAACAAACAGGGATGTCTGCGTTGGTACATTACATGAAACCATAATTAAGACCAATCATGATTAGTAAACTAACTTCATGATCCCAGATCCTAGTCTGATGAACCCTAACCAACCATAACCAGTGGATTGGCCCACATTTGGACAATCTCATTAACCGTAGTTAATCAAATGATAGTTTCATATTATGTCTGAACTCAGCTGCAGCCACTAGAGTCAGGTCACGTGCAGTTCACATATGACATAGTGCTTGGTGAAATCCTGCCGTCATTTGTCCTGCCTCCGTCTGCTTCCATGCGGTGCAGCTACCTCTAACGTGCCGAGTTCCATCACAGCCTCTGTTTGGAAGGAAGCATTCTCCTTTTTCCAGGCAGATCTCTGGCTTCTTTCAAAGGACAGGAAGGACATTAGAAGTCCCTGGAGGAAGGAAGCCTGTGTGTGTGTGTGTGTGTGTGTGTGTCTCCACAGCTAGTGCTTGCCATTCTTGTACTGTATTGCCTTTGGCCTTTCTAAATCACTTGCAAAACAGTCACAAATTTTGAGTGTTGTGTCATCAGCCAGTTCAAACCAGAAGTGGGTTCAAAAGGGTGGGGGGTTGTTAGGGAAGCCTTGGTCCCAATTTGTCATTCTCTCACTGCTGACTAGTCAGCTGTTTCATTCCCCCCTGCAACTGTACAAATGTAGGCTTGGAATCTCTGTGTTTGTAGAATTCCTTTATCTAGCAATGAAACTGCAGTGGCGTTTGGGACTTTTTGCAGTCAGGGCTGTGCTAAAAGTACCAAAATTCTCCCCTAAATTAACCCAAGCTCTGCAACAAGAAAAGCTGTATTATGCAGCCTGCAAAGCAAACTGTAACCACATTGGTGTGATTTCCTTCTTTTGCATAATTTATTCTGCTAATCATTGCATGGAGCGAGGAGTTGTGTAAAGCACTGAAGCCGCAATCTCAGACCAGATTTGTCTTTTGAGATTCATCAGGTCTTGCCTTCGCCCTTTCAAGGATATTTTCACAGCCATGAACCATAAGGGCTAGAAACTTGTTTTCAAGAAATTAATTTTCAATCATTATTTGTGTGGCGTGCTCTTTTCTGTGCAGCTGTAGCACCATGCACAGTCCTGGGTGTAGCCTCCCAGCCTCGCAGGTGAGGACCACACAGTGGCTATGTTCCAAAGCTACCCAGGGCTTCAGTGCTCATGTACCTCCAGCTCCCTATGCCATGGGAAAAGCCCCATTCTGTACAGTAAACCAGAGAATACACCATATGTGGCACATATTTTCAGCCAGACCCCAAAAGCAGGAACAATGCAGTAGCAGATAATGCAAAGTATGACTAATATGAGCCCTACTTTTGAGAAAATTTACAATCTGGGGCCAAATCCTGCAAATAAGCCTTAAAAATGCAATGTGTATGCAAACAGCACAGAAATGAGAAGATAGCCATAATTAAGCCCCTAATTTCTAAGCCTGTATTTTGATATACATAAAGATGACTACAGGAATTTTCAGGTAGGTAGCTGTGTTGGTCTGAAGCAACAGAACAAAATTTGAGTCCAGTGTCAGCTTTAGGACCAGCAAAATTTTATTCAAGGTATAAGCTTTCGTGTGCATGCACACTTCTTCAGATACTTTGAAATGGAAGTTACCAGTCCATAAATATAGGTAGAGAGTGCATTGGCTTCCAGTGGAGCACCGGATCAGGTTCAAGGTTCTAGTTCTGACCTTCAAGGCCCTTAGCAGTCAGGGACCTACATATCTTCAGGACTGCCTCTCCCAGTATGCCCCTGGAAGAGCATTACACTCAGGAAATAAGAACTTCCTGGTGGTCCCCAGCCCAAGAAGAGTCCGGCTATACTTGACCCCACCTGGTGGAATGCTCTGCCAGAAGACATATATGCCTTGAGGGAGTTGTTACCATTCTGCAGGGCATGCAAGGCAGAGATGTTCCGCCAGGCCTTCGATTGAGGACAGCAACAGAGGTGTCCTTTGGCACTCTTATACAAGTCCCCATCCCTTGTAACCCTCCCCCTGGGGGGGCTGAGGAATTGGAATCCTTTCCGCCATCTTATATATGCTGTGTTTTTGCCATCTCCCATATGCTGTTTTTATATATTGGTATTTACTGGGCCGTTTTAACTTAGTTTTAATTTGAGATTTGTATATTATATTGTTGTAAGCTGCCCTGAGCCCTACTTATAGGGAAGGGCAGCATAGCAAATCTAATTTAATCGATCAATCAATCAAAATATCCACCCATATTCTACTCAAGTAAATTATGCAGTTGGGTTTTGCAGGGCAGTTGATATTTTTTGTTCATGTTGATCCCTCACTGCACATATGGAAAGCATAAAGAGATCAACATGAAAAAAAGTATTAATTGTCCTGCAAAACACCACTGTATAACCCAGTCCTATATAAATTATATAAAATAATTTACTAGGAGGGGTGTCAGACTAACTTGTGGCTCTTAATCTTAAAACCCTTTGGAAAAAGCATCACTATTCTCAGACTAGTTGTTACACCTGCTATTGACAGTTTGACTATACCTATCTACAGGGCTATTTTTGGGCAAGAACGCACAGGAACGGAGTTCCAGCTGGCTCCTGAGTTGGCCATGCCCAGCAGGAACTCATTAGCATAATAGGCCACACCCAATAGCAGAAATTCATTAGGATTGGCTATATTAGGGGTGTGTGGCCTAACATGCAAAGGAGTTCCTGCTACAAAAAAAGCCCTGGGTTTTGACAACAAACAAGGTAAACAGAATAAGAAGGGAAAGGTGGGCGTGGCTGGATGACCACACTTCTGGTAACATGGGGGTGTGGCCTAATGTGCTAATGAGCGGTGCTGTCAGGGGTGTGGCCCAATATGCTAATGAGTTTTGCTGTTGGGTGTGGCCTATTTTGCTAATGAGTTCCTGCTGGGCTTTTTCTACAAAAAGAGCCCTGCTTATCTATCTGTTTTTCAATCAAGTAGTCTGAGAAATCTGATGTTTCCAGATATCTTCGCAATGCATTAAAAAAAGAAGTATATGGACTAACAAGCTAAAATGTATTTGTTGCCATTGCAGGGAAAGCTGGATGCCCTCTGGGTCCTGTTGCGGAAAGGTTATGACCGCGTGTCTGTGATGAGGCCCCAGCCAGGAGACAAGGTACTGTCATTGTTCTCTGGTAACTGGTTCTGTCCAACTCTTTCTAGAAGATGGATTTAAGAGTCAGAAAGGATGCTGGAGTCATTGTTTGCCATGTGTCAACATGCTTTCTCAAAAGACAACGATATTGTATTGCCTATAGGTTTAAGAACTGAAATGTATGTAGGTTTGGATTTTTGTGCTTTATAGAGGAGATGCTGTATTTTACTAGGCAGCAATGCATAAGATTCAATGTTAGCCTCCTGGCAGTGGCGAAAAGAGGACAATTTATCCTCTTTCCTGCACGCAGTCAGGGGTGGATCTACTATGAAACTAATGAAGCTTAAGCTTCAGGGCCCCTAATCCTGGAGTGAATTTTTCAACAGAATTAATGGATATTTAAAGTGCTTAAAGTGTTTGTTATTGTTATTAAAACAAGGCTATTTTAGTGACAGAATCATAAACCAATGGGTTGAAGTACTTAATATTGACCTCAGAATATGTTCTAATACCCATTTCATATGTCCTCAGAATTTCACTGTGATCAAAATTTTCTCAGGGGCTTGCAGCACCCGAACCCCCAGCTGTATGGGCTTACTGAGCTTGCCAGAATCTATTCATAGCCTACATTTTGGCAGCTGGATCCTCAAATCCTTTCTTGGTGCAGGGCTTAATAGTTCTACAGCTCAGCTCTTAGCCAATCAGAACCATAAAAAGATATCTGAATTCTCAGTTCAGGCCCTTTGGACCTTGTTGGATGTTACCCTATTGTTGCTGGTTGAGAAGGGCCCCCCATAACAGTTCAAATGTAGGTCCACCACTGCATGCAGCAATAAACCCCCACACCCCTTGGAGCAGCAGCAACTTCCATCACTATTGTCACACCACAGCTTCAAAGAAGGTATCACAATATGTGGGCGTGTGCCCCAAAATGTCTCTTTAAGAATGTCAGCCTTCAGTTTTGCCAGGGGTTGGCTCTCATTGGGTCAGACTGCCAGTGAATACGTAGAACCTGTTACTCTTTTGTCTCTCATTTGGGAACCAGCAGTGTTGGGTGGTTCCATCACTTTTGCTGTGCTCTGGCCGCTATAACAGTTTTCCTCTTTCTTGCCTTAGGGCAACCTGCTGTTTTTTCTGACCTCAGACCTTTGGCTGCTTATGCACTGCTCAGGCCACATTTGCATGTAGGAGTGTGTACATCAAACATTTTTGGATTGATTTCGGAACTGAGGCTCTGGTCACACGGGCAGGAAAATGCGGGGGGGGGGAGCGTGGCTGTTTGCCCCGGGGCAAACTAACGCAGGGTTAAGCGATCAGACCTCCCGTGGAGGTCCCGTGGGTAGGGAGAGGTGCCGATCACAGGACGGTCCTGCGCGCAACAAAGAAGCGGTGCGGTGTGGCAAACTGGTGTGGTTTTTTGTGTACACCAAAAATGTGCAAGCTCCGTTGGGTGCTTGTGCGCATCCACGGAGACTTGGAAAACACCCCCCTTTTTTGGAAGGGGACATGGGCGGGCGCCGGATGCCACCGGAAACGCGATCAGACGCCCACCCTTGCCCCGCGGTTTCCGGAAACTAGTACCTCCGAGGTACTAGTTTTTTGCCGCGTGTCTTTGGCGGGAAGCCTCGGTTGAGCCACGGGAGCGCTACGCTTCCCAGATGTGCCGGTGAGATTGCGCCCGGAAAATCTGCCTGTCTTCCGTCTCTCTAGCGTGGCTAATGTTCCGTGTGACCGCAGCCTGGATTTGGGGAAGTGTTTTTTATTATCCCAAATTTTTGGGACTCTTCTTGCCTTTGTAATTTATTTCAGGGTTTTTTGGGGTTCCAAAAACATAGGAATATCTTAACAATTGCCCTCCATTTTTTGCCCCTCAGAGGCAG
Organism: Gekko japonicus; assembly: GCF_001447785.1. Classification (NCBI taxonomy): domain Eukaryota; kingdom Metazoa; phylum Chordata; class Lepidosauria; order Squamata; family Gekkonidae; genus Gekko; species Gekko japonicus. Next base: position 1,264,042 of record NW_015172553.1, read on the forward strand.
TGGGAGCGGGGCAGGCAGGAAGGAGAGAGAGGGTCTTACCAAACAGCTGGTTGGCAGCATCTCCCTCCCTTTAAATTGTAAAGAGTCATTATTTTCTAAGGGAGGACCTATTGAGAGAATGACCAGGTCTACTGCCCATTGGAAATAATTGACCTGATTTTAATGGCCAGGTCTTCCCATGGAAAATAATGGCCCTTTAAAACATAAAGGAAGAGGCTGCCAAACAGCTGTTTAGTGGATCAGCTTCCTCTATTTCCCCCTTGGCTTGTGACCTCTGAAACCCAAAACACTCCCAAAATTCTGGGAGATAAATCCTTTGTTTCTCCCAGAATTTGGGAGTGTTTGGGGTCATTTCAGATATCCCCAAGCTGACCTGAAACAGCTAACTTTCAGTTTATTTTTGTCTTGGGCACACCCCTACTTGTGTGTGAGTTACTGACTCGGTGAAGGTGTAATGTTCTTGACAGTTTGACTCAGGCTCCTCTTCTCTCACATGCAAGTAGTACCCCTCCCTTCCCATTTTGGATGGAAACAACACCAATATCAACAGTAAATGTGTTTAGTTTTTACTAGAGATGCTGATGGAAGGCATACTCCTGCGACCCAAAGAATGAGCTCTGACAACTCAGAAATCTTGTGTTCAAAGTCAAGTGAACCCAGGGTTGCCAGCCTCTAGGTGGAACCTGGAATTCTCCCAGAACCACAGCTGATCTCCGAACCACAGGGATAAATTCCCCTGGAGAAAATGAAAGCTTTGAAGTGTAGATTTTTATGGCATCACATCCCCACAGAGCATTCTCCCTTTCCCAAACTCCGCCTCTTCTGGGTCTACCCCCAAGTCTCCAGGGGTTTCCCAACCTAGAGTTGGCAACTGTAGGCGAACCTCACAGGTGCCGATTTCCTGTTAGGCTCAGATGGTATATCCAAGCAAAGAAGAATTCCTCCTCTTCTCCCTTTTCCCACCCCACTCCACCCCAATTTATCTGCCTTGTTGATTGGGAGTGATGGGGTGATAGTGAGAAGGGACAGTGCTGGGTTTTTCCTTTTCTTCCCTCTCCTGCTGTGCTTTCTGGGAATTATAGTTCACAGGGAACTAGAACTAATTCCTAGAATGTATGGGAAAGGGGAGAAAAAAATGGAAGAAAGCCCACTGTTTATTTTTTATTTTATCAGCTACTTCATCTTTCTCTGTATTGCTGTCCCTCAACAAGGCAGATAAGGTGGGAAGGGATACAAGGGGAGAGGGGGAATACATAGAGCCACCAGTGCTCTTGATTACATCATTATACTTAAAATTCTTTTAATCCCACTTTTCCTAAAGTTCAAAGTGGTTTACAAAAATTCAGTACAATCATATCACTAGTAAAGAATCACATCTAAGCCAAGAAAATGGCAGCATTGTTACTTGAGTTAAGACTCCTAGAAGCCAGTGTCACTGATTAAAAAAATCATGGGGAAAGAGGAGTGAACACAATCAAAAGCCATATAAAATAGCCCAGCTTTGGTAATGCCATGATGTTCAAAGCTCTCTAAGAACTCAGATTTCAGCTCTAATGGCTTTGTCACTCTTGTAGTTCAAAAAGCTTGGTTTGTTCACACTGGATTGCTAGGGAAACTAAAGAGAGTTTGCCCATATGCAGGAGGAACCCAAGGTTGCCAGTGGTTTTTAGTGGGGTTTGAAGTAATAATTAGGGATGGGCATAAACTGTAAGATGGAGGTTCATGGAGATTCATGCTTTGGGGGTTTTAACACACCCCAAACCCAGAACTTCCACAAACTTCTCCATTGCACAAACTGGTTCATGCTTCAGACATTTGTGTGGGGGGGGGCTAAGTGAGCTCCAAAGGCATTTAAATGCCCTTGGAGCCCACCATGGCTGACCTGAGTGAGCTCCAAGAGTGAGGTCCGAAGGCCTTTAAAGGCAGCCCAACTTGACTGAGATCTTAGAGTGAGCTCTGAAGGTTTTATAGATCTTCAGAGCCCACTTCCAGGTGGGGCCTGCCCATATATGGACATATAAGGCCTATAAAAGCCTTCACAGCTCACTCTGGGAGCTCAGTCAAGTACTGAGCTCCAAAGGCCTATAAAGGCTTTGGGAGCTCATTCTTGGAGCTCAGTTAGGCTGGCCCAACCCGGAGGTGGGCTCCAAAGGCATTTAAATGCCTTCAGAGCACACTTGGGTCAGGCCACTGGCCAGCAGTGGGTTCCAACAGCATTTGGACCTTCTGGACCTGCCCATGATCCTCCATGAAAACATGGAGATTTGTGGGTGAGTTTGTGTGATGAAGCAGTCTCCTGAACCCTTGGCTCATGTTTCGCAAACTGGCCCGGTTCATGCTGAACTGGGGTTCGTAAATCGTTTCGTGCCCATTCCTACTAATGGTATCAGTAATGTTGGTTTAATGCTATTTTATCATTCACATTGAAAGGGGAAAGTAGGAGGGGGGTTGCATTCAGGGAAGGGAATGTACAGTCCTTGTACATATTCCGGATCACCAGACCATGGTTAGCAGATCAGGAACGTTATATTTGTATTGAAAAGTACAAGTCTGATTGGGTACAAATTTGTTTTAAGGTATCTTTTTGTCCACTGAAATTCTAGCTTACTGAACTTCATCTCAGAATGTCTGTTAAAGTGGCTGAAGCATTTTTCATTGTGAATGCAAATAATGCCCTCTTACAGGACATTCAGGAGTTAAATGGACCTTCCACTAGAGGATCAGCTGCATTCCTGTGCTGCTTCTGGCTTGTCTGAGCTTCCATATGGGACATTTCCTGTTTCTTTAAATGTTGTTACATTGCAAAGCTAGTAACGATCCCTGTGCGGCAATGACATAACTGGAAGGGTGATGTAATAGCAGCTGAAGCAATGAATAATACTGGAGGGACTGTACGTGAGACTCCTGGGCTAAAGTAAGGAAGGTAGGCAGGTTATTTTTTCCCTCCTGCTCTCTGACTAGAGACAGTAGAAGAGTCTGCAAGAGATTTGGAAGTGGTCTCATAAATGTATCATTGCCACTGGTGAACATTTCTCTTGTTCATTGGCAGGTTTACCAAAAGCAAACATGGGACAAGTGGCTGCACCCAGAGCAGCAATCATTCTTTTGAGTGACCTTCAGCCTTCTGAAAAACTTTGATCAATCTCTGCCTATTTGTTTCCCCTGGCCTTTTTTTCGCTTTTCCCAACTACATGTTATATTTTCTTCACCTCCTCCCTGGGTCTTGGCAGTCAGACCAGTGCCATGCATGTTCTGTGCTTGGAACTCAATCCTCAAGTATGTGTGTGGGGGGTTCATCTTGGGGAGGGGATTCATATTGCACGGAGAAAGGGAGATTAATCCTCCCCCCGCATGCCATTTTTCCAACGTGAAATGGACCCAGGGAGGTGCTGTTGCCTCGCTAAGGGAAACTTGCGTGCAGCTCCTCTTTACATGTGATTTACCTAACAGAGAAGTAGTGCCCTGTGGGAATGTTACAATTTGGGAAACCCAAAACCAAACAAAGGTTAGTGGAAAGGAGGGCCAATATTAAAACCTTTTCATAAAAAGAGGTACATGTATTTATTGATAATATCAAATTAAAACATATATAGGGGCCCAATTATAACCAATATATATAAAACATAACCATAACCAGGGCTAAAAGAGTTGACCTGACGCGTTTCGGCCGAATCGGCCTTCCTCAGAGGTCATACAAGTGTGGCTAGATGGTAAATAGTTACATTCATAAAAACACAATCAGGAATATATACAAACTATAAATTCAACAAGGACCATAAAGTAAATTGTTCAGAAGTAAAATAACCAGGCACAGGATAAATATGCACATGAAACCTTTTTAGTGCAATCACTAGCCCAGTGATTATAAAATCCACCTATGGTCCACAAATAACCTTCTTTGATTGTGTTGCCACAATATTCACAAGTAAACTTTTTACTTGTGAATATTGTGGCAACACAATCAAAGAAGGTTATTTGTGGACCATAGGTGGATTTTATAATCACTGGGCTAGTGATTGCACTAAAAAGGTTTCATGTGCATATTTATCCTGTGCCTGGTTATTTTACTTCTGAACAATTTACTTTATGGTCCTTGTTGAATTTATAGTTTGTATATATTCCTGATTGTGTTTTTATGAATGTAACTATTTACCATCTAGCCACACTTGTATGACCTCTGAGGAAGGCCGATTCGGCCGAAACGCGTCAGGTCAACTCTTTTAGCCCTGGTTATGGTTATGTTTTATATATATTGGTTATAATTGGGCCCCTATATATGTTTTAATTTGATATTATCAATAAATACATGTACCTCTTTTTATGAAAAGGTTTTAATATTGGCCCTCCTTTCCACTAACCTTTGTTTGGTTTTGGAGTTCTTTGTTAGGTTTAGTTTCTTTCCCTTTTTTGTTCTTGACAATTTGGGAAACAACATGGGTGGGCAGCAATGCTCCCTCTAAGCTGTGGAGTCTTGTGAACAAAAATTCATCTTTGTGAGTTACTTGCATTAAAGTTGTGAGCAAGCGATTGGGCTACCACCTAAATTAGTTTGCTCTGGGGCCATCCTTCCTGAGCAAGACAAAAATGTGTGAGCGGGAGGTTAAAAAACTGTGAGCTAACTCAGCATGGAGGGAACACTGGTGGGCAGGATTCTTAACACCCCTTTTCTTGTGGTCCCATGCTAACCAGCCCTCTGTGTGTTTGGGAATTGAATTCCATGCATGGAATATGCAGCCCATGTCTAATTGCCAGAGTGAGGATGTACAGAGGAAATTTGACATGTAGTTAGGCCCTTCGTTTCACATCTTACAAACAGAAATCCAAATGGGTATCAAGTCTATGCAATCAAAATGAGTATCAAGGCCACACTTTTAAGCCTATGAAGGAGGCGACATGGGATCAGATCCTACTTCTAGCTACCCCATGGTCTAACAGATATCTAAGCACAAGTATCTTAGAGTTTGCATTAATCATTTTTTTAAAAGGACCCTGGGAAGAAAATTACGCTTATGGGAATTATAAAAGAAACAACCCCCAGCTGAGGAACCTTCAAAGAGAAACCTGGGAGAGCTTCAAAGTGCCACAAAAATGCTCTCTCCCTGGACCAAATGACGCATTCACTTTGCAAGCAGCATTGCCCTGCATTACATGAAATTTCCATAGATATAAACATAACATACAGCAAGAGTCCCTTGAGCAGGAAAGAGGCATTAGGCGGTCTGCAGTTTTGCTGCCTGGAAAGCACAGATCAGATTTCTTTTTAAAATCCATAATTCTTTAGTCACCAATAAATTCCCCCTTAGGAGAAGGTTGAGATGGCGCTCCCTCTTGGATCAAATAATGTTGCTTTCCAGTGTAACTTACTTAAGCACAAACACACACAACTGTGGCTCTTAAAATGATTGTAAAAATGGCTTAGAATGGGTTGTGTGTGTGGTTGAACCCCAATAATGTCACATATCTATATGCGCCCACTTGCCCAGATTGCCCAGAGGTATGGGCTAGGATGTCATGTTTTTACATGTTATTACATGTTATTTACCCAGCTGATGACACCCAGCTGATGACACCCAGCTGATGACACCCAGCTCTATCTGATGTTAGGCGACCAGTCAGACTCCAGACCAGAAGACCTGGATCGTGCTTTGCAGGCTGTGGCTGGGTGGCTCAGACTGAGTCGGCTGAAACTGAATCCAGCAAAGACAGAGGTCTTGTGCCTGGGTTGGGGCTGTTTGGGGACGGGGGTCCCACTCCTGACCTTTGGGAGGGCTTTATTGGTCCCAGCGCCGGAGGTTTGGAGTTTGGGAGTGCTCCTGGAGCCCTCCCTTACTATGGAGGCCCAGGTAGCGGCCACTGCCAAGTCGGCCTTTTATCATCTTAGGCTGATTAGGTAGTTGGTTCCCTTCCTCGACCGCGCTGACCTGGCTACAGTGATCCACGCGATGGTCACCTCAAGACTAGACTACTGTAACACTCTCTACATGGGGCTGCCTTTGTCGCAGATTCGGAAGCTACAGCTAGTGCAGAATGTTGCAGCCAGGCTGTTGATGGGTGTCCCTAGACGGGAGCACATCCAGTCTGTGCTGAGGACACTGCACTGGCTGCCAATAGCATACTGAGTCCACTTCAAGGTGCTGGTTCTTACCTTTAAAGCCCTATATAGCCGGGGTCCAACATACCTACAGGAACGCCTTTCCCCATATATACCCCAGAGAGCACTACGGTCTGGGTCTCAAAATTGGTTGACCCTCCCTGGCCCAAGGAAGGCCAGGCTAGCTGCTACTAGAGCTGGGGCCGTTTTGGTGGTGGCCCCTACCTGGTGGAATGAGCTCCCGGAGGAGATCAGGGCCCTGTGGGACCTTTCGCAGTTCCACAGGGCCTGCAAGACGGAGCTCTTCCACCAGGCATATAATTAGGGGCCGCCACCGCGGTACACAGCCCGCAAAGTCATAATTGAGCAGCTGCCATAAGAGTTGACGAGCAGAATAACATCTAAGCACTTTTATGCTGGAAGTTGGAAATCCATCTGAAAGCATTCCTTCTGATTGAATTTTAACCGCCGCCAGCACTTTGTAATATATTATTTTAACTGTTATGTTTTAATTTGTATTATGTATGTTTTTATCATGTATTTATGTTATTGGAAGCTGCCCTGAGCCTGCTTTGCGGGGAGGGTGGAGTATAAATTTGACAATAAATAAATAAATAAATAAATGTGGCAATGTCACATTTGGCAAACCTCAAGTCAAGAAGCAAATAGGTTATCACTGGGATCTAGATGCATGCACAGTGCTTAAGAAGAGCCCTCCTGCACCAGGCTAATGTCCACCATTCTGCTTCTAATAGTATCCTGCTAGACAAGAAACTTGCAAGCAGGAATATAAAGGTCACAGTCGTCCCTTCTTCTCTGTCCCTGGCATTTGCCATTCAGAGGTATACTGCCTCTGACCATGGAGGTTTTCATTTAGCTGTCAAGGCAAATGACTGAAGGACAGATACACTTACTCAGAGCCAAATCAGACTGGGGGTGGGTTGATGAGAGAAGCAGCAGGGATGAAGGGCTAAACACCCCCTTTCTCAGGAGTCGTTTGTTGTTTGAGCCTTAGTTTTGGATTGACTCGGTCTATAAATGTGTCAAGGCTGATTCCTAGGCTCCTGACCTAGGCAGAGGCCGTCCTGATTCACATATTCTCCCTGCAATTTTCCCCACACAATTTCTTGGGGGTGGGAGGCTGGTATTATCCTGGCAGCAGCGAGTCTAGAACTGTGCAGATTATGCAATTCTTTGGGATGGAGTGTTTGTTGCAATATCTGTGGGGGATTTCATAACTTCTAGCTGAAAATAGTTTTCTGATCCTGTTTTCTTTCCATGAGCTGTTGACACACACAAGAGACAGGTACCAGAATGTTCTGGCCAGGTTGTGGCCACCAGTGCCTTAAAAGACCAGCCTTGTGGCTCCTAAAGCAGAGAGACAGCAGAAATGGGCCATCAAGGCTTATGTCTTATGAGCCCTGCTTGCAGGAAATGGGCGGGATAGAAGTTGAATTAATAATAATAATGATGATGATGATGGCTCTTTCTGTAGCAGGAACTCCTTTGCATATTAGGTGACACACCCCTAATGTAGCCAATCCTCCAAGAGCTTACAGTAGCCCCTGTAAGAAGAGCTCTGTAAGCTCTTGGAGGATTGGCTACGTTAGGGGTGTGTCGCCTAATATGCAAAGGAGTTCCTGCTACAAAAAGAGCCCATAATAATAATAATGTTGTAGAACTGCGAACAGGTGCTGGGGATTGAACCTGGGACCTTCTACATGCCAAGCAGATGCTCTGCTACTGAGCCACAGCCCATCCCCAAGAACATGCCATCAATCACATATCTTTCAGATCCTCATCAATCCCTGATTGGCCCTCACTCATTGCTACCGATTCGTTGCCTTTCCCTTGGATTTTATACCAAGGACTATCTACCCAAGACAACTTGCTGTATGCTTATTTTTCTCTTGTCTTCAGCTCCCACCCTCTGTTCCAGTTTTCTTACTGTACTCACAGATGATTTGAAGAAATTGCTTGGCAAGCATACCGTGCAAAAATGACAGGGCAGTGTATGGATGTGGTTCCAGCATTTACACCCATTGTTTGCTAGCCTGTTTGTATACTTCGTATTATCATTTGCAAGGCAAGGCGAAGCAAAGGGCAAAGCCTTGCTCCGAAGTTCATTCGGAGAAACTTGGATTAACAAAAGAGGTTGTGAAATTTCTTTTCTCACTGTCAAATCTGGAAATGGTCTGAGGTTACCAGCAGGCACAGCTGTTTCCAATAATGCAGAAGGAGGCCAAGGTCACATGGGATTCCTGTGGTCTTCTCACATTCTAAAGAGACTAGGTTTGCGATTTTTGCCTGCATTAATGAGGTTATTTTTATATTCAAGATAAAAGTCCGAATAGAAGGTATCATTCTCTATCCCCCTTAAAATGAGTACTTTTTTATCCCAGAGGATCCGGCACCCATTAATATAAAAATCTCATTAACAGGAATGGGAACTGGAGACTTTTAATTATAGTGGTGCCCACTTGTGGTATTTTATGCTTGTCTCTTGTGTTTCCATTATAAACATTGTTGTTTTTTCAGGAATTTACTAGCCAACTATAAAAATGCATTTCAACCTTAAAAATGGCCATAAGGGGATCTTTAAGCTGTCAGAAAAACCATGTTTACCTTTTTTTCTCCTCTCTACTGTTTATCAGCTTTTTTAAATGTCAGTTTCGTGCTGATGACACATGGTTGCATAATAAAGATGTACAAAGGAAGTTTCTTTTATGAGTAGCTATTGTGTCTGTGTGCACACAGAAATACATTGCCCTCCCGTGTAGAATCCATGCCAGTGATGCTCAAACTATCCAGCTTCAGGGATGAAGAGCTGCAATTCCTGGTCACATTAGAGTATAACAGAACAGTGAGAACTGGCATTTATAGAGAGATAGTTTAGAGATTACTTTTGACTACAGAGACACAATATTTACACATAACATTGCCTTTTCAGGCTGTGTTTCATCCTTAAGATATTTCTGTTTCTTTACCAGTCCTTGCTGTTGATGCTCACTTTTTAGATCAGTTTTAGATTTATGCTTTTATATTAGGAATAAGGCCTGTTGTGGAAATAAATACAACGAGCTTTAGAAAGAGGCTCTGGGAGAGTGCCCTGGCCTTGGGCACTCAGTGTCAATTTGCTGTGGCGACCTCAGCAGGGTATAATGACACAGAGTCCACCATTTTCTCCAGAAGAACTGATCTCTGCTACCTGAAGAGGAGTTATAATTTTTAGTGATCTCCACCCCTCACCTGGAGATTGGCAACAATAGTTCCCCCAGAGGAAATGGCTGGTTTAGAGGGTGGAGTTGTACCTGTCTGAGATCCCACCCCTCCTCAAACCCCACCCTCTCCAGGCTCCACCGCTTAAGTCTCCAGGAATTTCCCAACCTGGAGTTGGCAACTCTGTCTCCTTCCCAGCCAAGAATCAACTTGCCATTATCTGCCGCCACTCTTCAGTTTTCCGTCTCCCCCATGCACACCTGCAGCCTCTACCGTGCTCTGAAGCACTGACTGCTACGTCACATTGGCTGTCATAGGAGGGCCATCTCAGCAGGGTATAAGGACCCAGAGTCCACCCTCCAGGGGAACTGATCTCTGCCATCTGGAGAGCAGTTGTAATTCTGAGTGATCTCCAGCCCTCACCTGGAGATTGGCAACAATGGTTTCCCAGAAGGAAAAGTACAGGTTTTCTCTGCAATGGGGACCAAAGCAGCCTACATCATTCTCTTCTCCCCCTTTTGACTTGCACAACAACCCTGTGAGGTAGGTTAGGCTGAAGGTCTGTGACTGGTCCAAAATCATCCATTCAGCTTCCACAGCAAGAACCTGGGTCTAGCAGACCGTGTTCTGAAGCGCTGACTGCTATGCCTAGGGTAACCAACCTCCAGGTGGAGCCTGAAGATTGTCAGGTATCATAGACTCTACCATAAAATCCCCAGAAATTTCCCTACCTGAAGCTGGCAACCCTAGTCAGGACTGGCCCCGATGAGTTTTCTCCCAAAGGCCAAAATAGGCATGGAAAGGGCCTTTTACTGATAGAACCAAGCTTGGTTGCCTGGCAACAGGCACTGAGGGGAATGTAGGGTTGCCAGCTCTGAGTAGGGAAATACCTGGAGAGTTGGGGGGCAGATCCTGTGGAGGGCAGAGTTTGGGGAGGGAACCCCCGAGAAAATAACTGCTTTGGACAGTGGGCTCTATGGCATTCTGTTCAGCTGAGGCCTCTCCCCTCCCCAAACTCTGGCTTCCTTAGACACAGAATATCCAGGAATTTCCCAACTTGGAGCTGGCAGCCCTAGTCAGGATGGGCCCCAATGAGTTCCTCACAAAGGCCTGGAAAGGGTTTCCTTCTACCAGCAGCCACTGAGGGAAAAGTTAGTCCCACAGAGAAGTGTCTTCGTTGGGAGAGACAGCCGTTTGCCAGTAATTCTGACAGGGAACAGTGGCTGAGGTGGGAGTGGGTGGGGAAGAGGAGTAGACCCAGCACCCGGCCAATGGCATGTGAGTATTCTTGAGTAGTGGCTGATGGACCAATGGCTGATGGAGTGCATTGCACAGCCAATAGGAGAACTGGAAAGTGCCACCCCACTACTCAATTATATATATTGTGGTACTGTGGAAAAGCAGAATGTTTGGGGGAAATGGTTTAAGTATGCTTTCTGACCGTTTGGTCGTAAGCTAAAAGGAACAAGTGAACTTGTTTTCCTTAACCATGTAACATCTATACTTCAAGGATATTATTTTATAGTCTTTATTGCTCAACAACAGACAAGTTAACACTTGCCAGTGTTTGGAAGTCTAAGTTGCAGCTGCAGGGATGAACAAGAAAATAGGGCATTCCCCCTGGGATGCACTAGGGATGCCCTGCTATTATGCAGGAGTGGATTCTCACTGGGGAACTCAGTTTAGTTGCACCACAGGGCTTGATTCTGGTTGGCACTACTGCAGCCCAGCAGGGGAGGGGAGGGGAGGGGTATCTCTCCAAGCCTTGGATTGCCCTCTCACCTAGTTTGGCCCCCAGCTCTTAGCGGATAGTTGCTGAGTTCTATGAGAGTGAACTTGTGCAAGCTTGCAATTGCAGTTCACATAGGATCCCATCTTCCAAGTTCTTTAAATTGTGAAATCAGTATAAGGTTTCAGAAATAGCCTTATTAACCACTACACCACACTGGCTCTCCACAGTGCAATCCTAACCAGAGTTACACTCTTCTAAATCTAACAGTAGAACAGTATAACTCTGTTTAGGGTGTCACTTATTTATCTGCAGTTGTTAGAGTGTTGGTGAATATTCCAATATACCACAGTATTTGGCCAGTGACAGTGAAGAGTTCCTAAGCAACAGTTAGGCTGCAAGAATCCAGCTTGAAGTGAGAGCTGCTAAGTTTGGGAACATTTCTCTTAAAACATTTAACAGCTGGTAGAAAATCTGATCTCTAAAGAGTCTTAAAAGCACCGATTTTGTAGCTGTGTGTGTGTGTGTCTGCAAAAGAGAGATGGATGTGAGTAGGAGAATGTTATATTATCAGGCACAATGCCAGGAGCTGCCCAAGTTGCCCTGAAGTACACCACCTGTTGTATTTATTGCTGCTGTGAAATTCAATATAGGTGGAATTCAAAATATATAGTTTTGTTGTTTTTTTTTAATTAAGAGGCTCGGGCAACTGCAAGGTACTATGCACACACATGTGATGTTGTTTGCCAGCCATTCACTTTTTTAAAAAGGCACTTAGGTTTTTAAACAGCCAGGCTGCTCCGCATTCTAATATAAGGAGCTGTGTGTGCCTCACAGACAGTATGAGTGAGAGGTGGTCACCAATAGCTAGGATTAAATAGACCTTTTCACCCCACAGTCACTTTGCCAAAGACAAACAGAATGTTCCGATTGGAGCACGGGATTCCCCCATCTCCTTCCATGCTCTGGTACTGATCCAAATTGGACCCCTGCAGCACTTGGGAACCTCTTTCCAGCAGCTGTCATCTGAAAGGCTAATTGATGAAAGGAAAGTAACATCTCGTTCAGGCCTGAGTCTGCAAGACAAAGTGGCCACCCTAAGGCTGAGCCTTGTGAAGGAGAGGAAAGGATCACCTTGCAAAACTGCCAATCCTTAAAGAGTCTACTGGAATGTCACTCACAGCTGTGCTTCTCTTCCTTTGGGAACCTCTTGTTTCAAGGCAAGGGTCCGTCACCAAATGTGGGCTCTTTTGAGACTTCAGTGATAGAGGCCCCAAACCTAGCAGTGTGAGGCTTGATTAGCTCCACCTCTACTCCCACCCCCAATCAATCTCCCCCTCTTTGATTGCTTAGATGCAGAAGGGGTGGACCAACTTCTGAGAGTGGAGGCACACTTTAAATTGGAAGCATAACTCATGCTTATACAAAAAAGTGTTTGTGAAAGTAGATATTGTCTATTTGTGGTTTGTTTGTTTTTTGTATGACTGGCTTTCCAAATGTGCATTCTGATGAGAAGGAGATTAAGCCAAAGAAGTACCTCATGCAGAGATGCAGTGGGCAGCCTCCTCTCTGTGTGCGGGCCTGGAACGATTTAATGATCCAAACACCGCTCGTTGCAAAGATGCACCACAAACAACTCCCCTTCTCAGCAGAGTGTGACAGGAAATAAATAAGGCCAGAGTAGTGAATCATACAGATGGACAGTAGGTCGCTCCTCTCTGGGTGGGATTCGTATTGAGCCTTGAATTATTAAATGTGTGCATTAGACACAAGACACAAAGATCTCTTGGCACACAATGACTGAAGTAGCAGAACCAAATGCTTATTCGTTCTACGTGGACAGAGCAAAGTGGAGTCTGCCAACTTTTGAGGCAGTCATTGAGTGGCTTATGAAGAAATGTGCTGAGCCCACAATAAACATAATTTCCTTTAACTGGAGGACATCTAGGAGGACTCCAGAGGACCTGCAAAACTAGACAGTGGTATGGATTAAAACATTCCAGCCAAAAGGCTGTACAAGACACTGAAGCTTTCTCCCTCTAACCACTGAAAATGTTATTCTACAAATCCTCCAGGCTATGAGATTTCATCTGGTCTTCTCCACACACTTCCTTCCTTCATTTATTTTATTTATTTATATTATTTATAGTCTGCCTTTCTAACAGAGGCTCAAGGCGGATTACACACAGTGGGTCGGTACAATCAACAAAATTGGTCATTGAATAACCCATGCATTAGGATTTTAGAAATCTGGAACCACCAGAAAGAACTGAAGTGTTAACATCATTTAAGGACGTTCACTACCCATGACACATTCATTTAAACAGAAATTACATGAATCCTTCCTACCTACAATAAGCTATACACAGCAGTATAAACCACAGACCCTAATAATTTATCCAAGCAGAAGTCCATAAGGACTTCATAAGGACTAGAGAGCTGCTGAGACTCTTTGGAAACTGGATTCTGAAGCCAAGGCTATATTCTGGTAATTTTTCTGCTCTCTGGAAGAAACACAATACACGTTATCCATTCTCATGGTCAGTTGTCAGCCCTGTCATGTCTGGTGGCCTACCAGTTGATTGAGCAACCTGTTTTTGCAGCCTTCACAGGACTGGGTCTGTGGCCCCAAGCTGCCCTAGAAATTGCTTGAGATGGCACAATGAGGAGGCTATTAAGAACCACAGGGGATTGCTCCTGGCCATTGGCAGCATGGGAGTTGATGGGCATGGTCTTCTGGAACTGTACCACCAGGTACCAGCTGGGCTTCTCATGGACACAACTGGTAGTGGTATGAGAGAAGGCAGTGCGGGTACCATGCTTGAGGATATCAAACAGCCTGAACCAGTCCTATGCCAGTATGGGACTACAAAAGCGGGTTTGAGGGATCAGTAGGGTTGTCAGCCAGTCAGTAGTTGGCAACTGGTAGGAGTGTGGGTTATGGGGGGGGCAGCACTGTCAATGTGATGGTGTTACATTATTTCCCAGGAAAACCCAGAAGTGATGTCATATCCCTCTAGGAATCGCTGGAAAAGCTATGGTTATGTATATTTGCGTATATAGACAGGACCTAATACAGTTGTGCCAGTGGTTATTTTTTCACTCTGTTTTTCTTTCACCAGCTGCTGGAGTGGTGGTGGGCAGTGGGAGCTGGGGTGCAATATCACTAGCCCACTGCAGGCAAATAGCAAGCCTAAGGCTCAAGCATATTATCATGCCATAGTCAAAAGCTGTTGTTATTTTGACAGATCATGTGCTTTTTTATTTATTAAACTATTATTTAATACATGTTTATACTGTACTGTCAACTGAGCTCTTGAGTTGGTTCCCAGCACATCAGTAAAATATGCTAAAATGACAGAATAAAAAAAACCACAGCTCAAAAACAACAGCCATAACAAAACAATTAGTGTCAGACGTTTAAATTAGAAGGGGCTGAAGGAAGCAGAGAGATTGTGTAGCAAATGAAGAAGGACACAACACCCCCCCCCAATTATCTTATTAACAAAACGTCAGCCATCCACATAGTCCTGGGCAAACAGTCAAGTTTTAACCTCGTGCCAAAAAATTGATGGATTGGGGGCCAGACGGAGGGTTAATTTATGAGGCCTGCTTTACTGGTAGTCTCCTTCAGTCTTTGCAATCCTGAAACCATCTCAGCAAGACTATGTACATTTGAAAAGTCTCTGGCTGTAATGGATGCTTTTGCAGAATTTGGAACAGAGACCTACCATGCTACTCTTCTCCACTATTATTGTAGTTAATTTCCTATTAATGTGGCCATGGAAAAATTAACACAAATATTGGCTGATTGCCTAGAATTTTATAATCCTCAGGGCAAAAGTCATATTGACGGATCTATCCATGGGTTACTTCAGACTAAGATTTCCAAAGACAAAAGCACAGACCCTTGTTTGTGCTCCTGAATTTCCCCTGACGCAATAATGTCAGGGCCTTTTTTCTTTATGATTTTAGTAAGCATTGTTCTTCAAAAGAACTGTTTTTAAAGCTCTTGGAAGACCCACTGCAGTCAGAGCTGTTGACTCATTTATAAGTGACGCAAACCAGTTTTATAAACTTTGCAAACCCTTCTATGCTTATTAAAAGCACTTTATTATTCTGACACTGAGGTCAAATCAAGTAGTTAAAAACAAGATGCATTTAACAATGACTCAAATTGAATTAAATTTTATTATGTATTACTGTTTTTACCACAGGGGGACAACTGTACAAGGGTAATATCTAGGCAGGGTCTGTGATCGTATATCTAATAGTTAAGCGTGGGCCAATCTATGAAAACTGAAATCTGTGGATTAAGCTCACACTGACAGACAACAGATCATTCTGCAGACTTAGGGGATCCCTCAGGTTTGCAGAAAAATCTGAAAACATTAAAAAAAAAATTGGGAGGTTTAATTCCCCTTAAACCTAAGAGTATTGTCTGCAGACAAAGCTCCAGTACTCCTCCACCCAACCATGGTGCTGAGGCAGTGAAGCTGGAGGAATGGCTGCCACCACTGAGGCAGCAAAGAGGCTGGGTGAGCTGCCAAGGCAGTGAAGCTGCTGGGGGGGCTGGGCAAGCCCCTGAGATGGAGAAGCCCAGTGAGTAGCTGCCAGGGGGTCAGGTGAGCTGCCGCCACCGCTGAGGTAGTGAAGGTGCTAGGGGAGTGGGAGAGCTACTGCCACGATGCAGCAAAGCTGCCAGGTGAGCCACTGCTATTAATACCGAAAAGGAGAGTGATGAGGTGCCGGAAGGCAGAAAAAGAGAGAGGCAGAAAAAGAGAGTGACTTTGCACACAGGAGACAGAGAGACAGAAGGTAAGATGAGGGTGGGAGGAGGGAGAAAGAGAGATACTCTGGGAGGAGAAGAGAGGAATCAAAGGAGGAGAATGGGGTGACAATCTGCTTGCAGGTCTCTTATTGTCAGCTCGGGTTGCCAAGTCATTACCTGTCCCGGAGCAGGGGAGTCCAGGCTCGCTCTGGGAGTCTTCACGCGCGTCACAGGGAAGTGACGTACGCATGTAGGGGACGTTGGGGACGGGGCCACAATCATCCGAGGGAAAACCATAGAGTTTTCCCTCGGATGATTGTGGCCCCGCCCCCAATGTCCCCGACGTGCTTACGTCACTTCCCTGTGACGTGCTTTGGGGGTGGGGTTCCCCCCAGGGCCCAATCCAGCGGCGCCGGGGAACGGGCCTCCCGGGCAGGGGTTTCCCCACCCCCCAGGGGGACTTGGCAGCCCTATTGTCAGCCCATATTTTGAACATATTTTGAATGCACTCTTCAGAACTAACTGGAAGTATAAATAAATATACACTTCTTTTGCATCAATATAGAGTAGCCATTATATAGTTACGTGAGACTTCTTACTCCGTTTAGTAACAGATTTCTTACTTTGGATGTATTTAGTTTTCTGCTATCCATTACCCCTTTTTAATGAAACCCATACATTTATTTAAGGGGAGGGGAGTGCAGTACCTCAGAACAATTGACCCCTTTATTGTAGGAGAATATGTGGAATATACAGTGGCACAGGTTTGGAGGGAAAGTATTTTTAACTATTGATTTTTATTTTACTGGACAATATAAACAATAATTAAATATTTGAATACCCCACGTGTGTAGAGGAGCTGAACATTTTTGAATACCCCACGTGTGTAGAGGAGCTGAACATTTTTAACACTGTAAAGGGATTTTGCCCAGAAGTCAAAGCTGTCCTTCGTGATCTGCTTCCTTCTAGAGTTTTCTAGATTTTTTTCTCACTTAAAATTAAGATAATCTATCTGATTGCTATGACTCATGGCTTCTCCCAAAGAATCCTTGTAAAACTGCTGAAAATTCACTGTTAGACAACTCTTGTGCTCCTACAGTCCCCAGGATTCTCTGGAGAGAAGGAATGATTGGTAAACCCATTTAAGCCTGTGGTGTACATATGACCTTAGATTATGGGAGAAGCATGTTTGGGTTTCTACAGTAAGCCTCTTATAATCATGAGCACCCAGCCAGGATGTTTCCTTTTCTTTAAAATACACCAGAATTTCATGCAAGCAAATGTTGGAGCCAATCCTAAAACAGCAGCAACTGCAGCTTTCTTTGAGGGTAAAAGGCCGACTGTGTCAGGATTAGCACAAAGGAGATCCTGGATTCATTCCTTTAAAAGCATCTCAGCTCCAGCCTCTCTACACTTCCTCTTTCAGTTATCTGGCCTTCTTGTTCACTGTTGTGTACAGTCTTTATCTACTCGCTTGTCACATTTGTAAGTGGGAAAAAAGGTATTAGCTGATAGTTTTATAACTTGGTCAGGAAAAAGGTTGGAGACCCAGACTGCTTCCACACAACATTGGCCTATTATGCATGGGTGTTTTCCCTTGCTTTCACCATGCATGTCCGTTGGATTTTCTCAGTTGTTCTGCATTGATTTTCCTCTCTTCAGGAGACCATGGTGAGTCTGGCAGTGGATAGTTTCATGCTGGAACCACCTGGCTTGAGGGCTGGAACTTGCTGGCTTGGGGGGGCAGCACCAGTGCTGACTCAGAGTCCCTTTGGGGAGGCTCTGAGACACTAGACTCACATGAAGGGTCTGCCAAACCTGGACTTGGGAACTGGTTGTCATCCTCCTCCAATAAGGACTCGTCTTCCCACACTAAACTGGGATGGTCCATGAATAAGTAAGTGGTCATCTCCCCTCTAATTGGCTTTTTTTTTTACTAATCTTTTTATTGGTTTTGTCAAAAGATTCACATAAAAACACAACATATTGCTTTCACATTTCTGCACATAGCATTTAAAATTATTATTTACATCTTAACGACCTGCCGACACCGTACAGCACCAATGGATTACCAAGAGTTTGAAATTTTTTTCCTAAGTTACTTGCTCTAATTGGCTTTATGATCAACTGCTTCAAGACAAAACCATTCATGGTATCTGAACATTTTGTCTGTCTCATTGACCCAGTCAATTCAAGGGTAGTTAAAGTCACCTATTATTAGACAGCTTTCTGTTCTGGTTGCCTTTCTTATGTCTTTCTCTATTTCAAGATCTCCCTCACAGTTATGTCTTCTGAATTAAGTGACTTTTGGGACCTGGAATTTCTACCCACATAGATTCATGGGGGGGTCTATTAAGTTTTCTAGTTTATAGGACTTTATGCCCTTTCATTCCACCATAAGCTTATATTCAGGAACAGCTGTATCCCAGTGATCTTTTCTGTCCTACCAGGTTTCCAAAATGCCCACTATATCTATGTTTTAATTTTAACACCAAGCACTCCAGCTGTCTCTTCTTAGTTTAGAGACTTCTAAAATGTACATACAAATACCTGTATCATTTTCCTGCTCCAGGAGCCCTCAGTGTACATATCCCATACAATCCCTTGGTCTTTTTAAATAGCTGGCATTTGCTGGCATCATCTCACTGGCTGTAACCCATCCCCATCTAAATTATCTGGACCAGATACCTTAGGGATGAGCCCTCCTGAACCAGATTATCTCCAGCCCTTCCCAGCTTTGCCCCAGGAGTTTGTTAAAAGCTGCTCTGTGACCTTTTTGATATGAAGTGCTGGTGGTCTGGTTCCATTTCAGTTCAGGTGGAACCTATCTCTTTGGTACAAGGCTGAATTGTCTCAAAGTGTTCTCCATGACTAGCTCCCTTTCTCTGCAGAGCCTGACCACCAGAAGTTGTGCACTAGATTTCATAGGGAGTGATCCTGAAATCCAGCAGGCCTGGCCAGTGCCCTCATGAATGAAACGTGCACCTCAGAGCATCTCTCACAACCCTCTACAGCATGGCAGCTGAGTGGATGTAGAAAGTTTCTCTGGGTGGAAGAACATTTGTCTCAGAGCTATTGCTTGGATGAAAACCATCAGCCCAGGCTCTCCAGATTGATCGTGGGAAGACTTTCGTAAACAGCTATGAATTACATTGAATCTAGAGTTTGTGAATTCTGCCACCTAAGAGTTCAAACTGAAAAGAAAGCAAGAAGAATTTCATATGCCCCAGTGATCTAAAATGAAAAAGAAAATAATGTCCCATAAATTTTTATTGGATTTTAATTGGGGCTATGTTTGAGTTCCAGTTCATGGTTCTTAACATCCCAACTGAGTACTTTCTCAAGTAAGACACTTGGAGGAGCATTTATTTCTGGATGAGTTTCACCTGGCTGCTCTCCCTCTTTTTTTATTAAATACTTGGACATAAATACAGAAAATAAATATGATTGGAGTGATAGTTTAAATGTTGCTTGAACTGCATAGCAGGAGCCAAGGCAAGAAGAGGGAGGGAGAAAGATCCAGGTAGCTAACTTGGCTTTTTGGTCAGTCAAAAAAGGAGAGACAACAGTGAGCAAGTGAAATCAAATTATTATTAAACAGGCCTGGAATAAATGGCACTAGACCAGTGTGCTCATCCTAGCAAAAAGAAGAGTTGTGGGGCACTTTGAAGACTAACACATTTATTATGGCAATAGGAATAAGGCCCATTCTGGAAATAACTGCAACGAGCTCTAGATAGATTTTAATTGGGGCTATGTTTGAGTTCCAGTTCATGGTTCTTAACATCCCAACTGAGTACTTTCTCAAGTAAGACACTTGGAGGAGCATTTATTTCTGGATGAGTTTCACCTGGCTGCTCTCCCTCTTTTTTTATTAAATACTTGGACATAAATATAATTGGAGTGATATTTTAAATGTTGCTTGAACTGCATAGCAGGAGCCAAGGCAAGAAGAGAGAGGGAGAGAGAACCAGGTAGCTATCTTGGCTTTTTGGTCAGTCAAAAAAGGAGAGACAACAGTGAGCAAGTGAAATCAAATTATTATTAAACAGGCCTGGAATAAATGGCACTAGACCAGTGTGCTCATCCTAGCAAAAAGAAGAGTTGTGGGGCACTTTGAAGACTAACACGTTTATTGTGGCAATAGGAATAAGGCCCATTCTGGAAATAACTGCAACGAGCTCTAGAAAGAGGCTCTGGGCGGGTGTCGTGGCGTTGGGCACTCACCGTCAATTTGCTGTGGCAACCTCAGCAAAATATAATTAATGACACAGAGTCCACCATTGTCTCCAGGGGAACTGATCTCTGCCATCTGAAGAGCAGTTGTAATTCTGAGTGATTGCCAGTCCTCACCTGGAGATTGGCAACAATGGTTCCCCAGGGGGAAATGGCATTGTACCTATCTGAGGTCCCACCCCTCCTCAACCCCCCCTTCCAGCCTCCACCCCTCAAATCTCCAGGAATTTCCCAACCATGGAGTTGGCAAACCTATCTCCTTCCCGGCCAACCATCAACCTACCTTTATCTGCCACTCTGACTTCAGCTTTCCATCTCCTCCCTTCTACCTGTAGCTTCTGCCTAGGAAAAGTACAGTCTTTCTCTGCAGTGGGGACCAACACAGCTTATATCATTCTCTTCTCCCCCTTTTGATCTGCACAACAACCCTGTGAGGTAGGTTAGGCTGAAAGTCTGTGACTGGTTCAAAATCACCCACTCAGCTTTCACAGGAAGAACCTGGGTCTGGCAGACCCTCCTCTGAAGCACTAACTCCTACACCACACTGGCTGTCTTAGGGGGGCTGCTGGTAGTGAACAAGAGCAAGCAGTCATGCCTTGTTAAGTCATACCAGTCAGGTATCATCAAGTGACCCAGAGGGTGCTGCCTGACCTAGGGTAGCCAACCTCCAGGTGGAGCCTGAAGATCACCTGATATCACAACTGAACTCCAGACAACAGATCTCTCTCCCCCTGGAAAAAATAACTGCTTAGGAGGCATTCTATTCAACTGAGGCCTCTCCCCTTTCCAAACTCTGGCTTCCGTAGACTCCACCACAAAATCTCCAGGAATTTCCCAACCTGGAACTGGCAACCCTAATGAGGACTGGCCACAGTGAGTTCCCCAAAAAGGCCAAAGTAGGCCTTGAAAGGACCTCCTGCCCCTGCCTTTTTACTGACAGAACCACATTTGGTTGGCTAGCAACAGCCACTGAGGGAAAGTGAGCCCCACAGCAGGAGGAGAAGAGAATGGTCACCTTAGTAGCCAGCCAGCTGCGGAGGAGCCAAGCAGGAGAAGCAGCTTTGTCAGGAGAGACAGCTGTTTTGGCAGTATATTCAGACAGGGAATTTATTTATTCAAATTTGTAAACCCCCCCTCCCCACCTAAGCAGACTTAGGGCAGCTCAGAGAACAGTGGCCAAGCCAGCAGTGGCTGGGAGAGAGGAGCAGACCCAGCACCCAGCCAGTGGCATGCAAGTACTCTTGAGTGGCGGTTGACAGGCCAATGGCTGATGGAGCACACAGCCAATGGGAGAGCTGGAAAGTGCCAATACACTAGGGCTTTTATATATATAGGATGCACTGTCCAGAAGATTATTATATCATCTCATCCACCTTTTCCCACCCAATACAAACTTGGCCAACTTCTGATTCTGTCCCCAGACCAGCCCTGTGTTTTGGATAGGCTCTGTTTGGAGCACGTCATGCCCATGCTATTTCTGACTTTGAAATTCTTTCTTTCTTTTCTCACTCTCCCCGGCTTCCTACTTAGGGAACTCTCTTTTTCTTCTTTTCAGTTAGGCTTAGTTGCCTCCTGCCATCTTCCATGGCCTGAAGCAGCAGTTACGTAAATCAAGCAATAATGTGATCCTTTCCCCCTCCAGTGGCTGGGATTGGAACAGTTCTGCTTGATGGACAGATGAATTTGATGACTGGATAAGGCCTCTAAAACTGCTGCTGCTGGGTGGCCCTGGAAATGCATTAGTACTTAGGGTTACCAGGCATTCTCCTTTTAGAGGACATGCCCTTTTTGGGGCTGTTTATAAAAACAGGTGAAAATGTCCTCTTTTTTGGTTGGAAGGTTACGAGTATCTTTAGTTAGCAATTATCACAGTTTAAATAGTAGGGGTATTTAAAATGAGATTTGTCATAGTGATCACTTGTTTGAAGTAGGCAGTTGGGAAATACAGCCTCTTTTTTGCTTTTCAAAATATGGTAACCCTATTAGTACTGCATATGAAAAAGCTGGGAAAGCTCTTCCACAGGGCATTATCTGCTCTCTCTGATTTGAGAAACAGCTACATCTGCAGCTTTGAGGAAGAAGGAAGAAATGTTGAATCCAAGAAAGAAATGTTGAACCAGCCTCTGGCCATTGTATCATTCACCAGGCGTTATAGTTTTGACTGATGCAGCCTTTTGGATGCGCGGTTTCTTAAAATGTGGCCGGAGTTCAGAAGCCCACCCTAGGGATGGTACTGCTGTTTTACATCCCACATGTTAAAGATTGCATTGTTGTCTGGGAGTAGAGAAAAAAGACTTACCATAAATTTTTATTCTTCAAATGTCCATTGGACAGGTCTCCACACCCACTGGAGACTTTTGGCTTGGTCCCCTATAAGGGAGGTAGAGAGACTTCACAGAGCTGACCTCTGTCATTCATGCCTCGGGGTGGGGGGGGATCCTCGTGTTTCTCTATACAATATATGGTTTTCAAATTACCTTTGTGCTTGTAGGGGATTCTGTTTGTATACAGTTAGTTTGGGGAGCACCTGGATGCTATGCACATGTTGAAGAATAGTTTAGAATAAGTCAAATTTCCTTTCAGGTAATTCTGCTTCTCAGTTCTTTGAAGGATTCTACCCATGGCAAGGGAGCCTTTTTACCTGACTTGAAGCAGTGAGGTGTTTGTCACTGTCTCAGTGGAACGACGTTTGTGGGAAGTTTCTGGGCTTGATGGTCTCTGCCATTAGAGACACAGAATTTGATTTTACTCTTGAGGAATGATCTAGGAAAAGCATAACTACCTCACGCTGGCATCCCGGCATCTTTTAACAGTGATGTTCATTCTTGCCGTCCTGATCTTTGTGATGTGTTGTTATGGCAAACTTGTTTCTCCTCAGGCACAAGAATTTCCTGAGACATTTCTTTCGTCTCATCAAAATTCTCTTTCTGTTTCCCTCAGAATCCCCTAGGTCAGAGGTGTCAAACTCATTATGAGCGCCGGATCTGACATAAATGTCAGTTTGTCGGGCTTGGTCATGTGTGCCATAAAATGTAATGCCAGATACTGGAGATATAAGCTTTATAAAGGACACAGGCAAGCCCAATTAACAATATTATTTTTAACTCCAAATACAAACAAAAGCAATTGATTCCTAGCAGTGAAAGCAATTGATTTACTGAGGAACCCACAAAAGCCCCAATAAATGTATTTAATCACAAGAAAGACTTGGTTTTTCCCCAAGGGATACCATAAAAGGGAGAGTACCTTACATTTCCATACATACCAGTTGCTTGCAGGCCGGGTAAGAGCCCTGGACCTTATGTTCGACACCCCTGCCCTAGGTGTATTGCTGGAGGACTAGCCTCCAAATTCACTTTGACAATGGCAGCAGATTCTCATTGTTCTTCCCCTTGATATGAGACAGCTGATCATCATTATCAGCCTTGCACGACAGCCTGGCAGACATTCTGGGACCAGGGCCTGCTTCCCTCCACTGAGTGCTTGAGGCTTAGGGAGATGGGGGGTTTTAATAGCCGCAAGGAATGATATCGTCATTGGCTGGCTAGCTAGTTGGATCGAAACAGCATTGGGCTTTTGGGGAAAAAACAACAGGCCTGCGTCTCCTTGTCTCCACCGCAACAAACACCAATGCCTTTATCAAATCATTCTGAGTTGGGGATGGGAGGGGGTCAGAGATGGGATGTCTTCTTTTCTGATTTATTATGTATGTGTTTGTGACCTGCCATCTGCTAGAATGCAGAGAACCAGACACATCCAGTTTCATAAAATCAGATAAATGTAAAATAAGATGGTTGCCTGACTGGGAACAACGAATCAAAGGATAAGAAGTAAATTAAAATGTGCACTTTGATTTCCAGTTGTCCTAGCATAAGCTGATTTGATCTGTTAGGAGGGTGATGGAATTAGGCTTCCCAGCCTCCAGGTGAGGCCTGGAGATCTCCTGCTTTTACAACCGATCTCCAACTGATAGAGATCAGCCCTCCCTGAGAAAATGGCTGCTTTGAAGGGTGGATTCTATGGCATTGTACCATGCAGAGGCCCCTCCCCTCACCAAACCCCGCCCTCTCCTGGATCCATCTCCAAAGTCTCCAGGTATTTTCCAACCCAGACCTGGCAACCCTAGATGGAATGGAACCAGCCTCTTTGATATGGCAGTATAGTCAGATGATGCTAGGTGAGGCCCAGTATGGGCTCCTGGGCAACTGCCCTGCCAGGGCCTTTCCCCTGCAACCTGTTCAGCTACACAACACTGTCATGTGGCAGCGCACCTTCGCCTGCCTGGAAGAGGAGGAGAAGTCTCCTCCGCATGTGGTGAAGCACTGGAGTTTAGCATGAGTCAGATTTATTTTCAGATAATTCTGCTGCCTAGTCTCCAAAGGATTCTCTCCATGACATGGCAAAGGAGGCATTTTACTGAACAAAACAGTGAGGTGTATATCACTGCCTTGACTGAACTGCTTTAGTGGGCAGTTTCTGGGCCTGATGATCTTTGCCCGACTTCTGGTTTTGGCGACTTTCATGGCGGGCACACTCCTTCAGTGCTCTGAAAGAAGCAGCCCATGACGCGGCAGACGGGAGGGGGGTCGGTTGATCCGGACCCCCCTGGAGTCCTTGCAGGGGACTCCCAGCCTGGGGCACTGGAGGTTGTCTCTCCCAAGGCTGCGGCCAAGGGATTGAGGCATCTCCGAGCCCCGATAGGTCCCGTCACTGCAGTGCCATCATGACTCCAAGAGACGCACACCGGGTGAACGAACAAGAGATCCAGCAAATATAAAGCTCTTCCTACCTCCGCAGCAGGCATGGAATGAAGCATGAGTGCTAATTTCTTTTTGACTGGTTATTTGGTAAAGCGCATATCTGAAGCCCCAAATGCCACCGACAGGGAGAGAGTTAGCTCACCCCCCCCCCCAAATGTTGCTTCTATTATTTTGTGGGTTTTAACCACCCTCTGTCTGTCCCTGGCCCCATTGTGTGAATTTTTTTATCCACACTCTAGGGTCAGTTTTGCAATTAGATATAATGATGTCCTGTGTCTGGGTGCATAAAGGGTTTTTTACCTACACAGGTGGAAATCTTGAGAGGAAATGAAACATGAACTGACTGTATAAACTAGTGCTGTTTTTATAGATGAGCAAAGACTCTCTTTGTGGTGGAGTCTTGGAATCAAATAATTAAATTCAACCAAAGTCAACCACATTCTACAACCCCCCACTAAAATTACCATATAAGTGATTCTTAAATGCCTTTTACCCTGTTCTTTTGAGCAAAAGCACAAACCCTAGGTGTGAGCACCAATCTGGACTGCTCCACAGTTCTACTGTTGTTGTGTTCTGTCATGGAAATTGGATCCAGATTTTTAATATGTGGGAGAGGAGAAAGAACGCTTCAGTCCCCATGGATTTTACGACTCCTTCCAGCACTGCACCTGCTTTTGTGGGAAGAGGCAGAAAAATGATGAGATTTTAATTGTGAAAGAAATCCTTTTTTAAAATAAATATTAATAATGTAGCATCATCAGTGCTCAGGCTGCCAGCATCCCCCCAGCCCCAGGTTCCTGGACCAAGAATCTTATAGTCCGAATGTCTATAACTGTGAGACAACAGAGGTAACAGTATGGCAATGAGTGGTCCTGTTTTTAACCAGACCAGCAACTAGATTCACAACCATGTTTTCATGCAGTATATTGGTGGGGAGTAGCTGTGGGACTGAGGGACTGAGATGGCTAAGAGGATTCATGTTCTGTACGGTTAAGCCTAGTTCATTAAAACAAAACCCCTCTGGGCAGAAAACGCCTCTGATTATTGGGCAAAAAAATTTAAGTGTTAATTTTATTTGGTCATTTGTTCATTCATTCCTAATTCACCTTTCTCACAGAGAGTCAATTTATTTTTTTACTTATTCCACTTAGAGCTTGCCTTTCTCACAGGGACGCAAGGCAGATTCCAAATTATTTTTTGAAAATGCAGTCAGACAGGATAAGACATCCAAAGAAACAAAGCAACGGGGCTACGTTTACAAGATAAGACGACAATGCAAACAATAACAGCAAAAAAGTCCAAGAAATGGCATGCGACCTGCAATAAGGAAATAACTATAACCTTATTCACTGTTCTGTGTTTACAGAACCTTACAAAAGCTGTGAAAGTTAGGTATCCTCCTAGAAAAGGTACTCCCCCCACACACCAAAGGAATTCCTCATCCAAGGGATTCCTGCTATGATGGTTGTCATCTAAAAAAATATGGTTGTCATTTAAAAAAAATTAAAATATTGTTTGTTTCCTTAGCATACAATTAGGCTAAGACTCGCATAATGAAAACTTCAGCATTACTTTAATGGGGTTACTGATCTGCCACCAAGCATTGCAGTGGTTTGAGCACAGAAATTATTTTACCGTTAAACTTAGCCTGGTGAAAGAGTTTTCTTCCTATTTTACGGGTGGGGAGGGGAGCATGTGCGAGGCCATTATGTGAGTCTTTGCTTGGTTAGGAATGGAGCCCTGCTCACCTTCTCTGCTCAGTGCAGACTGTGAAGGCACTAAGAGGAAGCATGGTTTCCTTGTGGATTCAAACACTGTCTGATTCCAGCTGTCTGGCTCTGTTTATGGCAAATGTGTCAAGAGACACCATATTCATAAAATGTGGCTTTTTTTGGAAAGTGTCCTTGTATCCAGGGCTGTGTGTACATTCCATTAAACAAACAAACTCAGAATTCTGTACCCAGAAGTCTGTGAGCTGGATACCAATATGCATATTAATTTCCTCTGTTTGGCATGATTTCTTCGAGTAGTCAGGGCAGAGGGGCAAAAGGCTATGATGCACCAAAGCCCTGGAGATCTTATTCAGCCACCCTCCTAGCACTGAGTGCCCACACACTTCCAAGTGCCTTTTTACAGCCACGAGGGGTAGGAACTTGTGCTTTAAAATAAAAGCTTAGATTTGCACTTTTCTCACACTTGTGTAGAATTGGGACCTACACACAGCCCTGTCTCTATGAGGTCTTAAATAGTCTCATCTCCATGCTAAGTGGTCTCTCTCTTTTTTGCTTCTCTTTCAGGGTCGCTGCATTAATTTCACCAGAGTGAAAACTGCTCAGGCTCCGCCAAAGTACCCGCTCAACAATGCATATCATCCCCCCTCTCCACCCCCTGCCCCCATTTATAACCCACCTCCCCCTGCCCCGATCTACACCCCACCACCACCTAGCACACCAACACCACCCACTCCATCCCCACCTTGCACCCTCCCACCACTCCCACCACCTCCTCATGCTCCACCCCCCAACCGGGCTCCACCCCCATCACGGCCCCCACCTCGTCCCTCTTTCTAAAGAGCAAACCCATCTTTCCCAGAAGCATTTCTCAAGCCATTTTCAGCAATACTGTACCAATTCTATTACAGGGGTGGCTTTAACATTCTGGGTGACAAGATGAACAAGCCACTTTGATTTTGATTTTTTTTAAAAGCCCTCATGCATCAGTCAGCTGGAATGCTGAAATCACTTGTGCTAAGTTCAAAAGGATTCTCTCCCATTCAGCACTTCCAAAAAGGGGGGCGGAATCCTTTGGGTGAAGATTGGCAGGGAACGTTACTGAAAACCACCAATAGCCCCTATGCATATCACAGTTTACAGTCATCATGTTACTTCCTGTTCATACCGAGAATGGATTATTCCTCACAAGAATGGCGGGAACCTCAGGCTGAAACCCTAGCTGTAAGGACACCAACCTCAGTAGCTACAACTGAGGCCATTCTTATGAGTCACATCTCTATTGCTGGAGCCTTCCATCTCATAGAATGGATTTGCATGCGGGGCTGGATTTGATATGTTGCTGCAAGGAAGATGGTTACCGCAATGAAATGTTGATTGATTTGAAGGAAGAGGAAGGAAAGGATCGCTACAATGGGAGATTTTTGGTGCTTCATCCTTTTGAAGAACGTGAATCAAAAGCCATTCTTCACAATATTCTCAGGTGCTAGAAGACCAAAGGAGGCAGAAGACTGTTGATGCGCATGGGAGGGACAAAGCATCTTGTTGAGTGGCCTCACTTGGTACCCAAGGGTATGATGGCCCTGCCCACACAACAGTCAATGAAATTTTCTGAAAACATTTCCTGAACACCTGAAGTTACCCAAGAGCATAAAACTACAATCACTGAACTTTGAGTAGGCCTAATAGAACTCCCAATATACTTTTAGAGAAGCTCTTAAAATATGTGGCAGTTGCATGAAGCTCAGGAATCCATATGACTTTTAGCTGGCCTGGGAAACAACACTGTCCAATGAGGGGGGAGGATGGAATAGAAGGATAATCCTAAGGTGCACTGTATACATGTGGGCAGAGGGTGGACTGTGGCAGGTTTGGCTTGACATCTTAAAATGCCTTCAGTAGTTCTGCGCAAACAGCCTTACAATCATTGTATGTTGATGTCACCAAAATACTTTTCCAGTATATTCGCACCTACTGATCTCGTGAATGGCGCAGTATGTGTCTAGATTGAGAATGAATAGATTCTGGTTCATGTTGAGTTGCGCTATAAAATGTGCATTCAGACAGAATTGCAAGGGTAAAAGAGAGTGAGTGTTAAGAATTGGAGTAATGGGAAGATGAATCACAAATAGAAGTGCTAACTTAAGGACAGGCAGTGTTGTTGGACCACTCAGCTCAGTATATTAGCACATCATTTGAAACAAGCAGCATACATCAGCTCCTATATGGACATGGGAATCTGGTCTCACCGTGATCCAGTGCTGTCTTGGTTTCTGCTTCCCTTTCCTGGCAAAGGAATAATTTGAAGAGGCATCGAATGTCTGGTGTCTTCTCAAAATGATCATGCATATCAGCTCCATTATGTCGCATATGAATCAAGATTTGTGCAGCTTGGAAGAGCTCATAAGATTACTTTTGTAGTAGTCTGCCAAACTCTGAATCTGTCATGTAGCAGGTATGTAGGACTTGGTAACCTCAGCCAGGAAGTGTGCATATGTGCAAACAGAATCACATGAACAACCCCCCAATAATGGGTGTGTGTGTGTGGAATCTTCATAGCCATGCACGCAAAAGGGCAAAAGTTAGTTAATGCCTGCTCTCAGCTATGTCACTCAATTTTGCTATGTGTGGGCAAGACAAAAAGTACTCTCAATATCCCAAGAGATGCACAGGTTGCATTTCACCCATTGCTCTTTATTTATGGGATCTAAGCCTGATTACCAAGCATGGTTCTGCACAAACATCTGAAAACACACTTCTGTAACACCTATGTTAGAATTCTATTAAGACAGTTGAATTATTTCTGGCCGTACTTCCAAGTCCCTGGTGTGACTTTTAGGACCAGTTGTACTAAAGGAAAGCAGGTATCCTGCATTTTTAAGTCTTCTTTCAAACCACCTCAGTAGTTAGAGGTGTAATTTAATGCCTTTTCATAGAATAGCTTAAAACATTATACAATACTGGGCTGACCGAGGTTTTTTTTTTTTTAAGGCAGAGGACCTGATCCAGCCAATGTGAATTGCTTCCAAATTCCATTAATTTCAACTTTCACATTCTGAACCACATTCCAACAACGTGACGAGATGTGTTTCATTTTGGCTGGCTCAGGCCCCAAGTTTTCATTCTCTTCTGGTACAGAAGTTCCAAGCAATGCCTAAAGTGGAGCACGACTCAGAGGGTACTTCTGTGAACAGGTCAGCAGGTTGTAGGTGGTTGTGGCTGTAAGGTGCTATGAGTTCTTGCCTTGGTAAGTAGGTCACTTGAGTGCTCTGAGACACCAGGAAGTGTACCAGCTGCAGAAAAGCACAGGCAAGCAAGTGACTCATGTTTCCAGTTTCCAGTGTTGACTCTCCCAGTAATGGAGCTTCGGCATCTATGCTGTGGGTGGAGTGTAGACTGCTTCTCAAGGGCAGATGCTTCTTAACAAGAATTAGACACGTTCACAGAGTCCATCAGTGGCTGAGCCCCAGAATGGCAATATAGAACTGCTATATTGAGGTAGACCTCTGGATACCAGGAGCAAACAACAGGACAGCTGCCATGCTTGCAGCCATTTTTGGTCTTCAGAGAGACAGCTGTTCGTCTGCCATCGAAGGTCCTAGACTTTACCCAAGAGGGCAGTTCTCGTGTTCTTACCTCATTTCCTAGTGTGTTGTAGTCATGTGCCTCACCAACCTATGCTCATCCTCATAAGATCCTTTTGATTCCTACAGTAACTTAAAGTATAAATCCTGATGGTGGTAGTAGCTGTGCTCATCATACCATGTCTTTCAAAGGAGAGAACCCAGAAATCAAAGCCAAGCTGACCAGGCCCCCAGGAAAGGATTCTCACCTTTTTATGGAGATATTTGTTAATAGATGCCTTTGGGAAAACATTTTTATTCCTTGATTTTAAGAAGTGTTGAAAAGACTAAACCAGCATGGATCTCAACTGCCATTTACCCTACCCCAACAGCTGCTTTATCTGCTGGCAGTACAAAGCAGCCTCTTGAAAGAGCAAAGACACCACCCAGATGTTGCCCTTGTTGCAGACCTCTCCAGAGAGATCCACTGTTTTTGGTTTACAGGCTGCAGTCAGGTCAGTCACAAAAGACTACTTTGCAACTGTCAGGGAAGCTCTGACAAAAAGATTTGGCTGGATGCCAGTTAACAGGGAATGGACATCATGGTTCAAAGTGAAGAGCCCAACCCACCCAGGTCTCCTGTGTAAACACCTGTACATGCAGTGCAGTTCCTGGTTATTGCAGCAGGGCTTGAGCAGGAGAATTTCCTGATGGGTTTTGCCCAGAAAGTGTAAAATAGACGGGACTAGTGTAATGAAGGCGTTTGGGATGAAGTTTTACTAACAGATCCCTGAAGTTGCTCAGAAGTTTGGAACAAAAATGCTTTTTTTAATTTAAAAAAATGTCAAGATGATACCTTTTTAATATTAAATGAACAGAACAAATTCACAGGAAAAAATGTATTTTACTGCCTCTGTTTTTATTCAAAGGAATTTTGTTTTCCCATTTCTGAATTCTAAAATTTAAGATATGAGGGTAGGGGAAAGGGAGGGGGAACTAAAAACTGTACATCAGGCCAAGGGATTACTTTTTAAGTACACTAAAATTCTCTGCACATGACTTAAGAGCAAAATTCCAAATATGTGGTGTATATATTATTGCATGCTTGCCATATTTTAAGTGGAAGCATTTCCTATCCTGTGTGGATAAAAGATCTCCTTTTTCAAGTTGTAGTAAATTATTATAAAGCCAGTGATATTTCATGGCATGTTATTGTATCAAGCTGTGCTTGTTTTTTTAAAATTTTTATTCTTCATGGTTTTATTGCTTTTATTAATGTATAAATATTTCCTGTTATTGACGAGCACCTCCTTTACAGACCATTAATTGAACTCACAAGGACTCTTGGTGATGACTTCCACTTGAGCTATTGAGAGGCTCTAAACAGCATGGGCCTGTTTAAATGAAGGGACAATTAGTTCAGTGGGCCCTATCCACCAAGCACTACAATTGCATAAACTCATCTTGGCGACATGTGGTAACATGAGGCTGGCACGATTTGGCGTAATTAAAGATGGCAGATACCACATGATGCCAAGGGACACAATCCACCAGAAAAGTATCCTGCCCAAGTCCTGCTGCAAGAGCTTCACAGTTCAGCTATGAGGCTCCCATTCCCTTCTGGTAGGACAAGATCTTCCTGGTGGATTGTGTGTGTGTGTATATATATATACGGGAAGAGGTGCTGTTTTGATTTTCTACTGCAGGCATCAACCCATTTCAGGCTGGCCCTGGTAGGGATTGTGCCTTAAAATTCACACGTGAGAAAGGATGTTTTAAGGGAATTTAGAAGTGAAGATGCCCATCCAGGGAACACTTAGATCCATTTCACACTACCTTTCTAAACCGAATGGTTTCCGTTACTGTCCCATCATAGATTAAACCGGTACAGGGACAGCTGTTTCACACAGCATTTCCCTTACAGTAAGGAGCTGTCTCTGAAGCAGAGTGTCATTTCAAACTGAGCTGCTTTCTTTTCCCGCCATTTCCCCCCTCCCGCCACAATCTTCCTGAGAGGTTTTTAAAAAACATTCTATTGGGAGCGCTATGGCGCTGAAGCAGGACAACAAATCAGTGCCATGGCGACCCCATTGATATGTCTGGACTCCATTTAGATACACTGACATTTGCTACTGCTGTCACTTGGAAACAA
The DNA here is from genome assembly GCF_001447785.1 of Gekko japonicus. Lineage (NCBI taxonomy): Eukaryota > Metazoa > Chordata > Lepidosauria > Squamata > Gekkonidae > Gekko > Gekko japonicus. The sequence goes on from NW_015172553.1 coordinate 1,296,293, forward strand.
GGAGCTCACTGGATGCAAAGTTCAAGCGCGGGGAGCGGGGAACCGGACAATTTTTAAACCCAGGAAGCTTTCCTTTGTTCCTTAACCCCCACAAACCATGGAGTGTGTGAGCCTGAGTCTACACTTCCTCTACAGGAAACTTTTTAAAAATTGAACCTGTCTCACCATTCACTTATACCCGATCTCTCGCCTAAACACGCTGTCCAATCAGCTACTTGTTTCTAGGTGACAGCAGTAGCGAATGTCAGTGTATCTAAATAGAGTCCAGGCATCTCAATGGGGTTGCTATAGCGCTGATTTGTGGTCCTGCTTCAGCGCTATAGCATTCCCAATAGAACATTAAAAAAAATAAGGACAATCATGAGCAGAGAGAAAAAGGGCACAAAAACCCCATCATTGCAGGAAGCACTACAGGGCATTTTACACAGAACCCCATAGCACTTCAGCAGTAGGATGGACTGAAGATTGGAAGAAAGCAGTTTGAGTCAGTTACTAAAATGGTTATGTCTGAAATAACGGGGGGGGGGGCAGGAGGATTTTTATAACCAGTTCCTGAAAATTCCCCCCACAATAGGCTGGCTGAAAGAGACCTTACTTACAGCCAGACCAACCCTTTCAGAACAATACCATCATCAGGTTTCAAAGCTCAAGGTCCCTAGATCTGAGGACCAGTATTTTATGGAACTCTGAAGCAGTCTGACATTAGGTAACATGCTAGTAATGTAATTGGCTTGGTTGGCCAATGATATGTGCTTCTTAAGAGGTCAGTGCCCTTCAGCTGTAGGTACTAGAATTCTGTTGGCTATAAAGCCCTTCCTAACAGCTCTGATCACACATCAGTTCAGTGAGAATGTTTGGGGTTAAATATCGAAGCACCTGATGCTACAGCCCTGTTGATGCTAAGTGGGGGGGGGGGGGTGAGGCTGCACCCATCCCAGGGAGACCACAGGAAGGCCTACAGATGGCAAAATGCCAGAAACAGTCTTACAGGGTTGAGAGTATATAGAAATGCAGGTTTAAAGAAGAGCTTCTGTCCAGTTTTACTGAACCAGAGGCAAGCCCAAGATGTTTTGGTGCCTGAGAGAGAAAAGCCAACAAGGCTTAAATGTGCTTAACTTTGGCTGGATGGGGCCCATAGTCTTAAATGCTAACAGATCTTTGAGACAATTAATGTTTAAGTAAAAGTGAGGTTGAACTGGCTGGCATACTATATACAGACATATAGGACTGTATATATGTATCTTCTCTTACTATAAAACTCTAAGAGCCCATTATTGCAAATATTCCAAAACTCGCAATTTCTAATCGAGTTCCTTTATAGACCAAAAAGAAAAGCAGTGAGTGTAAAGGGTGCTGCCTCTTTTCCCAAAAAAATTTGGGGGGGTGTATTTTTTGTTTTGTTTAGGTTTTGTGTGTTATGACTTCATAGGCCCAGATATCACAAAAGTTGAGCAATTCTTGAAACAGTTATGGCGGGCCACTTGGCTCAAACTTCTTAGTCCTAGCAGCTCTAAGAAACAGTGGTCAACCACATGTCGCATTTTAGAGTGACTGGCTGACCTGGAATTCTTGTTGGTCTCTGCAAAGAAGAGGAGATGGGAATGTAGCACCAGATGGAGAAGATGCAAGTAAGGAAAGAAAGCTTTTCTCTGGTAGATTTGGCTACCTCTGGGACAGAAGATGAGTAACTGATTATTCAGGCAGCAGAAGATTGTTATTCTGTGCAATTGACTTGTTTGCATGTGTCATTTTTAGATATAGTCATTACTCTTTAACAGTTTTGATTTATTAAATACCTACTTTGAACTCTGTTTCTGAATATTTTATTTGCAAAATAGGGAATGGGAAGCTATGCAACACCAATGCTGAGGTGAACTCTTAACAGTAAATGGGTTTGATATGTTTTTTTATTGCTTAGTGATTCAAGAAACAGTTTGCAGAATCATTTCTGTGAGGGAAGGGGAAATTGTCAGTTTGGTTGGAATCAGCCACACACATGGGACAAATTTAGGACTGGAAAGAAGTACAGGATTGTACAGAAGCAAAGAGGTTGAAGGTAATGGATTAACAAAGGCGTGTGAAGGAAAGGTCAAAGGAAAAGAAATCTCCTGGAAAAGGGCAAAGGAGGTAAGCTATTCAGAGAAAGGTATCTGATCATTTTAAAGATGAGGACATTTCTCAGAGACTCAAGGTGGACAGTAGAACAGGGCAAAATGGCAATTCAGGCCTGGAGTCAAAAGGTGAGATGCACTGCTAGCAAGAAGGAACTGGAGATATGAGGGAGGGAGCCAAGGAGGCTTTGTGTTGCTCATTTAGACAAGCAGTCTCCAACATAGTCCCTTGCCTTCTTGAGGCCTCTGGGTAAAACCCAAAGGCATGAACAGGAAAAAAACTCAGGGAGCTCACAGTCCTAACCAAATTCAAGTCCAGTAGTACCTTAAAAACCAACACAATTTCCAGGGTGTAAACTTTAAAAAGTCAAAATTCACTGATGAAGTGAATGCTGACTCATGAAAGCTTGTATCCTGGAAAATTTTGTTGGTCTTTCAGGTGCTACTGGCCTTGAATTTTGTTCTACAGATTAACGGGGCTACCCACCTGAAACTCCTTACAAGCCATCAGCAGTCACTTGGCCTCAGTTTGGTCACACATTTTCTTATGCTTCTGGCCATGGCGACCTCTCGTGGCTACACATGGAGAGTTACCCTTTCTTTGGAAGCTGAAAACCAAACAGCACTGCTTCCCCCAAAGCAAAGAGCTATTTCTAGCTTTCCGGAAGCACCTCTGCACAAAAGAGACAAAGAGTCCAGAAGACATAATTTTTGCCATTTATAAGCTGTTGCCTTCTTCACAAGATGTCACTGATTTTGGAATCTCTCAAAATTCTGTAATTGGTCCTGACCCCATAGCAGCCATTTAGTGGTGGTGTCTATTACCATATCTCAAAATTCCCAAAATGTCCACAGGCTTAATATGTCCACAGGAGAGCCCTAGTGTAACCCTAGAATGGGGGCAATTCTACAGCTACAGCTTCTGTTACTGTTGCAGCAATGTGACATACAGCGGTAGGGGGAGAATGAAGGTAAAGAACCAGTAGGTAAGCACTGGGATTTGAACAAGCCTGCCTGTTCTCTGACAGCAACTCCTGATTCCAGTTTATTGCCTGGCACTGGGCTCCATTCACCCTAGTGGGCATGAAGTTGTTTTTCCCCCATGTGGAGACCTCCTGCTGCAGAAGTATAGTTTGAAAATGAATCCTACTAGGGGTTTAAATTCATATATACAGGATTACCAACTCTTGAAACCAACGCTAAAGACTGTTCAACAGAAAAGGGAGGAAACAGCTGAGAAGCAAAATCTTTCTACAAGCAATATTCTTTAGACATTTGTATATCCAGAAAGTAACTGACAGACTAAACACAGCAGCTCGAAGAACAGTGGTTATCGGTCAGCACAGAATTCAGATCAGCAGGATGTGCAGTTTCATTCCCTCAGTTCTCACACATGCCTACTTGTGCACAGGAGCAACTAACAGGATACAAGTAGCTAAACAATGTTTGCTGTTCTAATTCACAAGTTAGCCTGCAGCTTCCAAGTACCTTGTTGGCAATTCCTGTTCTAGGAGGAACATTAAAGATGCAAGATGTTTAGGCCAAAGTCATGGTTAGGCTGGACATGTCTTTATTCAAAGGGCAAGATACAAAAAAAGGTAAGCCAAGAAACAAAAATATAATCAACAGACATCTACCGACAAAGTTAAAACCGTGTGGAGTAAACAGCACAAAACAAATACAGAATGGTCCCACAAACCCAGATAAGTTGTGTTTTTCAGAAGGAGAACAAGCAGATAAAGAAAAAATAAAAACACCTTACATTTGCCAACTTGCTCTAGTTTTACACCACCTTTATTCAACATCTTCAGATAAGGGCTAGTATGTCAGTTGTACTCATCTGGGGGGCTAGTATGTCAGCTGTATTCATCAGGAGGAAAACATGAGACCACTGGTATCTAACAAAGGGTTCGGTCATTGCCACAACAAATGCACTAATGTCCAAGCTTTGGTAAATTGTTGAGTTCCTTGAATTCACCCTGTTTCACAGACTTCCTAACTCCTGTGCTTGCAGTGTACAAAACAAGAGGGGAACCTCGCATGGAAAAGTGATGCCAGGGAAGATTTGGCAGCCTGCATTTTCTCAGAGTTTTTCCTCTAACATCACTTCCAGCTACATAAAATGTCACCTACTGAACCATGTTTGTCCCTATGAGGTCTGGAACTGCCCATCTTGAACCGAGGTTTCTCTAATATAAAACAGAAATGGAGTGATGCCTTTGACATACATCCAGAAAGAAGCCTCTCCCATTGGGGTCGTTTGCAGCAGGGCTTCTCCAAGATGGTAGTTTAGTTGTACATCCCATCTTAGAAGGGCCTTCAATTATTTTTAAGAAGATAGCACTATTCACACCCCTTGATGTCAAAAACCTAGGCTGTCCTACTGGAAGTTCAGCTGTGTCTCAAATGACTATCCAGAAGGAAAGAATTCCAGCACTGACTTTAGATGCCAGATATTTGCAATATGACTTGACAATCTGAAAACTACATATGGTTATCCAGCACTCAACTGTGTTTTTAATATTTAACTGAATGGCAGGCAAAGTCACTTCTGGCAAATATAATGTACACTGAACATGAGAATTCATGATGGTTGTTTAAATGTCCACAAAGACATAACATGGACCCCATCCTGTCTTCCTTATTATTTATTTATTTGATAGATTCTCATTAATGGACAGTGCAGGAGACATAATAGCTTTGTTCCCCATCACTGTACAAAGTGGTGAAAAAGGACCCACATAATTGTCCTGACAAGGAGGCTTCAGGAGCATTATTTCTTATTTGGCAAAGTTTTTTGTCTCATTTCTGGACAGCTTGCACTTCCTCCACCCTTCAGCTCCAACAGGGAAAGCAGAAGACCAAAGGGATGGTGTTCACAACCTTCCTCTTCTACTTGACCTCACCAGTGTTTTGACACTTAATCTTACAAGGTTTCCCTACCTACTGGAGAGACAACATGCATCAGGTCACAGATGACACCGTTCAGGTGCTAAGGAAGGCATAGACTGGTCCTCTAAAGAACCTAGGCTGGTCATATTTGCATAATTCTTAACGAGTTTCAGAACTGGACAGCCCTGCTGCAGCTCTCTCTTTTCTACAGGTCGTCTTTGGTCCTCCTATTATATTGCATTTCTCTCTTTATCCTGTAGCACACTATGGCATATACTTAAATATCTTTAACCCCTCTTAGTTACTTTACAGATATCAGCAGTAACTAGAAGAATGTGTGCCTATGTTCTCTTTCAGAGGCAATACTAACTTGCTCCCCACTGACTGGATTAGCAGTTTCTGAAGTCTAAGTGTTTTCTCACGCTTGGAAAAGTGAATGAACGACACACCCTACACCTCCCATTCTTTGACCGGTTGGATGTCCAACATCAATCAAACTTTGCAGACCCTTTTCGTCTTACAGAGAAAAAAACTCTATACATAGCAGCACACCAGAAACTTTTACGGTTAAATTATTATTCACATTAAACATTAACTGCTGAGCGCCTCTCCTACAAGCTAATGGGGGGGGGTACTGAAAGGGATTTCTCCCCCCAGACATTACAGAGTCTCAATCGATCTGATGGTGTAGGGAACATAGGATTACTTGGTGCTCTCTGTGAGCCTACTTGCCTGGTAACACTTGCTGAAAGCAGCAGGACAACACAGTCCAATCCTATTGCATGGAAAAATAGGGATGCAGTGTCTTCTTCCTTACAACTGGCGAACACAATCCATCAAAAAAGAGATGGGGAATTTTTGCAAGGGGCACTAGTTTCATCACCTACCTTGTGAACACCCCTTCCCTCTTCACAGATGGTGGAAAACAACAGCCTGACTTAAGTCACTGCTGACACAAATTGATCAACGAGTGTGTGTTTGACTCTTGGAATCCATCACTGCAATACATTTATAGATTTAAGGAGGTATGATAGTTTAGCAGAGAGCTGTACAGGATAGGCAGTGTAGATACAAAACATTTGGGACAATTTCACTACCGATACCATGTTTCTTTTGTGTGGACCAACACACAGCTTGCTCAACAGCCTGCCATGACAGAAGAACAAGGCGACACTGCGTTGCAAGACTCAGAACATGGCAGATTCCTTCTGCACTGCCCAGCAAACTCCCCCACCAACTGTCCTTGCACATCAGCTGAAGCTCAGATCCCCCTGAGCCCTTTCTTCCTCTAATAAGTACATCTGGCAAAATTCCAGGGTTACCTGAACATGCAGCAAAAATTACTGCACTAAGAATATTTCTTCTGAATGCACATAATGCCGTTGTTGCGAAAGAAGCTCCCTAAAAGCTCACTCTGGAGAGGCATATACTGGTTTCATCTCCCCATCTCACAATGACTACAGCAAGCACCTTATGGTGACTTTGCCACATCAAAAATGAACACAGGAATAAGCCCTCCACCAAGACTTTGTAGGCACACCCAGGCAAAGCTCCCTCCTTGAGGGCTTGGAGTACTTCGGTCTACTACAGTTGGTTTTATTTGCTGTCAATGTACTGGGGATCCAAGTAGAACCAGGCTGACTGAAAGCATCCATTTGTGAGGAATCAATGCCACTGTGCTTCTCTCGGCAAGCTGCACAGATCTTTATTGTTGGAAGCTCGGGAGCGCAGGAGTCCATAACCATGAGAGGCCCTTCAAATCAGTCCCACATGGTGCCAGTGAGCAGAGCGTGTGAGAGTCTCAACATCTGCACCTGAGAGTTCTAGAGCTACTTCTTTACCAACTTCCTTCTTCAAAAGATCTTAGCAGTCTGAAAGTACTATAGTGATGCAGTTCTCTCTCACTAGGGAGGCCTGAACAATTTTACCAAGCTTTTATCTTTTCTAAAGAGAAAACTACTTTGAAATTATCACTCAATGGTGCTATTGGCATAGCTACAGATTCAACTCTTAACTGTCACAAATGCAACAGAATTAAAGATTATCGTACAAAGGGAACAAGATCTGATCAAGGGGTCTTTTAAAATCAATGTCCTTTGGAACCAAAAAGGAAAAAAAGAGTCTCTCTCGCTGACCTCTGCCAAAATCCTTGATGAGTGAGAGGTATTCTACTCAACTGTGACTGATTTTGCAAGATTTCTTGGAAAGTCAACCTGGAAAAGAAAAACAACATAAAACTCCCAAGTAAATAAAGAGCACTGGACTGTTTTAGCACTTCATGTATTTATACTTCACAGTATATATTAAACACAGGGGCTGCCGTCTCACAGCCAGCTTGATTCACAAGCCACTAAAATCAGTACTTAAACCACCTTTGTCCCACTGAAGTTGATGGGCGTAAAGAGGATTACAATGAAGAACTGCAGGCTTAAGAAGCTTGTGAAATGCAGTTCTCTCCTCTTCTTTATGACAACAGAGGGGTGAGTTAAATGCATTATATGACTTTGTGTGCATTATATGACTATGGCCTTCCCCCCCCCCAGCTCCCATCACCAATACAAGTGGGTAGGGCTCTACAGTCTCTTGTTTTCAGCAAGGACTGATCTTGATCCGAAGTCTTGCCAGGTCCATCTTTCATAAAAGACTCAGCATCATAAGGCAGCTACTCTCTCCCACACCCTCTCCCATTTCCAAACAAGGTTGCCCCTGAAGCAACACTCTAGACTGACTGACGTGGTGCGTTTCTCCTCATTTTGAATACTCAAAATGCCAGCATGCTTCACTGTGTAGTCCTGCCATGCAAATTAGCTTTGTTTTTAAGGTACTGCTAATGGAGGTGCCCAGCCCTCTAAGGAGGTGCAGAAAGCCTGATCTGTTGAATGTTGCAGAGACAGATTTAAGAATAAAGCGCAGTAAACTAATGTCCTCCTCAGGACAAAGGATCTATGTTAGCCCAATGGATGGATCTCTCTTGGACCCAGAAAATCAGAAGTCAGACTTGAGTTCCAGTCCTCCATTAACGCTTGCCAAGGAAGCAATAAGAGTGACCAACCTCATGGAACTAGTGTGAAGAGGAAAGAACGGGGTGAGCTACAGATATTGTGAATGCAGACTACTTACATCATAGCCCCTGAGGACTGCAAGGTGGAATGCCAGAAGCTGTAAAGGGATAACACTCAGGATCCCCTGGAGGCAGTCCACAGTGTGAGGGACTTTGATTGTTCGCTTATTGTTTTTGATGGTCTCAATATCTTCCTTGTCACAAATTACAACAGGTCGCCCCTGGAAGAAGCCAAAGCATCAAGAAATAAGTTGCAAAGAAATCGTATTCTCCTTGGGGGAAAGAGTCATATTTCTGCCTGCTGAAATTTGGTGAGCTAACCAGCATCCCCCTTTTCATTGAAGCTCAAGGCACAAATGATACTGTCACAGTAAGACAGGACACCAGTTAAACTGCTTGACTTCCAAACCCTGTGCCCCTTTGCTGCATCCAAGTAACACTGGGTGATCCTCAGCAAAGGAATGTTTTCCTATTTCATCCAGGTACGGTTCATTTTGTTACCACAAACAGAAGAGTGCACCTGATTGACAAGACACTCTTCAGGATTTACGACCATTCCCTTGGGTCATTTTATTTTAATTTCTTGTTTGAAAACGTCAAGGCACAATGTATTCTATTTCACTTTAAGCCACAAGAGCCAAACACAAATTGCTTGCGATTAATCTGAAACCCTGAAATCAGGGGCACAAGAACTGCAGCCATTCTAGAATCCACTAGAACCCCAAGGGAATCCCAGCTCTTTCTTTCTGAATCTCACATGTTGCACAGCAGGCATTTAGTAGTTTCAGCATTTGCATTTTTATTACCTACCTACCCAACATGAACACTAAGGGTAAAGCAGTCATCCAAGGTTGGGAGGGGGGACAGTTATGTTTGTTTACTCACGTATCTACCTTCTGACATAGGAAGGAGGGGGTCTAATTTTTATAACAGAGGAATGTAGATAAAGTTCACACACACACACACACACACACACACCTCTCTTTCATTTCAGTCTATCCCCACAGCCCAGCTTGTTCCCAACCTGTCTCAGAAGTTAAAGTACATGAGGCAACCAAGCACTCACAGTAAGGTGGGGGGACAGGAAAGAAACAACTCCCTTGAACAGGCTTCCCCCCCTCCCACTCCATTCTGACAGAAATGCAAACCACCACTGAGGCAGCTGCCTCTATTATGTCGAGCTTGGTCCCAAGAAACAGATACACGGAAGTTAAGATTCTAATAGGAAATGCAGGCTGCACAGAAACATGGGATGCATTTGTGTCTTCAGCTTGCCCATTCTTGTCCTGAACTGACCAGGTAACTGAACATTTGGCATTAATTCTGTTTCCCAGCAATCTAAAAATAATAATAATGCCTACCAGAATTAAAGCAAAATGTAAAACAGAACTGTAGACAATCCCTAAATCAAGTACGGATGGGAGGAAGGAATGGATGCCTCTTTTAAACTATCGACTGTAATTATATTTTTAGTTTTCCCTATCTTATACTTTACACCTGAGGAAGAACACACTTGCCCTCCAACTGTTCCCCCCCCCCACCCAAACACCAAGAAGCATCCCTTGCCCCAGAGTCCCTATCTATACCTTGTGGCTAATAGCCACTGATGGACCTCTGCTCCATATGCTTATCTAATTCCCTCTTGAAGCTGTCCATGCTTGTAGCTGCCACCACCACATGTGGCAGTGAATTCCATGTGTTAATCACTCTTTCGGTGAAGAAGTAATATTGGTCATCTGCACTCACCTGTCGAGCCATAACTTGCTGCAAAGCATTCTGGCACTTGGCGTATGTGTTGTCCCGCATGATGATCATGATGACAGGCATCAGCTTGTCAACCAGCGCAAGAGGTCCATGCTTCAGCTCACCAGCCAGAATACCTTCTGAATGCATATATGTGATCTCTTTGATTTTCTAGGAAAGAGCAGCAGTGCATGAGTCCCTGCTCCTTACCTCAGAAAGATTCTCTCTTCTGTTCTAGGTTTTCCAAGTGCTCCACAATGGCGGCTATGATGAAGTAGCAAAACAAGAATCATGCTTTTTGGTCTACAAAATATCATCATGATAGGCTTTGTATTCCTCCCAAGATGGATTTGCAGAGGCAGAGGGGGCTAAGATAGATTTCTAATGGTTGCCTGTATAGCTTCTGAGTCACTGAGTCAAAAGCAGCCCATTAGCCATCTACAAGGGACTCCATAAACTTTTGAGAGGCTGCATGCCTGTTGGAGGACTGTCAAGCACAAAGATCCAGAAACATGCTTCTAAAGTCTGTGCGCTCTCTCTCCCTCTGTTTTCTTGTCCAATCTCAATTTTATTTATTTATACCCTGCTTTTCTCCCCATTAGAGACCCAAAGTGGCTCACCATTTTGCTCTGCCCTTCTCCATTTTGCACTTGGAACTGTTGCCCTGGTTAACCCCTTCAGTCCACAAAAGAAAAAGGAGGCTCCTTACCAGAGCACCTTCTAGGCATGTTGCATAGTGATAGCCACGACCCATAATGAGGACAGACTTCTGGTGGTAAAGCTCTGTGGCCAGTTTCTGGATCTCGTCATCCATGCTCAGCACTTCTTTAATCAAGTCTATTGTGAGGAGCAAAAGGCAAACAATATACAAAGGATAGATACAATTACACACACAGAGTACTACTTACTCATTGCATCAGTTACAGGAGTTTGGGAAGATTTGTTTTTTGTACATGAAAACAGAACTGTTTACTGTGTTTAAAACCATAATACAAGCTGCACGTCAACGTGTGGCTTCAGAGTCTGATCATAATCAGATGCCTCAGAGGACCTTTCGTCAGTACTAAATATTAAGACAGGAGGCTGCTTTCCTGAATTGCCCAATTCAAGTCTGAATGCCAATGCTGTGGCGTTTATGGTGGTATATATTATACCGGCCCTGACCTGGAGGGCCCAGGCTAGCCTGATCTTGCCAGATCTCGGAAGTTAAACAGGATCGTCCCTGGTTAGTATTTGGATGGGAGACCACCAAGGAAGCCCAGGGTTGGTACTCAGAGGCTGGCAGTGGCAAACCACCTCTGGACATTTCTTGCCTTGAAAGCCTTGTGGGGTTGCCGTAAATTGACAGCATTTCCCACCACATTATACCTACCTCGTCCTCAGAAGAATGATTAGGAACCAAAGATAAGCAGTGTTTACTGTGGCTTATAAATGTTTTGCTCTCTTTCCTACACTAAGCTACAGACTGCTGTGGTCAAGAAACCAAGGTGGCCAACACGATGCCTTTGAGGCTACTATGATGGGATCACCCAGCTTTTTGCTTTCCTAGCCACTCACTCCCCCTACAAGGCTCAGTTCCATGCAGGATTCCCAAGTGCCCTACAGTGGCATGCATCTGGATATTTCCAGTTCAAGGTAGTGCCCCAAATTCCATTTCATTTCAGAAATACCCAAAAGGAAGCAAGGTACTCTGCCCAAAACTGGGGGTTGAAGGGGGGTTATTAGGAGTGTTTTCAATGGCCTCCAGGCCTCCAGGCCAAGATCAGGCCTACTGATACCCAACATTCTAAAAAAAAACTAAAAAAACCCACCCCAAAATTTCCCCAAAACAAACTTCAGAAACAATACTATTACTTCTGGAATTTTGAAAGAATAGTAATCATGCCCTTTCGGAACATCAAGGTAAATTAAAGCAAACTTTTTTGGAATGCACATCCCAGTGCCAAAACAAAACCTTTCCCCTTTCTCTCAGGTCTACTTGCCACCGGCACAGGACGTATTTTGAACCCCCCCCCCCCAGGCTGCCGATCAGCTGGTAAAATGCATTTTTTGGGGGGGCAGGGGTTTCAGCCTCACTTCCCCACCCCCTTCTCTGTCAGAGCTGTCCTTTCAACACTTATTGCCTGGTAAGCGCAGCAGGCCTGAGATCATCCCAAGAGATCCAAATCCCAATAAATCCATATATTCTAGGAAAGCACAGTTATTTGGGAACAAGCTACAAGCAGAGAGAATTAAGGCAGAATACTAGTGAAACAACAGAAAAGGCAGTTGCTCTCTCTCTCTCTGCTAATCTCTGCCTGAAAGAACAGGTCCGAGACATACATTGGATACCTCCTATCTGTCCCAACATGCAGCAGCAGATGCTTGCCTCCTGATACCCAAGCCCTGACACAAAGCTGTACCCCAGGCTGCTCTTTAGTTTGGGAGTTCCTTTTCTGAGCCAATTAGAACTTGGGGTACAAGTCCAAAAACTCCCTTCATGACACCTGTTGTCCAATCAGTTCAAACGTACAGATTTAAAGGAGTTTTCATAATGCATCTGCATGCAACTCAGTGCCACATACAATGGTGAGAGAAGGCCAGGAATAATTTATTAGGGCAATTGACAAACTGGACCAAATGGCAAATTTGGCCTGTGATACTGCTACTTCCCAGCTCATCCATCAGAATAAAAGTGTCAGCCCTCTTCCTGGGATGTACCTTGGGGATCTTACTTCCCACTTCAAACAGATATGCCCATGTTATTCTACAAGCTATTTGCTCTTCCATAACAGTAGCAACTAAGCTATGAAGTCACGATTGTCCAGAACTTAACTCTAATTCCCTCCCATGTCTTCTGATATCAACAAGCAAAATACGGTTAAGAACAGAAGTCCACATTTGTCTTGCTTCAAAAGGGTCACCCTTTCTCATCTCACAGCGGGACATTTGTACATACCTGGCAATAACTTGAGGCCTCGCATTATTTCTTTCCGTCTTTCTTGCACAGAAATTCTATCATCGCACATCATGAGAGCGAACATTACTAGTGAAACAAATTGGCTCGTGTAGGCCTAGGGAAAAGAAGCATCACTGTGGCCATTTGACAAAATCTTCCAAAACATTTTGAGTTATCTGAAACCTACCACTTAGAACAAAAGAACTGAAGATGCTCTGAAAGCTTATCTGCCTCTGGCCCACCTCAAACTGTTCTCTCCTAAACTGTATCAGAAAAGGAAGTGGCTCTTCCATTGTGAAAGGAGATATCAATCCCTCAGTTTGGTGTAGTAGTTAAGAGCAGCAGATTCTAATCTGGAGAACCGGGTTTGATTCCCCACTACTCCGCATGCAGCCAGCTGGGTGACCTTGGGCCAGTCACAGTTCTCTCAGAGCTGTTCTCTCAGCACTCTCTCAGCCTCACCTACCTCACAGAGAGTCTGTTGTGGGGAAAGGAAGGAAAGGAGATTGTAAGCCGCTCTGAGACTCCAAATGAAGGGCGAGGTATAAATCCAACTCTTCTCCTTCAGGTAACTGCATTGTTGTGTGGTTATTCATTTTTGTTCAGGACATGGGGAATTATACCAGGAAAGGTATCTTCCCACTCTGCTCACGAAAGCGTTTGAACACAGGGGCCAAAGGTGCAGGGCCAGCAATGTGCTTCTCTACCATATTCTCATGAAAAAATGAGTGGATGCCCTCGAGCCATGCAATCGGCCCATAGGGGTCCTATTTTCACTCTTACCAAAGCAGTGTGGGAAAATGTTACATGGAAGCAGCTCCCACAGTGGTAGCAGAAAAAGTAAATCAAGCCTCAGGAGGACTCTAATGGAACCTTAACTGAGCACTTGGAGCACATTGGTATTGGCAATGCATACTCAACTCTCTTGACCACACCTGTCTGCAATGAGAAGACAACAGGTCAACAAGCATATAACGCTTTGCTAATACAAGTCCCTCACCTCTGAAAGAACAGAAGATTGGAGGGGGGGGGCAACATTACTGCGGATTCTGACTAGCAGAGTTATTTCAGTTTTAGTAGAGGACCACTAGCAGAGATCACATATATCACCATGTTTGCTGGGGCTATTTTCCATAAACTCTGAATAACTGCTTGGAAGTAAGACGTCACTGTGCCAAGACCTCCATTAATTGCCTTTTTCATCAACCTAGGCTAGACAGTTTTCCCTGAGTATTGTCAGCTCCTTATCAAAAACAGTGATTATACACTCCAGTAAGTGGGAGAAGAATGCTATGTTCTACATCTGGTAGTTTGGGCACTCTTCCAGCAGGCTTAGGAACACATACAGTTGCATTATGAAGTGCCGCCACTAATAAAAGATACAACTTGATACCGTCCCAGAGCAAAACAAACACAGTAAAGTATTTCCGTGTGCTGCACACACGCTAGTGGAATAACGAGGACGGAGTGTTGGCCATGGAGCCCTAACCTTCAATTCCAGATCAGCCCAGAGTTGCTCACTGGGCAACAAGTTGCTAACTGAGCCAACAGGGTTATAAAGATAAATTGGGAAATGCACATGTATGGCACTCTAAGTTCCTGGGAAACGTGGCTAGATACTAAAGTGAAACAATGAATCAGGTTAAGATGTAATGCTCACCCATGGTTTAATTAAATTAACCATAGTTATTGGTTCATCCAAATGCAGGCAAATGCAGGTTAGGATCGCTCACACCAGAATGTGCAGCTGGGTTAACAACCACACTTTAGCTAAACCATGCTCTAACATAATGCACAATTTTGGTACCCTGGCCAGAGTGACCCAGAAATGGAACTGCTCATACTTTGAGCCAGCCCATGCTAGCACACTGTGCCTCCCCAACTTTGGCTCTGAGTCAACCTAAAAATGTTCTCCACCCTGTCTTCTTTGACCCAGCAGTGCAGCATGCTTGCTACTTCAATTTATTTCCAAGGGGGAAAAGCAATATCAATGAAACAATGACTATCCAGCACACTGGTTTGTGCAAGCACCCTATTTACTCTTACTCCGCGGAGACAAGTGAGGGGGGGGGGGGGAGTTGGTTGCTGGATGGAGGGAATGCCAGCAGGGCTACTTCTCAGCATTCAAGGTTAACACAAGGCTCCCTTGTTGCCTCTTCCTTGGAGACGAGCATATAATTGGGGGGGTAGGGAAGGAATTGGGACATACTGCATCCCTTGGCACAGAGAAGAGAGACACCACTTTCATTCTAGTGCCACTTGGACCCATCACTGCAGAATGGCTGTTAATGTAGCTAAAGTCAGTGCTGCAGCAATCTTTTTTTTATTTTTCTGACCGTGGAAACCAGTATGTGCCAGCTGCACTCAAAGCTTTTAATGCTAAAACTGGAGCTCAATTATTGTATGGAGTACCCCTCTGGATAGATGCAATTGACACGTCAGTGGAACGTGTCCATTCTACCTTCTTCCGAAAGATCATGGGGGGTACCCATGTGTGTTCCATATGCTGCTTTATGTTTGGAGTGCGGACAGAATTTGATGGCTACTAAGGCATGGATCCACACCATTAAATTTTGGTTGCGACCCCACTTCAGCTCTGACCCCTCTAGTTATCCGTATCAATTACTTTCTGAATCTGCCAGTTCTAGCTGGCTATCTCACATCGAAGCCAAAGTATGCTCCCTTCAACTTACCTTTAGAATCTCTATCCTTGCTTTCTGAGCCTGAGGCTTTTTAAAAAATAAAATCTAGTTTATTGGGCTCAGAGTTGCAAACTTTCTATAGTTTGGCTAACAGAAACTGTTCTCCCCTAAATTTAGGGATTGTTCCAAATGCAAATATCTTCATCAACTTATACCTCCCAATTTGTGCAGAGCCATCTCCTTGGCCAGATTTAATGTTCTTCCTCTTCTCTCTGGCAGATTCCAGGGGATCCCCTACTCCAGCAGGTCCTGTCCTTGTATGAAGGACTGTGTTGAAACTGTGGGGAAACGTGGGGACGTTCTCCTTCAATGTCCCTTTTATTTGGTGCCCCGCCAGGATCTTCTGTACCCTATATTAGCTCAATTCCCAGAGATTTCTGACGATTTTAAGGTTCTGTTTTTACTTGATAATCAAGATACGGAAAAAACTGAAATAGTAGCAAGGTTTCTTCTTAGTGCTATGGCTACACGTGCTGATAAGTAACCACTAGGTTTTTCTATTTTTATGCTGTTTTTCTTTGCCGTAGCTTCAATTTTACCCTATATGGATTTGTATTTTCCAATCTATATTTAGTCTGATCTCCTATTGTATGTGTATACATATGCCAATAAAGGCTTGTCAAAGAAAAGAAATACAATCCAGGTCACCAGAAGGGCGACAGAGGAAAGAGAGATGGCAGTTTAAACCAGGCATTAGTCAATCAAAGCGAGAATTGACTGTCATTTGTGGGCCAATTCCTGATAACTAGCCATAGTTTCATTAAAACATGGCTTAGAATAACATCTAAACCTATTTGAAAAAGTGTGCCTTGCACATGAAAGCTCATACCTTGAATAAACTTTTGTTGGTCTTAAAGGTGCCACAGGACTCTAAATTTGTTCTGTCTGAACCAATGCAGTAAATGGGGGATGACGATCTTTGCATAAGCAATAGGCCACCAGCGTACACCCAATGCTGGTCTTTTCTGCCCTCTTTGCCTCGGTGCTGGTGAAGGTTTACTTTGTGCTCTTGAGAGTGCCTTGTGCACCACAAGGTTTCTCCCTAACCTCCATAGCTCCATAGAAGCTACACAAGGGCCTACAGCCATAGCAGAAACTTCACTGCATAAAGCCCTAATGGATGCATGACTGCTATCCAAACTGAGTCTGCCACTAGTTGCCTGCCTTAACCCTGATGAGTCCCTGCTTGCTTGACACCCCCCATCAGTTTCCAAAGTGCTAATATGTGCCCTAATAATGTCTCATAGTTTTCCAGGGATTACCTCAGACTAAAAGGCCTCAACATCTAAATGATGGCAGTTTACTTGAACCTCTAGAGAAGCAGAAAATAGTGTTAAGAAACGGATTCTGAATATTTTTAACCTGGTATGTTGTAACACAAATATTTTCCAAGAGCTAACCTGGACTGAAATAAATTGGACCTGCAGCTGCAATGAAACCCTTTCACACCTGAACCAACAAGTGAACTCACATAGTTGCAGCTAATTTAATATTAAGGCAGTTCCTCCACAATAAGCAGCTGTTTTCCCTAGCATAAAAATCTGGGCCAACATTGTTAAATATGTCTCAGAAACTTAAGAAAAGGAAATAACTTCAGTACCTGGGAAGGGAGGGCAAAGACTCCTAGGAGGGTGCTTGACACCAGATTGAGAGTTCAGGGAAACGGGGGGGGGGGGGGGGGAACTGCAGCCAGACAACTGTACAGGAAACAAGAAAACGAAGAAAGGAGGAGCCACTGTGCGTGGCATCTCTCTCTGGATGTAGTTCATACAGGAGTCAGAAGCTAGAGGGCTCCTGGAAGCATAACGGAGCTTCAAGAGGAAGGCTCAGTTGGGAAATGGGGATGCTCTCCCTTTCTGAGACAAGGAGGCCACCTTCCATATCACCTAAACAACTGGCCAGAGACTTCTCTAATAACCAGATAAACCAAAACAGGACAGAGGGGATAGTTTCAGTTAAGTTCTCAGAATAAAATTTAATACCAAGTACGAAGTTGGTAGAACTATTCACTTGTATGAAAGTGTACCTTAACAGATTTAACCAAGCATTTTACATGTCGCTTATGCTGCCTTGACTATTCTCTGTATCCTGATCTCACCCCACACCCTCAGATATAGCTGCCTTAGATATCTGGAAAAGTTTCCTCAAAGAAACAGAGAAAAACACAGGCAGTCTTCCAGTAATGCTCCATGACCAACAGTACAGATTAATATTTGTATTGGTTGGCAGAGAAACAATCTTTCCTTTCCCAGCTAACAGGTAGTACTTACCTAAGCTTAAATTCTTAAATGTAACTAAAAATCACACAACATAAAACAAAAGCATGAACTGGTTGAGGTGGGATAGCTGTGCAGATAAGGAGGAAAATGGCTCCACAAACGTGCACAACAGGAGCTTGTACATGAGCATATGCAGCAAAACAGACATACAGCATCTGCAAGGAAATAAGCCCTACTTACATAGTACTGTAAGGTAGACCAATAGAAGTAATTCACACACCACAACATCCTAAATATCCAACATACAAACTATTTGCAAAACATCACTGCTGGCCAGTTACTGACACAAAACAAGCCCTTTCTCCTGCAAGGTAGATAAAGCAACAGCAGGGTCCCAGTTTCAACAACACTGATATTCCTTGGGTACAAATGAACTGGGCTGTATTAAGGACTTGAGAAGTACAGCCATAAAATGTGGCAAATGAATATGGAAACTGATACAAAATGTCAACTACTGATAAATTACCTAAATTGGGGGGGGGGGGGGGCCAAGGGGGGGAAGGAAAGCTTCATCCTCCTAGCTTCCTTTCATGTTCTTTATACTGTTTCTACAAGGAACAGTTGTTGTGGTGTAGGGCATTATACTGAGTTGGGATAAAGGTGACCCAGGTTTAAAAATCAAACATCATTAAAAGTTTGCTTTTTTCATCCCAATTTTCCTTTCAGCAATGCTCCCTCTAAGCTCTGGAGTCTTGTGAGCAAAAATTCTACTTTGTGAGCTACTGGCATTAAAGTTGTTAGCAAGTTATTTGGCTACTGCAGAAATTAGTTTGCTCTGGAGCCATCCTTTCTGAGCTAAGACAAAAATGTGTGAGCCAGAGGCTAAAACACTGAGCTAGCTCACACTAACTCAGCTTAGAGGGAACACTGCTTACCAGTTAGTTGGCAAAATGAGGACCTAACTACACAATAAAATATTTTCCCAGCTATGCCTCTGAGTTAGGACAACAGACTTGTCACTTGTTCTTCAACACACTCATGGCCCCAATTTAGATCAGGCCTCTGGTGCACAGAGGGAGGGGCCCTAGATCTCCCCCTTGTGCCGTTTTCCTGATTTCCTGGAGGAGATCAGGGCCCTGTGGGATCTCTTAAAGTTCCGCAGAGCCTGCAAGACGGAGCTCTTCCACCAGGCTGTCAACTAAGGAGCCGCCACCACTACAGAGCCCTGGCCCTTGGGTTTGACATCTAGCCTACACTGTCCGTATATCAAAAGATCATGAGCAGAAGGATTGCTAGATCTCCGGGCACACTGTTAAAATACGCCACCGTAAATACTTCACTGACCATCACCAGCACTTTATGAACTTGACTGTATAACTTGAATTGTTTTAAATGTTTTTATGTGTGTTTTGTTATTTATGTGTCAACTTATGTTTTGACTGATGTGAGCCGCCCTGAGCCTGCAAAAAACTTGGGGGGGGGGGGGTGTAGGTACAAATTGAACCAATAAATAAATAAATAAATCTGAAACAGCCCCAGGAAGTCACTATTTTACACAGTTGGGGAAGCACAAAGTATGCATTAAGTTTCCTCAGTACATGTTGTCAGTACACACATTTTCCCCATAGGGCAACGTGGGAGGCTCCTCAGCGTCAGGAAAACAGCACAAACGGATCTAAGCCCCCTTTCCTCATAATCCTGATCAGAATTTGGCTTGCATGTGCCTTGGAAACCAAACACTTGCTGACCTGACTTTGGAAAACTGTATCATTAGGTCCAGAAGATACACTGTCACTGAACAGTGAGATATGGTGGCTAAGAACTCTATACCTTTTCATGCTGGCCAACCTCTTGAGAAAACTTTTGTTTTATAAATCCCACAATGCATTCAAATACAGGATTCCATTGTGCCAAGTACATTAACAAGACAGTCAAACCTACATTTATTCAGACAACAAAAATTAGATGTTCCTGGGTACAGAAGACTAACATTTCTGGCCATGCAAGGATTCCTCACCTTTGTGCTGGCAACACCAATCTCTGGCCCAGCATTGATATGCACCCCACAGTCTGTCTCCCGGGAGATGGAGCTACCGACAGTATTTGTGATTCCTACAGTGAGAACTCCTCTTTCTTTACAGTACCGAAGGGCCATCAAGGTGTCCGCGGTCTCACCTACTAGGACAGATGGAGGATGCCTGGTTATAGTCCTGAAAGTTCTATATTCCAACAGCCATGCTCTCACAGGCTTTCAAGAACATGGTTTTTGCTCAGTTCCATGACCTGATGAAGGGAGCTCTGACTCCTAACAGCTCATAGCCTGAAAATTTTGTTGGTCTCTAAGGTGCCATTGGACTCATATCTAGCTCTTCTACTGCAGACAAACACGGCTACCCTATGAAAGAAATAAATGAGGTGTGGCGTGCTAACTAAGGAGACAAAACCCATTGTGTATTCTTCAGTGCATCTTGTATTTCCTTGAGTGCCAGAACTAATTTCTACAGAAATAACTGGGATATGAAATCCTTTAATTGCTGTATTCTGAGAAGATTATTTCCTGCTGCTGACTCTTCTACATAATCTATTGCCACTCAAGAGATTTTGACAGATCCCTCTGCATGTGCATATAGGTTTATATGTACACACGTATACGCAGACACCAACTTACAGGGACCTGTAGGATCTAAATTTGCAGCTAATATCTAAGGTTTAACATTAAAGTCCAAAATTCTGCTTCTCCCCTTCGTGTACTAAATGTACACTGCGTCACTACATTTATGTAGCACTTCCTCTTTGGTTTCAATGTTTTTCTGGGAATGAAAAATGCATTTTGTCCTGGAAAGCTTGCACGTCTCAAGTTCTAAATGTGCTCTAATCATTATTAGCACCCGAATATTGCCTGATTTTTTAAAAAGACACTGTCTGTACAGCAATGGGATGGTTAAAGAAGTATGCCATACTAAGAGCTCCTGAAGAGAAAATTTTAATTGGGCATGTGCTCCTGAGCTCCACTGGATCACAACCTTCCTCTGCAGCATCCAGAATCAAAATTTATGAGTTATACTGGCTGCCAATCTACCCTAGTAAAAGCTGACTTTATATTGTTCCCAGTCCAACCTTCTCATATCAGTCCACCATAGGAGAATCATGGTGGTCGACCAGCCCCACACTTTGAGGACACAGGCCTTACCCGACTGGCTGATGAAAAAGCATACATCATCTCTAAAGACTGGAGTGTTTCTGTCTAAGAAGTCACTGGCTAGTTCCACCATGACAGGCAATTCAGTCAATTCTTCCAGCACTTGACGTGTCTGGTGAAAACAGAAAGAAGAAAATTACAAACTCTTCAGCCTTTGAAGCAACTGCTTCATGTGGTAGATTCCAGAGGGTGGTAGATCCCTTGTTCTGCCACCAACCTCCATCCCTACATTATTAAAAAGAGAGAAAGGAAGAGTAATGTTGTTTTTCATTCTGGGTACTCCACCACCCTGCAAAAGTCACCACATCTTCAAGTGTAACATTGTTCAAGCATTCCCACAACTGGAGAGCCTTTGGAATACAAAACTTCAAGGAAAGGAACTTATTATAGATTAAAAAGTAATTTACTTGATTTAATCAAGTTCCACAGCTTGAAAGGGTACTTTGATCTGGGTCCAGCACAGACATTATTTGCACATGAACAAGACAGATGCCTGATGAAGGGTATCTTTCTTGAAGTCTCTTAGATTATAAATAATCACTTCCATAGATCCTTTAGAGGTCACATGACTTTATGGTCCTTCTGTGTAACTACCCTCAGAGTTAGACTACCAATGTTCCCAGTTCAAAAATGAGGAATTTGGCTTTGGCACTATGACAGGACCAAGGTCCCATTAGGAGATTCCAGATACTTCCACATTAACGTCTCTCACCATTACCAAGACCATTTGTTCACTGATTTATTCTTGGTAATTCAGAGAACCCTCTCAGTCACTGTGTTCTACTGCATACCCTGTTGTTCCACCCCCCCCCCCCCAAGTCCTTCTTCGTAGCAATTTTTAGAGCTTCCAGTGCAACTAACGGCAAAACAAAGTTCTCAAGTATGGTCTAGGCATACAAGATTATGCATGGGATACAGCAGGTAGAGAAAGAAGTACTTTTCTCCCTTTCTCACAATACAAGACCTTGTGGGCACTCAATGAAATTGCTGATCAGTCAGGTTAGAACAGATAAAAGAAAGTACTTCTTCACCCAAAGAGTGATTAACACATGGAATTCACCGCCACAGGAGGTGGTGGAGGCTACAAGCATGGGCGGCTTCAAGAAGGAATTGGACAAACATATGGAGCAGAGGCCCATCAGTAGCTATTAGCCACAACGTATAGATAGGAACTCTCAGTCTGGGGCAAGTGTTGTACTGTGTTCTTGGTGCTTGGGGGGGGGCAACAGTGGGAGGGCTTCTAGTGTCCTGGCCCCACTGCTGGACCTCCTGATGGCACCTGGTATTTTTGGCCACTGTGTGACACAGAGTGTTGGACTGGATGGCCCATTGGCCTGATCCAACATTGGCTTCTCTTATGTTCTTTTATGTTCTTATGTCTAGCACTATATACTTTCGCCTGGTTTGCTTCCATACAGAGGTGCAAAAAGGAGCACACACAGTGGAAGCAGTAGTAGCTGCAGTAGTGGCTGAAAGAAAGGAGGAAAAGTGGAGCCTAGCTCCCCCCCCCACCTCCCCAGATCGGCTGCAAGCAGCGCTTCCATCCCACATTTCCCTGTTCAAAACATATCAAAGGAGGTTTTCCTTTGATCTGGTTTAAATAGGGAAACTTCCAGAGCCCCAGGAGTCATGACTAGAATGATTACAATGATATGCAGAAACTCCTAAATGCAGGGCTCTCTCCTTGCAGGGAAAAATCCGTGTGTGGAAGCACCACTGGTCTGGTTTATGATGCAATGGTGCGGAACCCTTTCCCTCTCAGGAAGCTTTCACTTCCCCCACTCTGCTTCGCAGGTTAGTAATGTGCAGCTCCCGTTGGCCCCCATCCTCTGTGTGTACTGAGGGACTATGTACAGCCCCTCACTGAGCCATTTCCCCCCTCCCTAGTGTGGTCCTTATGCAAACTGGGGGACTGGTGCACCTGAAAAACAATTTTTGCTGCTCCTGCAGTCTGACTATCAGAGTCAAGGTCAGGGGAAATGAGACCTTAAACGTAAAAAGTTGTAATATGCAGTTTGCACTTTAGTCATCTTGTGTGACGGACTGCACTTTAAAAGCTCGTAAGTGCTGCATAAACATATAATGGACTATGATGGGATAATGCCTCACAGAGGCACAGAGCCTTGAGTCACAGGCTGCTCAAAGGAATTTGATTGCTTAGCATCAGTTGAGCAGAAAGACTTGGGAACTGACTGCTGAAGAGAACTCAGTTTGAGTTTAGCCCTGACTGTGGAAAGTTTAACTCTGACTGACAACAGTTTGGCTCTGCCTGAAAACAGTTTCATACTGACTGAGGGGAGGGGAGGTTGGCAAGGAGAAGTGGGTGGATCAGTGAAGACCCCCATTTGGGCCAGGAAAAGGGATAGATCTTCTAGTTAGAGAAGAGATTCCCTGCCCAGTTAAAAGGAGTGATCTCTGGAGGGTCCACAAAAGAGTGGAGTGATCCCTGGAGGGTTCACAGAAGGAATTTGGGTTCTTGGTAGTGTATCCCTGCTTTCTGAAACCTGAAAAGTCAGTTAAACTCAAGAAAGTATACTTTAGGAAACATTGAAACATTGAAACAAAAACTCAAGAAAGTATACTTTAGGAAACATTGAAACAAAAGCCTCTCATCTTGAAGTTTCAAAGACTTTGTGGAAAACTTAAGAACTCTCATGTGTTGGAAACATGAACTGGCATTTGTGATTATAAGTCACTTCAGACTTATATTTGATTCACCAGGCTCAGACATTTTACACCTGATTTCACCTGATCTTTCCCCCTCTACATTGAATAAAATATTTTGTTTATATTTGAACGTTATATAGCCTCTTGTGTGCCATTTCAGAAGTTTAAGTTAAGAGGGTGATCTTGTCTCTTCCCTCAAGTTTCTGGACTGAGCCAGCATAAAAGTACAATAACGTAACAGGGTGCAACAGCCACAGATCTTCAAGAAATAAGAAAATAGATTAAGTGGCTGTTCAGTCAGAAAGGAAGAGAAACACAGAGGGGAAATCCTGCGTCTGAGTGAGGGAATGGGGATAGGTTGTCATACCTTGCCTAATAGCCATTAATCTGGGGGGAAATTGCCGGGGGAGGGGGGGCAAAAACTTCCCTGAAGGGATGGCTTCCTCCTGATGGCCATGGGCAGTCATTTTGGCAGGTGGAAATGCAAGAGGAGTTAGCAAGGAGGAGCCTAGACAAGCCTGCTGGGGAAGCCACTCTCCAAAATGGTTTGTCACCATCTGAAAGCATTCTGTTCTTCATTTCTATCTCACACCCAAGTCCACTGGATTATGCGGAGTGTCTCAATGCACTTAACCTGGAGTAAGGATGGAGTGTCATGATTACTACAGACAAGGAACCACCACCAGGAGGCCCCATGGTTCCCCATGGTTCTAAGTGTCCTTTCCATGCTCACATTGATTGTTAATTGTTTCCAGTCTGAAGCAGTGTACACTTTAGTGCTGCTTCCATTTTTAGCATAACTAACAATGAATTAAGGAAATAGATGAATAAATATAAATCATGTATGACTCAACATCACATAAGACTCCATATATTTCTCAAACATACACCAGTATTCAATACATTCAAACATACACCAGTATTCAATACTGGTGTATGTTTGAGACATATTTGGAGTCTTATGTGATGTTAAGTTATACATGATCCATTTTTAGCATGGCATTCTATTATCAGAATTGAATCAACTAATGCGCCTGCAGAACAAAATTTTCAGTTGTTTGTTTGGCCAGACAGTGATTCCTGTCTCCAAATTATCACGCTAACTTGTTAAATATGCCCAAAATGCTACTTAAAGATCCAGGGCCAGTTACTTACTGCAACTCCAGCATGGTAACTTGTCCCACAAGCAATAAGGATCAGACGTCGACACCTCTGGATCTCCTTAATGTGATCTTTCAAGCCTCCAAGATTTACTGTTACAAATAGAGACAGAAAGGTTTAGATATTATTTCTAGCATAGAAAGTTAACTGAACAAAAGAAACAAACAAACATGCATCAATGATGATCTTCAAGGTTATTTTATTGGTTAAAAGACACTTTACCCCTGGCCCAGCTATGGGGAATGGCCTAATATAATGGGTTTCAGGAGATATCATCCTAGGGAAGATAAAGAGAGAAAAGTGGCTAACTGTGCTTACTGACTGTCAAGCAAGTTAGTATCAAGTGCAGCCCTACCTAGTAAATAGCTTGTAGGAAGAGATAAAGGGGGAAAAATGGATGGATTTTCTCTCCCAAATGGTGAAAAAACAAAGTATGTTTTCCTCAGCAGGAGTAAATACAGGGAAGATAAAGAGAGAAAAGGTGGCTAACTGTCCTTACTGACTGTCAAGCAGGTTAGTATCAAGTGTAGCCCTACCTAGTAAATAGCTTGTAAGAAGAGATAAAGGGGGAAAATGGATGGATTTTCTCTCCCAGATGGTGAAAAAAAAAGTATGTTTTCCTCAGCAGGAGTAAATACCATTTGCGGGTAGGTTTCCCCAGGTGGGAAATGAAAGGGGGAGGAAAGGGTTAAATGCCATTCTCCTAAAGCAATCCCAGAGACTATATTTGCTAAAGAAAAAAATGTTGCTTAAAATAAATATATTTAAGAACTATAACATGTCCTGACTCACATTTTAATAGCCACTAAAATATATATCCCTAAATTATGGAGAGGGGAAAACCCCAACTTACCAGTGTAGTCATCAAAGTTGACTCTTCCTCTCATGGTATTAACAACAGATTCTGGCTGCTCAAAAATTTCCTTCTGCATAAATGAACTGAAGTTACCTTTAAGAAACAAAAGATATACTGTGTGTGAAACACTACTGTGTGGGAAACACAACTGTAACTTTGATTCCAATGTGGTATCTTGATTCTGTTGATAACATCACCCCAGCACAAGATAACACAGTGGGAAAAGAAACCATTTTACTGTCCTCCATCGTAAGGAAAAAAGTAAAGCTGAAGGCTGGATGTATAAACCAACTTCTGCTATGGTGTGTAGTGTGCTAGTCGCTGAATATAGCATGATGAGGGATAAACAATGAATAGTGACAGTCCGAAACCAGAAAGACACACGGAAGGACTAGACTGCCTTTAAAAAATTTGTGTTAAAAACGGAGCCTGAATCAGTGGAAAGGGACAAAGAGGGTGTGGCCAGTTCGAATCCCCAAAACCACTACTTTGCATCCCACTGAGGGCCAGTCTGGAAACTAAAATATGTTTTGGTTAGTAGGAGGGACAATGCTCAGTTTTACTTTCCATTCTTAACTCCCGAGGGGCAGGAAGTGGTCTCCCATTTAAGTGGAGGAAATCCACAACACAAGGTTCCCTAAAGTGTGGTGCCAGACAGCCCCCCCCCCAAGTGCCAAAAGGAAGACTGCCAGAGATATGAGGAGGGAAAAAGAGCACCTCTGCCTGACCCCTCTCACACACAGCCAAGCCTGGCTGAAAGCAAATGAAGAATCCATGGCTGGGAGGGCAAGTCCACGGCAGGCCAAGGAACAGAAGGATACAAAGGAGACTGGGCCTCTCTGACAGGGATCGGCTGTTTGTAAAGTCCTGGTCACAAATGCATACCCTTCATGATCTGCTGAAGTTCCATCTGCAGGGTCTGAACGGCACGGCCAGGATGATCACCAGCTGTGCGCTTGATTCGATGGATGGAGAGACGGCCGTCCACAACAGCTGCCACATCGTCATCCTCTAGAAAAATCACTCTGTTGGTGTGTTCAATAACTGCACTGTTAAGAAAGTTGAGAATGTTGTCAAATGGTGGGAATGATAGGGAAGCAAAGACAACCCCTGATGACAGCAATAGTAACCACTGAAGATGACACAGTCGACAGTCTAATATGGGATTTTACTGTAAACCACCTTTCAGCTCCTATACGATTTTAGATGAAAAGCACATGATCACATATCTGCTCCTGATTTATAATAATTCTTCCTTCATCTGAAAGCATCCCAGATGCTGGAGGTGTTCATAAACCAGGTCACAGCCAATAAAACCTAGATCTTCCTCAGCATAAATTTTGTCTTGCACATCTTGTGCAACTGCACGAGAGAGCATGTGTTTGCCACGTTGGCTTCCCACCTTGTCTTTGAGGATTTCAGACTGACATCCTTATAACCCTTATAAGACAGGCTAAATATGAAGTTTGCCCAAGGATGCACTGTTTGCTACATAGCTGAGCATGGACTGGATCCCTGGCACCTTGTGCTCAAGCCCTACTGCACTTAAGTAGTCCACTAATTAAAGACTGGTTCGCATATGTATGATAATGAAGTGGTAGAGCTCTAAGGTAGTAAAACAAACTGCACCAGCTTGTGGGAGGAAGGGGGAGGGCTGGTTCCGCTTTGAATGTTCCAATAGACATCAAAACTCCATGCAAACAAATAATTAGTAAAGCAGGGAGAAGGCTGAGATCTCCTGCTCTTGGCCTGCTGTGTTGATTTTTACCTGAAGGGAGCTTTCTAACATAGATCATTCCAAAATGTGATGCTCCATACACAACCCGAAGTGGAAGAGTCCACTGTGCCAATGCTAGGGCTCTGCCACCTCATTCCCATTTCATTCTCCCACATGGGTCAATCAAGCCTAACTCTCAGGTGATATACTTATCTTACTCATGCACCAATAGCATAAACTGCATAATATCAATAATGAATCTTTGGTTCGTGTTATATTCTCCTCCCTGATCCTCACTGCTGAAGTGGCCCACTTCTGCATTTGCCCCTTTGCTCGACCTCCACTCCAATACCCAACGTGGAAAGCAGCCACGGGGTCCTTTTTGTTAACTAAGTAGGTGCCACAGACCTGGCATCAGATGCGAAGTAATACTCCACGGCTTTCTCTTCAACAGGAAAAAGGCAGGTGGTGCTGTCAACACGGGAGAGGCTGCAGCTCCCTTTCTTGTCCTTACCTGCAGTGTTGGAAAGCTTTATTAGCTATCGTAACTATGCACACCAACCCAAAGCAACAGAGTGCACATCCCTTGGATATGATTTACCCAAAGTCACCAAGTCACAGTACCAACATGAAGCTTCACTTGTTAAGATGTCATTAGCACAACTCACTAGGAATATTATCTGTGCAAGTTCTACTAAAAATAAAATGGAAGATGTATTTGATGCATAATGCACCAAAAGCCTTTCAGTGGATTATGCTTTGACTAAAAATAAAGAGTGAGAACTGGCTGAGTATGGAAAAGAAATGCATCCTTCAACAGAGATAATCTACTCATTCTTGAGTGCACATGTTTAATCCATGCATCCAAATCCAGGCCAAATCCATTTCCATCTCCATCCAAAGCCAATTAAAGTTCCCTTTTTTCTTCTCCTGCAATATTAGAAAGCTTTATTAGCTGTGGTCTGGGAGGTTGTCAGTTCAATTGCCCCTCACTTTTTACCTCAGTCCCCAGTCTGAAGTATGGAGATAAAAACAATGGCCTATTTTACAAGGCTGCTCTATGGATTATTGTGATAACATATCTAAGTATTTTGAAGTACTAAGCAAATGATAAATATTAGGATGAGCTCTTTGATGGTTGGTAAAAAAAACACACACATATGAAATTCTTAAGTCAGGGGTTCCCAAACTGAGATCCAACTTGGCCATGCAATTTTTTTGCTTCAGTTGTTGACTCTGGCTGACTTTGAGGGTGTAATCTTCCAAACTACTTATATTAAGATATTTTTGCTGCATACAAGCGGGCTTCTTTGAGTATTTGGCTTATGAATCGTATCTTAGCAGGAAGAGATGATATTGCACTGAACTGGTGAAGTGTACATTTTTAGATCTGTTACAAAGCTAGTCAATATTTTTTTCCTAAAAAAAAAGACATGCTACCAGGAAGCTTCTCTCAATGATATATTGTGTAGGAGACAAGAAAGCTAAAATATTCTGCTTGGCATTCAGAGCTGAAGAAAATATTTTAGTGTTCTATAAAGAACATTTGTATACAAAGGAGTAAATGATCAGAAGTGAACAGTCACTCACGAAGGCTCATTGCCTGCCAAAAAATTTGTTAGTCTTTAAAGTGCTACTGGACTTTTGCTCTTTTCTGTTCCTACAGACAGACAAACATGGCTACCCATCTTGATCTACAGAACTACAGAATAAGTTGCTCTTCTTTTCAAAAATAAGGTGAACAAATTATGCAATTTGTCACCACGTTAAGCACACATACTTTCTCTAGCATTTGGCATTATTTTTACCAACCTAATTTGCTTTCATTTTCCAAATAACCTTAAAGTAAACCTAACAGCATTCAAAATGATAATTGGTTAAACAAAGTATAAAGGCTTGCATTAAACAATGCTTTCATGTTGATACTGCCAAAAATACTGAGCCAGGTTCGGGATTCCAGTAAGTCAGAACTCCTCATGCCTGCACGCAGCAGGGCTGCTTCCACATGGGAACAATTCTCAATTGGTGCTGCAAATACAGAGGCCTCTGCAGTGCCAACAGTGCTCACCCAGTTTCCCTTGCGCTTTATTTGCCCCAGGGCCTTGCAGCTGCCATTCTTGTCTCCAGAGGGCTTTTCAGGCTTTAAAAAACAAACAGGGAAGTAGCCTCCACACAGGGGTATGAAATGGCCCCTCTGCTATAAATGCAGCAGTAGGCAGGGTGGATGTGGATGGGGCACCATCCTCGGGCACTGTATTGCTCACTGCTGCTCCTGCCCCTGAACCCTCCTCAGGTGGGCACAATAATGTCAGCTATCAAGGTTGGCACACCCCCTTTCTTCACAGCTGAGCTATAGTTAAAGGAACACTGTGGTTCAGCTGTGAACAGGAGAGGGAAAGCCTGTATAAAAGCTGAAAAGAGAAGGAGAAACACAGAGGTGAGTTTAGTCATTCTGAAGATAGAACGGCTGTCAGTAGAACTTCCACAATACAGATTTACCATTTAAGACGGAGCACAGGAGGATTTTCCTTTGCTCCAGCTTAAACAGGAATCCCCAGAAGCCCTGTGAGTTGCACTTGGAATGAGCATGACGTCACTGTGTGGGAGCCCCCTCCCCTCCCCCAAAAAAGCAGGGGCATCCAGCTGCCTGCATGGAGCAAAAACCCTGTTTGGATGCAACCAGTAACTGGCCTATAGTATTAAGCTACTAGAGCAATGTGTCAATTACTGATTTTTTTAAAGCCTGAAAAAGCCCTCTGGTGGTAAGTGAGGGGAGATGACAGCCACTGGAGACTGAGGTAAGGAAAATGGAGCTGAAGTGAGCAGGCCCTGCAAAAATGCACACCTCCCCATCCACGTGGCATGGAAAGATTGCAGTCCTTCCCAAAAGATCACACCAAACCAGGTTTGATAAAGACAGCAGCAAAGCAGAAGAAAGCACATAAAGTGGATGATGAGATGCTGTGTGGAAGCTCCCCCGACAAAATACTCTGCTCCTGTTTAGACATAGAGCTGGAGCAAGATGTTCATGTGGAAGCAACCCAGGTTTCCAATTCAATCAGCAGAAGGCCGTGAAACCAGATGAGGGATCAGATACCCTTTTGCTAAAGTGAAAAGCCCCTACCCACCAACACTTGATTATCGCATGCAGATCATTGCCCGAAACTGCAACTCTTCATTATGTTGCTACTGCTTTCCATCAAAACAGTCTAATCTGTGTTCGACATCTTGTTGTTAACAGACACAAAAACACTAGTTAGTAGCTGAAGGTGTGTGTATGCTACAGAGGTACAGATGTTTGTATCTGCTTTTGCATCCTTGAAAAGGGCTTAAGAAACCAAGCGCCTGGCCAGATACAAATTCATTACATTTTTTTGGTCCATCACTATAGATTGCAGATTGAAAATCCTAAACCCTTATAGCAGCAGCATTTACTGTACTAATTTTAAACCACCAATTAAAAGCCTTTCAACTGATGAAAAAGGTGTGCCTAAGTAATGAGGGAGCAGATTTTTTAAACTGTTCATTGTCTTTATACAACAACTCTGGGTGGCGAGACCCATCTTAGAAGAAGCATCCCTACTTCTCTCTCACCCAAGAAGAGAAATACTTCCTCTAGAGTGAAGATGCCCACTGCATAGAGGTGTGCATTCAGCATAAACCAAGCCGAAAAAAATTCGGGTATTTTTTCAGCCGATTAGCTGGTGGGCTACTTATCCAGCTATCTGAAAATGGCAAATGTGAAAACCTCTGAAAATAGTCTGGATTCTTCAGGACCACCAGATAGCTGCAGCTCAAGGGCATTTAAAGGGCTCTCAGTCCCTTTAAATGCCTTCGGAATTCACCCTCAACTTGGAGAAGACATTTAAAGGGACAGTGGGCCCTTTAAATGCCTTTGGAGTTCACTTGCCATGGAGTTGTGCGGCTTGGAGAAGGTATTTAAAAGGACTGTGATCCCTTTAAATGCCTTTTTTCCCCTCCACTGGAAACAATGGAGGATGAGGGAATCTTCTTTGGGGGCTTATAGAACTACACCCCCTGGTACAATCTTTTTAAAACTAGGGGGGATTTGAGGAGAGGCACCAGCAGCTATGCTACAAATTTGGTGCCTCTACCTCAAAAATATAGCCCCCTTCCCTAGCCCCAGATATCTCCCCAGATCAATTCTCCATTATAGCCTATGGGGACTATTGACTCTAATGGACCCCATATCAAAAAAATTGAGCAAGCCCAAATATTTCCCAAATCCAAATAACATATCAGTACAGGGATTTGGGAGTATCGGGTTCATTATTTTTCAGTACTAAGTACTAAGGGGTTTTTTCTTCACACCCCTACTGCTGCACCATGTATGCCTTTTTCGGCTGTATTGCTTTGATTCAGGTGTATGTGTTACAGATTTAAATCTATCTGATGAGTTTTAACTGATCCATGCACAGAATTTTTAAGATCAGGTGAGTGCCCTACCAAGCCCACAAACTGACATGGCTTTTGAATCTTGGAAGAGTTTCAAAAGCCATTCGGGATACATGTAAGGGTGCATACATGTGTGTGCACCCCTTTCTCAGGAAAGAACAAAGCAATGCTGGCTGAAAAAAGACAGGCTTATTTATGGCCCAACTACATATTATGTGGACTCAAAGAAGATCAGGCCATAAAATAATTAGTTGAGCTGTCAATTGGCCACTCCAATTCTGCTGTTTTAATAGGTGAAAGTTGCTGTTAGGACTCCCTGACAGGGAAGCGGAATACAGCTACATGGAGATTTTCAATTTACTCCATGTAGCGTTCCCTCTTTTTCCTTTCCCTATTTTAAAGGTAAAGGTTCCCTTGCTCAAAAGCCAGTCGAATCCGACTCTAGGGTTGCGGTGCTCATCTCCGTTTCAAAGCCAAAGAGCCAGCGCTGTCCGAAGACGTTTCTGTGGTCATGTGGCCAGCATGACTAAACACCAAGGTACACGGAACGCTGTTACCTTCCCACCGAAGTGGTACCTATTTATCTACTTGCAATTTCTTGCTTTCGAACTGCTAGGTTGGCAGGAGCTGGAACTAGAGATGGGAGCTCACTCCATCATGCAGCACCCGGGTCTCGAACTGCTGAACTACTTGACCTTCCACAGCCTGCAGTTCAGCATCTTAACCACTTGAGCCACCACAGCTCCTTTAGATCTATTTTACATCGTACTTATTCTTTAAACTGATCTCTCCAGGCAATGCTCACAACAGAAGCTTCTCACTGAAGTAGAACCCAACCTATCCAACTGAAAAGGCTGATGCTCATACGCTGCTACATACTGGTCAGTAAAGAAATTCAACAATACAGAACAGCCATGGGGCTTACTAGATGTTATAAACAGGGACAAAACATGCAGTGGGAAATACGTTCATCCTTTTGAATGGAAAGCAGTACGCCACACGTTAAAGAGACAGGGCTCATTTTAAATAATCTTCTAAGATCAGGACAACTTGTAGAATTAAGCGTTATGTCATAGGCACCTTCCTCCAGTTTTATGGATTTTCCATCAAAAGAATGATCTACAAATTGTGTGGATGAAATTGTAACACGGAAAACAATTTCAGAGTCATTGGCAACAAAAAGAAATGTTAACTTAAAGAAACAAAGTTAATACAAACAGAAAGCATACTTCAATTTAAACTCAGTTCAAGTATTACTTTTTTGCTGTTAAGTCACTGTGGGTATTTTACACTCATCACGAACAGTGGTGACAGGCACCACCTTACCCTGCAGAGGCAAGGATGACCCTAACACACCATCCTTAGAGAATATTGGGTACTTTAGCATAAATGCTTGTTCCTCGAATCCTGTAATAAGCGTTAACAATTACGACTGTCGATGTCAGGCAGTGTGAAAGGATGGCAAGGCAGTGTTGCAAACAGAATGCTGGAGATGAACCAGGAGGATCAGAATAGAAACCCTCAACTCAACCACAAAGCTTGCTTGATGAGACTGGGCCAGTCACTTACTCTCATCCTAAGCTATCACACAGGACTGCTGCAACGATAAGAAGAAATGACCCCCATATATGCTGCTCTACCTTCCCTGTACAAGGAGAACATTACCAGGATTCTTAGAGGGAAAATCATGACACTTCAACTGTTATAAAGCCAACAAAGGTCTGTACTGTAAACAGCCTTTGGAAAGATTTTGCTACTGCAAGGGCTTCAACACCCTAAGAATGAAAGACTGTGTCCTTCACAGTCCCAATACAGGTAGCTCCAATCTGTCTGCTTCATACACAGTTTGTTTTAATGATTACAACAACGATGATGATTAATGATAACAACAACACCACCACAGTATGGAATGCACAGCTGGTATCATCTTATCTTTTCGTTTAGCCAACAGCACACAGATCCTCATCTCTGCAGCACTTGCATAAAAGGCAACATACAGCTTTGGCTCATGCATTTACCTGTTCTGTACAGTATTGGAATGTGGTCAGTAGAAAGCTTGTGCTCACTTCGCACACCAATGAGCAAGGGACTTCCCCTTCTGAAAACAAAATATCCAGCTGTAAGTGGCAGTGAACATAATTTGGTGTAGCATGGTGGGGGGGGGAGCAACTAATGACTGCTTAGTCTAAGCAGAGCCAAAAACAAATGAACCTTGATACAAATCAAGGGCAAACAACTGTGTCTTGGAGGTAGTAAGATCAAAGCACAACAGGAAAAAGAGTAAGATTAGTATTCGGCACCAATGTGGGTAAGGCCGGTATAGTATGTTGGACCCAGAGGTAAGTGCTAAACAACATGCAAGTTGAGAACATTACATGATGGAAAGCAGCAAGCAAAATTACTCTGCCACTGCAAACAAATTCAGAGCTGGAAAGATCTTATTGCTGGGATTGAATTTGGAATTAAAACATTTTCATGTCACTTGAAAACATAGCTCACAATAGTGGCCTAACTTCTAAAGGGCCCTACATCTTATATAGGCTTTGACTGACAAATAATACCTATGTATAAGGGGGTCAAGCTATACCACAGATTTAACTATGTTTTACCCTCACCTCCTGAGGACTGTAATTTTACGAGGGGTAGTCAGGAATTCCCAAGGACTTTGGGGGATAAATTATGGCAACTGAATTGGTATAAAACAAATTGGTTTGGAGCATAAATATACCTTTAGTTTGTAGAATATCTGGGCTGTAAAATGTTAGAAGAGTTTGTAATGCAGAAAACAGGAAATACTACAAATATGATAGTCAGATTCCTAGATAGAGCAGCTAGAATTTCCTGACTCTTGGCTAAAACAGTCTGGGAGGGACTACCCATATGACAGATGCAAATAACTCAAATGGATAGACTACCTGAGAAGCATACTGAAGTAGTATTTACCTGGTACCAACTGCTTGACCAGGATAGTGAACACTTTTGAATACAAGAGCAAATGCACCTTCCTTGTGGAGAGAAAACAAATGTTTCAGTTATATTTCCAGTCAAGTTGTTCAAGCACATGCACACACTTTTCTGAGAATTCAGAGGCTGTATAAATTACAGGATGTCAATAACCACATGACAGTTATATGTGATACAGTGTAGTACAGAGCTGTGAGCCTGGAGAACTCTGGTCCAAGGTTCACTTCAGTTAAGGAAACCATGTGCTACAGAAGACAGTCTCTGTTGGTGGCCAATGGAGACAAGTGCAACCTCTGCAAAACTAAGCTGATATCTTGCAGCAGCATGTTCTACAGGAAACATCCCATGCTCTTAATATTCCACAAAATGTGTATAATAGGGAATATAGGAATAATAGGAAAATACATAAATTTACATCTGTTTTCCTTGCTTTCCTCCTTTTTTAAATATTTACATTGGTTATTGCATCGTTCACCCCTTTTTTGCAGTTCAGTTCCATCACATTATTTATATGTATTAAATTGTTTTTGGTGTATTGCTCTCTAATTTTTGTAATTCAGTCTTACTCACTATTGGCTCTCTATCATTCTTATTCCATCATTTTAAATTGTGTAACCTGCCTAGAGTCTCAGCAAGAAAAGGGGATTATATAAATGAAGTAAATAAATAATGTAAGCTTGAAGAGTTAATCACACATATGCACATATCATGCATTAGTAAAAAACATTCTCTGTCACGCAGGGTTCTCTAAACTCCTTCATTAACCTGTTTGATGAAAGCTCAAAACCAAAAGTACAGCTCACATTGCTTAGTGAAGTAATACTGAACAAAAGCATTCCGCCCTACACTGACGATCAAGCCAGACAATTCCTGAAGCCCCAAGGCGCATTTAGCAAAATGTGGCATCAAGCTGCTTTCTATGGGACAGAAATGGTTTACTAACAATCTCAATTTACCAGCTGTTGGATGACTCTTTCTACCAAAGTGGTAAAACTGATATCATCACTTTCACGGTTGTCATACATGTACTTGACAAGCTTAGCAATTGTTTCTGTATCAGTCTCAGACTCAAATTCATATCCTTTGCTTTCCTGAAAGAAAAATAAGGATTATTACTAAGCAAAGCAGAGTGGGGGGAAAATATTGCAAACAGTAATCATATGAAGCACAGTAATGTGGTTCAGATGGAACAAAATCCACAACATACTATTTTAACAGTCATACTATAAATATAAATGGCATATTTCCTCAATTACTTTTCTAACAAAAATCTTCCTGTTTTAGCACATATTTTAAAAAAATGACCACTATGTGCACCATTTCAACCACTGATTCATTTGACTGGGCTATCCATAAAACCACACTGAGAAAAGTGTTGGTTTCTAGTGCTCATCCATTCATTAACTTAAGCCTGAAGACTTCTTAATTTTGTTTCGCTTTCAATAGCCAATACAGTACAAAATTTCGAAAAGCCCATGGCTCTGTAGAGCAGATGCTTTGCAAGCAGCAGGTCCTAACTTCAATCCTTGGCATCTTCATTTTAAAGGAGGCTCTGTTTGAGACCTGAAGAACTGCTGCCAGACACAGTAGGCATTTTAACTGGACCTATCAATGCTGTAAAGGAGCTGCGGTGGCTCAAGTGGTCAAGACGCTGAACTGCAGGCTGTGGAAGGTCAGTAGTTCAGCAGTTCGAGACTGGAGTTGCCACATGATGGAGTGAGCTCCCGTCTCTAGTTCCAGCTCCTGCCAACCTAGCAGTTCAAAAGCAAGAAATTGCAAGTAGATAAATAGGTACCACTTTGGTGGGAAGGTAACAGCGTTCCGTGCGCCTTGGTGTCTAGTCATGCCGGCCACGTAACCACAGAAACGTCTTCGGACAGAGCTGGCTCTTTGGCTTTGAAACGGAGAAACCCTAGAGTCGTACTCGACTGGCTTTTGAGCAAGGGAACCTTTACTTTTACCTATTAATGCTGTGATTTGCTATAAGACACCTTCTTGTGGTCCATTAATCTACTATACATTTAATACAAACAGATACTTTAGTATGGAAGGCATGAAAGCCAAAATAAGTTACGATTATGGCAGTATTTGGCACCATTAACGTACATGGGACTATGTTCCCACCTCATGGATCTTACAACCTATCCACTCTATACATTCTAGCAGTAATCCAGAAATCAGGTACTTAAAAAGTATCTGTTGCACCAGGTGAATCACAAGCACACACACACACACCCCAGCATCCAAAGAATGTTGACAGGATTTGGAATAGATAGCAATGATAAAAGCAGATTCAACTTTTTAAATTTAAATCACAGCATAGCAAAATAAGTTTTACTTACCAAGAATTTTTTCAGGTCTTTGTAATTTGTGATAATGCCATTGTGAATAACAATAAATTCTAAAGGAAGGGAAAGGAGACGATACATCAATAACTTTGCAATTTTGCTGTGTCCTTCGAGATCAAAGTGACCCTATATTCTTCTTGCAAAACAACCAACTGACTTGTTCTGAGGCAAAACATCCTACACAAAACATCCTACAGCAGCAGAAAACAGAAATCCTGAAGGTAACCTAACAAATCACAAGCGCACCTAATAAGGACAATCTGATTTCATAAAGTGAAGAAAGCCTGGCCTCAGACGGTCCCCATTTGGCTGGCTAACTCTGAACTACTCTATGTTATCTACTATATCCAAGTGCAACAGTAATGTACTTTTAGCCCATTTATAGATCAATTTCCTAATGTAAAAGAGAATGTAAGCCATCCTCTCCGTGGGCCATTACTCAAAATGGTTTTCTGTACTAAGCCAGAAATTATAATTGAGGATATTAAACAGGCTGCATTAGCAAAGTCTGAGAGTAAACTATGGTTCCGTTTCAGTTGTGATGTGTTCTTAAGAGTTTGGACATTAACAGATTTATAATGTCCATTAATTTTCTATGAGAGATTATTTCTCATTCTTGTGACTTTAGTGATGTGGTATCCTTACTGCAGTACTAACAGGTTACTACATGGCAAATTACCATACCCCAAATTACAGATTCACAATCTAATCACCTAGCACTCAAATGTAACCTTTTTTAAAAAATCTCCAAGGGATTTATGTTGTAATCATTCAACTTTATTTTTAAGCTATATTTTAAAATAGTTTCCATTTATGAAATTGCTACATGCAAGACTAGACTTTTGTTTAAAGACCATTTAATGGTGAAGAGCTCTGTTGATTTGCTGACTTTTAGTTTCTTGCTGCCCAGAAGTCTCTGGCTAGCCCTCTCTTCTCCACACAAAATTAAGTTTAGAACCAGCCTACAAAATAATCCATAGCACCTTCTGCCAGGCCAGTAAAGCCATCTCACTCCCAACACCCACAGAAAGATGCTGCCTGATCAGACCCATATCTCACCATTGTTTTTATCTGAGCGCTGTGGATGGCTGTTCACTGGGCTGGGTTCCCCATGGGTGGCCCATCGAGTATGGGCAATTCCAAGATGTACATCAAATTCAATGTCCAGGTCTATATCTTCTTGTTCTTTATAGAGAAAAGAAAGCATCTTTTAAGAGTCATCTAGTGCCCTTTAATGGAACAATGTGGTTGCAACCTTTGCCTAATAAGGTTTGTTTAAGTGAGATGAGGTGTATGGGCCTATATCCAGAGTATCAGCATTAGGTGAAAAAATGCAGCATAAATGCATTTTTCTTTCTTGCACTTAAGCATCTGGCCAAATTTACCAGAACATACATTGTAAGTAACAGGTGTTATTTATGTACTTATGTCCTACATTCTCAAGCACACAAGTTCTCAAGGTAACTTCTGATGTTATTCATTCAAAACAGTAGAACAAAATCAGGAACACATCAGATCTAAACTTTAAAATGCAAAATAACAGCATGGATCTTAGCAGCAGTTAAACTGCAAAATAAGAGAACACAGGAAGACAGAGAGATAGGTCTAGAATTTTTTCTTGAACTGTTCCAGTGTTGAGGCACCCCACTGTAATAGACCTGCCTCTTGAAGCCATCTATCTATGTTTCACTGAGATAGCTCCCCTAATCTCAGCAAAGCCTTTTGAAGGTGCCACCTTGCAAACTCCCGACTGCTCATTCATGCACATTGTCTATGGTGGCTCCCACAGTATAAAATGGTCTGCCTGGGCTATCAGGAAAGCCTCCATGTTTCTACTGTTTTACAAAATGTGCAAAAAGCAAACCTATGGTTTAATGGTTCAGCTCAGGAGATCACTTTGATTATCTTTCCTACACAAACAGTCTTGTTGCCGTAAACAGGTATATTTGCATGTGTTGTCTCCTGCTTCTTCTACAGCCTCAGGCCAACTGTATTTTTGTATTAGGAATCTTTGTGGTTGGATTCAAATGTTATATTTTGTAATGCACTTAATGATTCATACTTGTAATCTGCTTTGGGGCCCAGTGAGAAAAGGTAGGCTATAAAATTAAATGCAGTGCCACAAAGTGGGGAACATGGAACAATGCTTCTGACAGAAGCTTTTAAATTCATATAGGAAATAAATGGTCTTTTAAATACCTGGTTCTAGACCTCTTAAGGGCTTTAGAAGTAAGGATGAGCCCTTTGAATTGAGGGCAGAAACAATTTGGCAATCCATGGCCCCGGTCACACGGAGCATTAGGCATGCTAGAGAGACGGAAGATAGGCGGATTTTCTGGGCGCGATCTCACCGCCACATCTGGGAAGCGTAGAGCTCCTGTGGCGCACCCGAGGCTTCCCGCCGAAGATGCGGGGTAAAAAACTAGTACCTCGGAGGTACTAGTTTCCGGAAACCGCAGGGCAAGGGCGGGCATCTGATTGCGTTTCCGGTGGTAGTTCCGGCGCCTGCCCATGTCCCCTTGCAAAAAGGTTCCCCCCCCCCAAGTCTTCACGGATGCGCACAAGCACCCAACGGAGCATGTGCACATTTCAGTTTTAAAAACAAAACACAACCCCGTTTGCCGCGCTGCTCTGCTTCTTTGCCGCGTCATGTGATCGGCACCTCCCCCCTAACCACGGGAGCTCGACGGGACCTCAACCCGAAGCCTGATCGCGCAATTGCGCGTTAGTTTGCTCCGGGGCAAACAGCCACACCTCCCCCCCCCCGCATTTTCCTGACTGTGTGGCCAAGGCCCATGTAGATCTTCCAGAGCTGGCAAGATAAAAGTTCACTGAAGCTTATGCCATACAGCAAACTTGATGCTGCATTTCGAAGTCTCTAAACAATTTTCAAAGGCAGCCTGATACAAGGTGTGTAGTAGTAATTATCCTGGATGTGATCAAAGCATGGATAACTCTGGCCAGACATACCTGTCAAGGTATTAGTTAGAGAACCAAACAAAGCTGGGGAAAGGTGATTCATGAGACAGAGTCTACATCTGCAGACATAGATTTAACCGCCTGCTTTTCAGAGAAACACAACCCCAGCCAAGACAGGCCAATTACCTATACTACTGGTACCTCAATCTTGAGCTTCAGTTTCTTGGTACTCATCCAGTTCATTATCACCTCTGGATCAGTGTTGCCTCTATGCTGAGTTAGTGTGAGCTAGCTCAGTTTTTAGCCTCCAGCTCACAGAGTTTTGTCTTAGCTCAGGAAGGATGGCTCCAGAACAAACTAATTTATGCAGTTGCCAAATCGTTCACTCATAACTTTAATGCCAGTAGCTCACAAAGGCCCCTGCCACATGGGGGGAAATTGATGCGGGCAAAGTGCGGCTTTTGAAAGCAGCACCAAAAGAGACACATGGCGGCGGGATCACACAGATCCCATGAGCCACCTCGCAATTGCTCCCCGGCACAATCAGATGCTGGGGAGAAAGCCACGGAAGGGAGCTCGAGGCCGCTGGCTGCGCATGTGTGCGCATGCGCAGTTTGGCTGGGAGCCTCGATTGCTCCTGCAGACGGCCATGGCGGCGATCCAACGGCCGCGCTTGCTGCGGCGTTTTAGGTAAGTCCTGCTCTTTAGCAGGTTCTTTTTTGATGCGCATTTTCGGCCTGAAAGGCCGGATCGGGGATGGGTGCGTGCAGCTTCCCAGATGTTGCGGTGTGCTCGCATCCATTTGCTGCGCCCCCAATCCGTCCCTCTTCCAACCCTAAACCTCCTGTGTGACCGGGGCCAAAGTAGAATTTTTGCTCACACGACTCCACAGCGTAGAGGGAGCATTGCTCTGGATACTTATTCAGAACATTTAATATCTCACCTGACCTCTTCTGAAAAGAAAGAGCTGAGTGACATCTTCACTCCAAACCCTGATTCAAATCGCCCAGTGATTTCATACAGAAAATATATTAAATAGTACAAGATAACAGAATCTTGTGGCACTCAGTAGCACAAGTACCAAGGAGTCAAACAGCTTCCACTTGAATACCATCTTCTGGTAACAAGTCAACCAGATAGGACATGGACCACTAGAGCATGATATCTAACTGATCCAGGGGGCCACCATGGCCATAGGTCCTGAACATCACCAAAAGAACCACAAGAATCTCTTTGAAGGATGACTAAGTTAGTTCCAGAACCAAAATGAGGATGGAAACTGGACTGAAATGAATTGAGTCTAGATAACTAAACTTAGCTGGACTGAGCCTAGATAACCTGTCTCATTGATGAAAGCCTAAAGTTGCAAAGCCACAACTTGCTCAAGCACCTTGACCCCAAAATCAGGCTTATGTTAAATCTTTACATACACGGTGTCTCCAAATGTTTTCAAGGCAGCTTCCGGTAACACACACAAAGTCAAAATACACACTAAAACTCCTCTAAGATGTTAGCAGTATTAAACAGGCAATGACTGCCTGAGAAACAGATTGGATAAAAATTCCATCTGACATTTTTTTCTTTAATCTGGGACAGGCAGAGGAGTCAGCACAGCTATGCAGCCTCCACACTGACATGTCCTTTAACTGTGGACAGGGTGGGGTTTATCTGTACTGCCGGTTTCTTGCAGTACCACCCCAACTCTATTTTTTTTGTATTTTTTTCATATGTGCATGTGTGTGTGCATGAGTGAGTGTGAGTGAACCTGGAAGCCATGGTGACCTCTGGTGACTGACCCCTTACTGGGGGCCTGGAGGATATTCAGAGAGGTGGCTGAATAAGGCCTTCCCCGCCTCCTGACTGCTGGTATTCCAAGGAGGTCTCCCATCCAAGTACTTGCCAGGGTCGGCCCTGCTTAGCTTCCGAGATCTGATGAGACTGGGCTTCCCTGAGCTATCCAGGTCAGGGCCCATCCCAACTCTATTAAGGTGCAAAATGGCTTCAGCAGCTTCTTCAGCTTTATATCCAATGCAGATTCTTCAGTTTCCACTGTCTTCATGAAGCTTGACTGTTACCTTGGCAGCGGTGGCCCTCTAGAACAAAGGAAAAGGCTCATCCTACCACCCATACTGAAGTAGTCAAGTTCTGGTAGGTTTCTCCTTTTTGCAGCCCCATCACTGAGGCAGCATCCTTGGACAGCATCATAGGATAATGCCAAAGGGTTTCAGGATACTAAAGGCTGGAGACAGACATTGAGTGAGCGCGTGCATTAGAAGGTGACTGTTGAGAATGTAAGACGTCCAAGGTCTAGCTGGCCAAGAAACAGCACAGTTACAAAAGATAGTACTGTGTAGAGAGCAAAGTATCCTGGTCCTTCAAATTTTGTTCTCAAGAAGCAAGGCAGATCTACAGTGAGAAGTAGCATATCTAACTTACTCTGTAAAATGCATTTTAAAAACACTTCCATCACATGGAATAATTAGGGGTATGGTATGTGTTTCTCCAGTGTGCCCCAAACATGTTCCAACATTTAATCAGGAAGAAAGCTCATCAAGAAGAAAAAGATAAAGAACTGCATAGTTCTATACTTACTGTTCACTTCCTCATCCAAAGCCTTCACTTTTCCCTTCTTTTTGATGAGTGCAATTTTGCAGGCATTTGCCTCCCAATCTTTATCATTACCTCCATCAATTCCAACTCCTAAAATGCAGAAGGCAAGAAAAACCAATGAGACAGAGAAAAGTAAATAGCCTAATTTACCAACACCACCAAAATAACTTCTACAGGTGTTTTCCCGCATCAAATCAAAGTTATGCCCTCATTGATAAGAGTTCCAAGCCAGAAGTGACAGCTGTGACTCAGACTGGAGAAATGCATAACAGTTAAACTTAAATTTTGAGTAAGTCTGGCAAATTATTTAAAAAGTGGGTTTTCAAATACAAGCCATGCAGTCATTGCTAACAGGGCAAACTATGGTGATTGTATCTTGCCAGTGCTTAAGGAACTCCTCAAGTGTCTGACAGAAGAGTCATACATAAATGTTTTAAATAAATAAAAACTCACTCCACTGACTGCCAGTTAATTTCTGGGCTCGATCCAAAGCACTGGTCCTTGCCTTTAACGCCCCAAACAGCTTATTTATTTATTTATCTTTACATTTATATCCCGCCCTCCCCGAAGGATCAGGGCGGCTCACAAGGGGCATAAATGCCTGGTTAAAACAATGAACGATATAAAACAATATAAAATACAATATGCATAATCAGGGGTCGTTTCGTAGAAAAAGAGCTAGGGGAACTCATTAGCATAACTCATTAGCATATACCACACCCCCTGACATCACCGGAAGTGTGTCATAAGGCCACACACCTCGCCCCCAACGGTCCCGGCCGCCGCCGCCGGCCTTGCAGCTCCACTGCCGAGCCCCATGAGGGGCCCGGCGGT
The DNA here is from genome assembly GCF_001447785.1 of Gekko japonicus. NCBI lineage: Eukaryota > Metazoa > Chordata > Lepidosauria > Squamata > Gekkonidae > Gekko > Gekko japonicus. The sequence continues at coordinate 1,339,650 of NW_015172553.1, forward strand.
GGACCTGCAAGGCCGGCGGGAGTGCAAGGAAGCCCCGCGAAGGCCCTCCCTGGCCCCAGGCAGGCAGGGGGGGAGAGAGGCAGGGAGGAAGCAATGTACCCTCCCTCTTCTCCTGCCTCCTCCTGGCTGAATGAGGACCGGAAGCGGGGCACCCCCCGTACCTCACCTGGGGGAATTGCGCTCCCCCGCGTTCCCCCCCGAAATGACCTCTGTGCATAATACACTAAGAAATGTCGGTGCTCCATAATTACTTAACCGTAGATTTCAAGATGGGGTTCTGGAAGTTTTATACCAGAACAACAGACCAACAATGTGCGTCCCAACTACACTGTCATCTGCCAAGGAACGGCTCACGCCCCCAATAATACTCACTCCACCAATGGTCAAGGTGCAGAGATGAGGGGCGGTGATGGAATAGTGGTGGCGGCAGCTCCTACTCGAAAGCCTGGCGGAAGAGCTCTGTTTTACAGGCCCTGCGGAACTGCACCAGGTCCCACAGGGCCCGGATCTCCTCTGGGAGCTCATTTCACCAGGTAGGAGCCGCCACTGAAAACGCCCTGGCCCTGGTGACAGCGAATTTGATGTTTCTGGGGCCTGTAATATCCAGGAGATTTTGATTCCCCAACCGTAGTGCCCTTGGGGGAACATGTGGGGAAAGGCGGTCCCTTAGGTAAGCCGGACCCTGGCCATGTAGGGCTTTAAAGGTTAAAACCAGCACTTTGAAGCGAATCCGGTACGCCATCAGCTTAATGCCAGAGAACTTAAAACAAAAGTCCCCCTATTGACCAGCGGTTATATTCTTTTGTGGCTCCTGTTCCATAAACTCCTACATTCAGAAGTGAAATGGGTGGCTACTAAAGACAGGCCCTCAGGGGCTGGTGTTTCATCTTTGGAATACTCTCCTCCTCGTTACCCTTTGACTGACTGGTGTCAAACTTGATGTCTTTTTGTTTAAAACCTGCTTGACCAAGACTGGCCAACAAACAAGACTACTAACACTGATATTTTTAGTACTTGCTGCTAATACAAAAATAAAATTCTTTTTTTTTTTACATTCACAAACTTTCACTTTATTACTTTTAATTTTTTTTAACTATATGTGCCACTCTCCCTATAATCTTGTGTGTCGTTAATTATTTATGCAACAATTGTAAATTACCTATTTACATAGCGCATATTTCTGACTGGGGGGAGGAGCTCATGATGCCAGCAGTATGAGCTCTGTGGGGCCCAAGATTCTGATGCAAACTGGGAGCCTGAGAATTCCATTATCTCCTCAAATTAGTTTCAGCCTAAGTCATTAAGCCTTACATGCTCCAGCGTCTCTACAATAGCTACAATGTCTATGCAGTACTGCTAAATTCATAAATGGAAAGTATTAGATTGAAATTTATCCCAATGAAATCTAAAGTTGATAAAATTATCCATGTATTTGGCACGCTCTGAAGGATAGAAGAAATCACACCTAGCCTTGCCTTTTTTGGGGGGGGAGGTTAATTGGCGACGACTTTCTGTTAGAAGATGAGTTAGATTTGAGTCCAGGAGCACTTCAGAGACCAGCAAGATGTTCAGGGTATAAGCTTTTGAGAGTCAAAGCTCCCTTTGTCAGATACAAGTAGGAATGGAGATCTGTGAGTCCTTATATCCCAGTAAGAAGGTAGGAGGGGATTCAGGGATCTCCTCTCCTACTTTTAGCTGACGGAGGGAGCTTTGACTCTTGAAAGCTTCTACCCCAAAACTCTTGTTGGTCTCTTAGGTGCTACTGGACTCACATCTAGCTCTTCTACTGCAGACCAATATGGCTACCCTCTTGAAACTTTAGAAGATGACCCACATAAAGGTTCCCAGTGTAAATAATGCCAATGACATGTGAAGACTTACCAGCAGAATCATATCCTCTGTACTCTAGTCTCTGGAGCCCCTTAATAAGGGTCTCCAGGATCTCCCGTCTTGTCCGGGGCACATGGTAGTTGAGGTAAGCAAAGATGCCTGTTAAGATTGATATAGAATTGAAACAAACACTTCATTCATTGACTAATGCACAATTTCGTAACCAAAAGTATGAACAAAAGCAATTTTGGGTCAGATTTCTATTGGCACAGTAGCACAGCCCAAACATTGCATTACAAAGGAATTCCTTGTACAGGATGTACAGGTGAAACGTCATTACCTTTTGTTACAGTTCTCCTAAAGAATTGCTTTCCAAGAAAAATATAATTGTGCTTTAAGAACACAAGAGCCCTGCTAGATCAGACCAGTGGCCCATCCAGTTCAGCATCCTGTTTCACACAGCAGCCAGCCAGTTCCCTTGGAGGGCCAACAAACAAGGCACAGAGGCCAAGGCTTTCCCCTGATCCTGTCTTCTACCACTGGCATTCAGAAGTCTGCTGCCTCTAAACACAGAGGTTCCCTTCAGTCACCCTGGCTAGCAGCCATTGATTGACTGGCTTTAGAAATATTAACAGTAAAAAAAAAAAAAGACAAGATCTCTTCCCTCAAGGAACATACACTCTAAGACTCAGTGGAAGCAAGGTCTGAAAGAAGAGACAAAGGTAATAAGTTGTTGTGGACTGTCCCAGGAGGATGAGTCCTCATTGAAGGAGGAGGACCTGCCCTGCCAGGTCCTAGCAAATGTGTGGCAGATTCTTCAGTGCCTCCCCAAGGGAAGCTTCACCAGCACTAGCACTGCCACCTGAGCCAGGCCAGGAGGTCCCAGCATGGACCTGGTTGCTGCCAGACCCGCCACAATCTCCTCAAGGACCACAGGGGCAGAAAAGGTGAAGAGATAGGACTGGGGCCTGGCACAGGAGCATGTGCCCGGCAGCCCATAGCATACACTCTGTTAAGGAAGCACCAGAACAAATCAGTAAGTCACTGCAGGATCTTGGCCCTGACTCAGCTTGCTAGATGAGCCTAACACTGATCCCAGCATCACCTCTAAGGAAACTTCCTCTATAAACCTGCAATGAGGCTGAGCCAGTGTGGAGGGTTAACTTAGTTGTAACCTTCCTGGCGATTTTATTAGTTGACTGAACATGACTGTGAAAGTCTGCCTACTGGGTACTGTTACCATGAAATTCTGTGGCTGCCCAGGGCCTTGCCTCCAGCCTGGACAGCAGGATATGAGTGATGATGGAGTAACAAGTATTTAAATGTGATTAGTTGGGAATGAAACTCAAGAGATTAAGGCAAAGGTACTTTTTGAGGAAGGGTCTGAAGCAATAAAGAGGTAGCAGCACATGTGGTCTTCTATTCCAATCCTAAATGCATTCTTCTTGGGTGCAGCCATGATCCAAAGAAACATGTATGGCGTGTGCAAAAAGATGACACTACAGTTCTTTTCACATGTGTAAATAGCAAGTCATTACTTTGTAATTAGCAATATTAACAGAATAGTGTGTGTGCATATGACCTCTAACCAGATTCATGATGTTTATTCATGTATAAAACTTGTTGAGGTGGCTATAGTGATCTCATGAATTCTTTTCTCAAGTTATAAGGTCCATTACATTCAGTGTGCGAGTTCCCAAGTATTTTAAATTATACTATGAATGGATGTATTGACTTGTTTGTTGTTTGAAGTAGATGGATTTAGTAACTGATTCATTTCAGAGAAGTTGATCTGCAGTGGTGAGGGATGGCTAAACTGATTTGTGTGCATGCATATGTATGATGGCTATAGCAATGAAGTTATCTTCTTATTAACTGATTACAATTCCATACTTTGCAGAATTGGAAAATACTTCAAGTCTATGTTGTCCAACTACCTGAGTAAACTCAAAGGATGGTACATCAGAATACAAAGACCCAACAGGTTATCTGAGTTCCTTTGAGGCTAGGGCTGAAGAGAATCCCAACCTTGGCTTCTAGAAAATCTAGTGGGCTTTGTGGATTGCAAAGTCTTTGCACTCAACCCCTGCCCAGTCATATGATTCTGCACTCTCATTCCCCCCATTATCATATGTTGTACATTTTTTAAAAAGATGTAAATATGATGTATTTGTTGGTTTGGCAGCTCTGCTTTTAAATGTGATGATAGGTGGTTTTTGTATGGTTTTCTTGTATTGTAACAAACATGTTTACTCCATGCATCTTGATATCTATAGACAAAACTTGCATATACTTTTCAGCACCTGGATTTGTTAATAGGAAACCCAGACAAGCAACAGATGAAAAGAAGGCATGGTTGGTTCCTACTTCTCAAATATAGTATGTCAAGTAGTCAGTAAGCCATCATAAGTGAGTGCTTGCTTGTAAGTGCTTTCCAATCTTTGGTTGACTTGTAGGAATTTTCTCATTTGAAGGAATCACTGTATTCACAGCAGCAAACATGGAAAGGAAGGGCAAACAACTAAAAAAATAATCAGGAAGGGGAAAGGTGACCTGTTGAGTCATTCACAATAATCCAGTTTACTAACAGGTTTTATGTTCCTTCCCAGTCAATGAGGAAGTTGCCTATAATAAAATAGCAATATATATCTTGAAGCACTATCTCAAGAAACACTTCACAAGCTCTCAAATATAACTAATTGAAAACAAAGAAAAGAGAACATAAGCCCCCTCCCATGCCTGTAATATTCCCCCAAGTTTCTCCCCCATTCCTTTTCTCTTCAATGAGCTCCTACGTGTCAGCTAGGAGAAAAGTACTTGGAAAGAGGAGCTAGGGAGAGAGCCTTGCACTCTTCAGCTGGACACCACTTTTACCATTAAAAAATTGGCCTCCTAACCTCTCTGCATAAGTTATCTTAATGATCACACAGAGACCGGCTACTATACCAATTAGGTGCCCAGGATTCAGTGATATTTGTACCCATCGATATATATTTGACATAAAACCTTGTTGTACTTGAGGAATAGGCCCAGTCTTGTAAACAGTAATTGGATTGGGATCAGCAAGACCTGGCTTAGAGTCGAAGCTCAGCCATACCCTCACTGGACTACCTTGGGCCAGTTACCTACCTCTCAGCTTAGTCTATCTGTGGGGAGATGAAAATCACATACTGTGCCCTGCACATTTGAACAAGGGCATGATTAAAATATAACTAGTGATTAGAAATTCCACTGGGAAGATATATGCCCCCAGTACCAGTCAACACATATTGCTTCCCTGTTCTATCTATCAATATACAATCTTGGCTGGGAAAAGATACTAAAGACATGAACTTATTTACTCCCACATTTATAGTGTCCTCTTGGTGCTTCACTAAACTACATATCTATATTTGCTGCTTTCATCAGTAGAAGAAAGCACAAGTACTCTATGCCTGTAAAGGTGTGTCACTGGACAAGCAGCCTCACCTGCCTCATCACACACAACCCCCTCTCCACACCAGTTATTCATGGCATTGATCTAAAAGACATGCTGAAATGAGCCAGCTATAAAGGTTGGAGAGACATCCCTTCAGCGCATAAATAGTAAAAATGTAGCTTGTACAAATCAAGCCTTTTCTCCTTTTTAATCCTGTTAAAACAGCTATATAAATAAGCCCATCAGAATCTTTACTAGCTCACCTGCTCATATACATACTCAAGTTAATCTAGCCTAGAACAAGAAAGCCAGTTAATGACAAAGCCTCCCTCCTCGGGCACCTATAAGTCACCACGGGTGCCTGGGTAAGTGGCTATTTACACACCTGCCCTATAAGTTTGTCCTGAATTGCTGAAGGTACAAGATACAAGTCCAAGTTCTCACACAATTGCTGAGTCCACATTTTTCATACCCATTTTTTCCCTTCCAGCTTTCCAGAAGCTCAGTGCTGCATGATTTGCAATGGCAGGTTCAACAGCACTGCAAATAGTTACCAGAACACAGCATTTCCCTCTCTAGGGAGAAGGAATAAAGAATAGAAACAATAAAGTGCCATCAATGCATTCACCATGGTATTGCACTATGGAGTTTGCATACATGGCCCTCAACAGGAGACAGCAAGAACCAGGACTGGGGCAGGTCCAGTTTACTCCTTGGATATTTGCCAGAGGCAACTGTTACTCACTATGAGTAAGCTTCACATTACTTAGCTGAACTTTCACAGAAGAATTATAGCTTGCCTAATTGTGTGTCATTGACAGATTGTTCCCATTCAAAAGTGAAAACAGAGCTGTAGTTTTTCACTACAGGGATAATATTCGTATTTGTAAAGCTATTCTGCCTTTCAACTTCAGAGAGAGAAGCCAATTAGAATTTACAAATGCAATCCTTTTCAGCCACAGTCACTACTAACTGTGCACAATTTCTCAGCCTCAATAACAAATCATTTCCCCTTTTAGAATGCAGATAAACACAGGGGGCTGAGGTATTATCTTTCATTAGTAATATACACTTAAAAGCCAAAGAAACCAAGTAGACTTCTTTAGTTTAATAGTGGGTGCTTCCATCTCCGCCTGGAAAGAATAGCCTCTGTGTAAGGAATGCATTTCAGTGCAGATGTTAAATGATGCAGTCTCCTCCATATTTACAAGGGTTAGAAATGAACTAGATTTGTTTGCTCAGAAGCTAGAAGTGATTTTGCAGCAAGCCAGCTCACTAATTTTGGTTGTATAAAAAACCAGAAGAGAAGAACTGTCCATTGGGAACAGCTGTTCTCCTAGTTCTGGCAAGTTGTTAATGTTTGGAAAATCCTATTAAAATCCCTCCTCCAGCTATTAAAAAAAATGGATGTCTAAAATATTCCTTTTATTTTTAAAAAAGTTCCAATAATGTGCTAATTAAATTTACATTAAGTATCTTATAAATCCTACATTCCTTTTTCCTTCTGTAGTGAGTTTAAGCTAGTTAAGAGCATCTACATATTGAAGTAGCAAATACAGCACACAACTGCTAAACTGGTTTTGCCTTGCACCATAAAAACTTTCTCCCCTGGCTATTGTCAACAATAAATCATTTGTTGAACTAAAAAGTTGTTCAGAGACAGACAAACTGGAAGCAGGAAGTTTAAAGACAAAAATAAAGCCAGAAGGGCTATTTTCTCTCCAGTCCCATCCAGTGTTCCCTCTAAGCTGTGGAGTCCTGTGAGCAAAAATTCTACTTTGTGAGCCACTGGCATTAAGGTTGTGAGCAGGTGATTTGGCTGCTGCATAAATTAGTTTGCTCTGGAGCCATCCTTCCTGAGCTAAGGCAAAAATGTGTGAGCTGGAGGCTAAAAAACTGTGAGCTAGCTCACACTAACTCAGCTTAGAGGGAACACTGGTCCCATCCAATGCTCCCTCTAAACTGTGGAGTCTTGTGAGCAAAAATTCTACTTTGGGAGCTACTGGCGTTAAAGTTGTGAATGAACGATCTGGCTGCTGCATACATTAGTTTGCGCTGGAGCCATCCTTCCTGAGCTAAGACAAAACTGTGTGAGCTGGAGGTTAAAAAACTGTGAGCTAGCTCACACTAACTCAGCTTAGAGGGAACACTGGTCCCACCTCAAAGAGACTGATATACAAAATGTTGTTCTCTCTAATTCCATAGGAAGAAATCTAAGTATCTGATAGCTTTATTTAGATATATTTAAGAGGATGTGTTTGTAGACAATGCCCAAACACAATATGCCATTGCATCTGCAAGCCGCATGCATCACTGAGATCCTATTTGCAAAAAGATATTCATGCTGAACTCGCAGTAAACTATTTATAGCACAAATTGCCTCTTCTATTCTTAGCTTTGTCCCACTTTCCATTTTCTGAGATAAATATACAGAGCACAAAATACACACAAACACAGCTCTTCTTTACTGTAGTCCACTGAAATCTCTTAAACAGGAAACAACCTGTGGCTCTTGTCAAAACCTTGAGGAATTTCAGACAGACAATATATTCCAGAAGAGGAACAGTTCCCAAACGGTTTCTGGTCTGTCATTTCAGACAGAACTATTTTAGAACCGGTTCCCTACTGGAATATATTTTAATTTCAGACACAAACGCTTCTGTCCCGTTTAGGAAACGGGGCTGAAGTGTTTTACCTGTCAACCACTTCCAAGTAGTCTTCAGTTTCATCTCCCAGTTCCGATGCGCTTTTTCTCGCCATTTTTTGCCCGCGCGGGCCATCTCTGGCTTTATTTTTTTAACGTTCGCTTTGTAGCGCTATAACGGTATAATGCTATAATGCAACAGCGTTATATCAACCCCATTGGAATGCCTTGAGTCTATTGTTATAGTGCTATAGCACTCTAAAGCGAAAGTTTTTTTTTTAAAAGCCGGAGATCGCCCACACGGGCGAAAAACGGCGGGGGGAAAGCGGGAAAATGTGGTGCAGTCTGAAATGGCAAACCACTTCAGATCCAGCTCTTTACCAGAAGGCGAAAGCCATGTGTGAAATGGCAGCCCTACACTGGTTTACTCCACGACGGATCAAAAACAGCTTCAAAACAGGTTAAAAAGGGTAATGTGAAATTCCTCCTTATCACACTAATGTCTGGTGGGAAACATTCCTGAAAATGTTTAAAGTCTTGATTTTAAATCTAAGGAAGTCAAAGGAATGGCTAGAATCTGAAATCCACAATAAGGTGGAAACAAAATAAGAGTCTGGTGATACCTTCAAGACTAATCAAACAGCAAACAAAAATGCAATCGATGTGTATAAATTAAGAGGTAAGAAGCTCCAGGGTCATATCTCATGAATTCACAAGGGAAACTCAGGGCTGGAGATAGTAAGGCCAATATTTCCCACAGATTTTTTAACAGCCATGGGGACCCCCCCACACACACACACACTCAGTAATAGGGGAGAGGAGACAGCCCTTCCATTTATACAGTGGTGCCAATCTAAATCATCCCCTGAAGTACCACCTCCTACCATCTCGTCTAATTTGATTCTCAAAGAAACCTTTGTCTTCTTGACTCAGCCCCACCCCACTAAAAAAATACTGACCTACCTTACAAGAGTTTTAGTAAGGATTTCTAAGCTGATCCATACAAAGTACGTTAAACACCAATCAATATGCTGATTCAGGATTCAGCATAGCGAGCAGTTTATACAACAGCCTGTACATATAAAATTTGTTTTTAAAGGTACCCCCTATAGGATCTCCAGGTCTCCTTGCCACAGGAAAAGATGCTTCTGAAAACTCAGATAAGTTTAAACAAGAGATACCAATGTGGGAAGTCGATGCTGAAATTATTCAGAAGAGAAATTAAATATCATTGTAGCCAAACACAGAAATGCTATAAAAGTGTCAGAATGTACTTAGTTTCAGAATGGACAAGCATCACAAAGTCAAGAACGAAATATAGACAAGGAACCATAAGTACCGTTTCCATCTTACCAACACAACGTTCGTTGGCAAGTCCAAACTTCACCACTAGGTGTCCGAAAGGCAAACGAGGCCTGAAGCATTCAACTTGGGGTAGAGGAACACCTGAACAGCTCATTGCCTGCATCCTTCTACTTAGCACACCGTGCCCATATCCCTACCTACCTCTTCTTTCCCGATGACATATTAACAGTCTCAAACCACCTTAAGCATTACTGAAAGGGGAAAGTATGAATACAAAATTCAGCCCCTATATCCTCTGCCCACTCATCATCCTCATCTCCAATCTGGACCTGCTTCCCCAACATCTCCCCATCTGTTCATTAGATGTTTCCCCAACACACTTTCTCAGGCATCCATTCCCCTCAATTTAGCACCCATCCAGAACTGAGACTGGAAGCTCCTTCACTTCACAAAGCCCTACAATCAACAATGGGGCCCATGTAAATATAACAGCAACAATTTTTTAGTTATTAGAATCTACAAGAGCCAATGTTTTGTTTAGCATGAGTAATAACTGCTCACCAGTTCTTGCTCCATACAAACCATGCCAGCCATCTTCACTGCATCCTGACTGACACCTTACCAGCTACAAGAATGGTGAAGGTTACCAAATGGTTACAATTCCAGCCTCCTAGTCATATATTGGAATAGGAAGGTAAAAGGGGCAGGGGGGAAACTGTGCCACTAGCGCTTTCCTTATTTCCCAAATCTGTGCTTAGAGATTTAAAAAATTGAAAGAAAACAGTGGTATCTGCACATGGTCCGCATTCTGTTGTTATTAAAACTGTCTTGCCAACTGGAAAAGGAACTCTACACATGCTTAAAAGCCGGAATCCTCTGGAGACCCAGGAGGTACTGGTTGGCATCTGGCAAGTCGCTAGTTCTCAGCCAAGCCTACACTAAAAGATTGTTCGGAAAAGGAAATCGGATGCCCACTCCAAGATACACTGACTGCCCTTGGTGGATGGAGAATACAAATGAGAGCGAGAAAGGAGGAGACACTTGCCCCACATCCACTCTTCACTCCGTCAGGATCACTCTGCACACGCTCAGAGAAACTGAGAGAAAACAAGCAACTACGTATACTCCCCTCCCCAAAGAGAGACACAAACAGTGGGAGCGCCTTCCATGGAGGGACATTTTGTCCCTCACAAAGCCCCCAGCTTGGGCATCTACCCCCCCCCCGGAAGAGCTCCCCACCTTCTCCTCCTCCTCAGCCTTTTCACCTCCAAGCCCACCCGCGCCAGCCCTTCCATTCAGGCGGCCATCCTCCAAGCCCAGCCGACTCCCGACAAGGGACCCTTCTGCGGAGCACGTCCGCCCAGCCCCACCACCGCGCCTCCCTCCCGTTACCCGCGACGCCGCCCCTGCCCTCTCACCGCACATGGTGGCGTCTTCGGGGACTGAGACGGGCAGCCCGGCCGTGCACTGGCGGCCGTTCACGAGTTCGGGTGGCTGATCGAGAGCAGGCAACGGTGGCGGCTCCTCCTCTCAGGGTAACGGCGGGGGGCGGGGCGCAGGCTAGGGACGCAAGCCCCGGCCTCAGCCCTCCATTGGCCCCCGCTCGGCCGGCTCCGCCCCCCCAGTCCGGAACGCTGCCGTGGC
>NW_015172553.1:1352460-1359318 GCF_001447785.1 Gekko japonicus
GAATTTGAATAGGAGACCACGAAGGTAATCCAGGGTTGCTATGCAGAGGCAGGCAATGGTAAACCAGCTGTGTTTGTCTCTTGCCTTGAAAGCCTTACAGGGTTGCCATAAGTCTCTTGCAGCTTGATGGCACCTCCTGCCACCCACTTATTTAATGCTTATGAATTTCTGCACAAAGTGGGTGAAATAAATTGAATATAGAGAAAGGCTAGTACATTTATTACTACTTACAAAACTATGCTGCTACCTTCTAGCTCATCCACACGTTAAATATACAGAAGTCAGCTGAGATCTGCAACTCCTTCCTATTATCTCTGTCAGATGTAGATAACCCCAGAGAAAGAATTTAACTCAAAACTGACCTCTATTTTACATCCCCTCCCCTTTACAAGCTTGCTAGAAATTCTAAATAAGGAGGCTTCCACTGTCCCAAAGCATTGAATTACTAATTTTCAGGTTACAAGGTATCCTTTTACAGGCCACTATGCTTAATAACACACAAGGAATGCTGGTTAAAAGGTTATGTTCGCTGATTGCATCTCATTATGCAAGGTGATATTATCAGAAGCAGTGAAAGGTAAAAATGTAAATAAAAAGGTATGTTCTTTCAGGAACTTGGAACAGGCCACATCTTGATAAAGATCTTTACCCGTCAACAAGTTCAAGATGACTAGAACTGAGATAGCCATGACAAACAGGAAACCCAATCCTTGCCTGGGCAAGGAGAACAACAGCTAGGCAAGGAAAATCTTACACAGTCGCTCAAGTGGAATCCCAGCAGCAGGCCATGAGGGGCAGAGCTTAGTTACAGCTGCATCTTGCTGCCTGATCCTTGCCTTTTACCAGGTCATTACAGCACTGGCCCTAGAAGGCTGCTCTGAGAGACTTAGGATGCCCTCCAGGAAGCTGCTAAAGTCTTGCACTCTGCATGCTCAATGCACATTGGCTCTTTTCCCCAAGCACCAACACAGAAACCCCACTGGCTTTGGTTCAGAACAATGGATATTCTCTTATATGAGGAACCTCCTGCCCAGTTCTCCTTCAACAGTGGGGAATAGGGTTGCCAGGTCCCCTCAGTCCACAGTGGGGGACTTTGGGGGGCATTACTGGAGGGGGCGGGGAGTCCCCAACATGATTACATCACATAAAAGTAAGCAGCATTTAAAGACATCCTTTAAACGCTGCTGGGAAGAGGTGGGGGAGAGGCCGAGCGTACCTGCACTCCAAGCCTTTAATTCAGGGCTTAGAGTGCAGGTGCATGGCCCTGCTTCTCCCCAGCAGCGTTTAAAGAATGTCTTTAAATGCTGTTGGGAAGAGGTGGAGGGAGGCCGGGTGGTCACTCTTGGGGGCGGTGCTTCCCCCTGCTAGCTGGCTATGGGAAGGAGTCCCCCAAAATCGGGAAACCCCCGTGGAAGGGGTGATGTGTAGGGGGATGTGTAGCGGCGGCGATGACGGCAGAATGGCGATGGCGGTGGTGCAGTTCCTGGTGACCCAGCAGAGCAACATCGGAGGCGGAGCCCGGAAAAAGGCGGAGGCTGGAGAGCGTGGTGACGTGCGGCGCAAGCACGGCGGAGCCATCTAGGACAGTAGCCGGAGCTACAACCAACACGGAGCCACGCACCAAACGAGTCCTACCAGAGGAAGACACCCGAAAAAAGGAAAGACCAGCCAGAAGGGCACCAGGATGCCGATACCCGAAAAGCCGCAGAAAGGAAGCTGGAGAACAACTAGCCTGGGTGCTGGTAGGCAGACACTACCCCAGAAACAATGTGGCCCTAGCTAGGTGAATGTGGTTAGAATTACTATGTAAACCGCCCAGAGACCCTTCAGGGCGGTATATAAGCCGAAGATATAAATAAATAAAATAAACTGGTTAGGTCATGCCTCCTCTTGCTCCAGGCAAGGCTATGCAAATTTGAGTAGACTGTATTGGCTCAGAGCGAGGCTGACCCTCCAGTTTTGATAGCCCTGCCGCTCCAGCAGGACACTTGAGCCTAGCTCTGCTTTATTGGAGACTCTTGCCTTATTGGTATGGAAGATGGAAAAGCCTTGAAAAAAGGCCCCATTGCTGGTCTTGAAAAGGAAAAAAAAGACCATTAAGACAAGACTTGCTCGAGGCTCCGGGCATCAGAGACTGGTGAACGGCAGAAACCTCTACAGTGCCACAAGCCGCTGTCAGTCGGAGACCATTGTGGCAGGCCTCTCCCACCTGAGGCTTCAAGCATGGGACTGGCATGGGCCCTGTCAGTACTGGCAAATCTGAGGCTTTCATGTGACATCATCGTGGCGTGCGCACAAAGTTCCCAGACAAGGAGCTTCCAACCCCCGCTGGATGCCAGGTAGGGACCTGGCAACTCTACCTAGGAATGAACCACCTCCCACTTTGGGCAAAGCCTTTTATCACTTTTTCCCAGGCACCACCCTCTATTATTCTACTGGTGTAGGTTTTTACTACAAATTCCCTGTTAGCCAATCACAGGGTCCAGCAGAGGGTGACCTGGGAAATGTAGGCCCTGATAGCTACTCTAGTACAGGCTTCCCTGGAGCCACTAGGCCTCCCTAAAGCTGTAGGCCACACTACTATAGGCCTAAGATCATGACAAAGGCCTAGGAGAATTTTCTGACCATTTCCCTTCCTCTGTATTAGAGCTAGTTATTAGGCATAGGTTTACTCAGATGGGTGGCCATTTTGGTCTGAAGCAACAGAACAGAGTTTGAGCTCAGTGGCACCTTCCTTTAAGACCAACAAAGGCAGTGTTCACATGCGCGAGGTAATGCAGGGGGGAAGCGAGGCTATTTGCTCCGCAGGAATTTGACCCACATTTGAGCGATCACACAGTCCCTGGGAGCTGCGGGGGCGGCCCGCCACTGCGTGATCAGATGCAACCACAGGTGAGTCGGGGGGGGGGTTTGCCACGTATTTCTGGTGCACTTCAACAAGGGATCGATGATTCGCATCTCCACACCGAGTGCTTTCTATGCAGTGTGCGATGATGTGCATATGGAAAATACGGCATGGAGTCGGGATGGCCCGATCAGACCATCCTGACGCCATGAGAGCGCACTGGCGTGATCACACAGGGGAAAGTCCGTTCCTAGCTCATAGCAAACCCATTTGCTACTGGGTTTTCCCCGGTGTCTTTTTACTCCGCTTCTTCAGCGGAGCGAAATGGGCTGCCGACGGGAGCGGGACGCTTGGGGGATGTTGGCATCTGATCGCACCCTTAAAATCTGCCCGGCATTTGCACCTATGGCACGGCTAATTCTTTGTGTGATCGTGACCAAAGTTTAATTCTGGATATAAGCTTTCGTGTGCATGCACACTTTTTCAGTCTCCCATATTTGAAGCAAGAGAGAGAGTACAGCCAAGGTGCACAGCAATCAGCGAGGAGACACCAGATCGATAGTGCTCCTCTGTGAGTCCAAAAATCCTGTTAGTTTGGGCAGGGAAAATTTTTGGTAGGTCTAAAAGCGGAACACCTTTATGGTCTTACAAACCGCTAAGCCAACTGGCTGAGCAGGATGGTGTCTACACAAAAAGGTCTTCTAGCAAAATCACACACGGTCTGTCATTTCAGACAGAACCGTTTTAGAACCGGTTCCCTACCGGAATATATATGTAATTTCACACACAAACACCACTGTCCTGTTTAGGAAATGGGGCTGAAGCGTTTTACCTGTCAACTCCTTCCAAGTAGTCTTCAGTTTCCTCTCCCGGTTCCGATGCGCTTTTCCCCGCCGTTTTTCACCTGCGTGGGCAATCTCCGGGTTTTTTTTAAAAAATGTTTGTTTTATAGCATTATAGTGCTATAGCGGAACAGCAGTATATCAACCCCATTGGAATACCTGGAGTGTTTTGTTATCGTGCTATAGCGCTATAGCGTTATAAAGCGAACATTAAAAAAAAAAAGCCGGAGATAACGCCCAGAGTGTTGTTATAGCTATGGCGCTTTAAAGCGAACGTAAAAAAAAAAAGGCAGAGATCGCCCGCGTGGGTGAAAAATGGTGGGGGAAAAGTGGTGCAGTCTGAAATGGCAACTTGTTTCAGGATCCCTATCTTGGATCTTTTTACAACATCAAACTATAACCAAGTTGCCAGTTTTCTAACCAGTTTCTATGACTGCAGAGCAGAGGGTGAGGGCACACACACTTGTCGTTGACCCAGTGGTCTGCTGTACACTTTTCCTCCAACCACACTGATTGGCTGAGGCCTGAGCAAAATGTCAAAGGAGACAATGGAGGTGATTTTCATATCTCTCTTCTGGTGCAGAAGTTTTTGGGTCTCAGAGCTAGTGAAGGTGTCAGTATCTCCACTGTGGAGATTGCCATATGATGGGTTCTCCTTGTACAAGAATCCACTCGCCACCCAGACCCTATTTGACTCTAGCTGACAGTTTAGAGACTGAACTGGCGGATTTAGTAGGATTGGGCCTTCCAAGTTAAGTAGTTGAAACCATGTTGCAGTCCAGAATACCTGCTTCCAGTCATCTCTGTAATCGTACATGGCAGACATTCAGAAGTGGACCAGTACCAGAAAGCTGGATCCACTGAAACTTATTATCAACCTGAGCATGGCTGATAACAACTCAGTTTTGACTTAAACTTCATTTCCATGCTAAAGCTAAAAGTATTATTACTCACATGTTAACTGAGTCCCATCTCTCTCCATGTCTTAGATATGTAGAGGAGAAACTCTCTACAATGGGAATATCCCCGGATTATGTAGCCCCCTTTTCAGATAAACAAGCCTATGCTATTATTAAACAAAGATTTCTCAATATCAAAATGCAAAAACTTAGGGAACACGCAGCCAGCAAATGCTCCCCAAGTAGGTTGGGGACTTTTGACATGGGCTTTACTGCGAAGTATCTGTCAAGTTTAACAGCCCCACATAATCGCAGAGCATACATGCTTGTACGCTTTAATGGTCTGCCATCAGAGGTGCTTTTAGGGGGTACCGCCAGATACCATATGTAGACGGACTTTGTCCTTGCTCTCTAAAAGATATAGAATCCACTACACACACACCATACTTCATTGCCCCCCCTATAGGGATATCCAATCTTGTTTTATTACTCCATTTCTAGAGGGTAAGAGCTGGCACTCTGATGACTCAATTGTTCACTTTCTTCTGTTTAATTCTAATTGGGAAATAATGGAGGCTGTTGCAAATTTTTTATATTATGCAATCAGAAGATGAGGCTTGAATAGCCAAGTGTAAGCGACTGATGCATCTTACTATTTTCCTGTATTTCCATGTTTTGTGCTTTCATGCCAATAAAGGTTTTGTGTTTGTTTGTACTTCCAAAGACATTCCCTTTCTACACAAAGGTTGGAATCAGGTTCTAAGACCAGATTCTATAAAACACAGGTTGCAGCACTGGCCACTATATGGGACCACATAAGACTGCCTAATTTTTCTTCTCACAGGCAGTTGGCACCTCCGATTAGGCATAGGTTGCTTACTGGGAACCTTTCTAAAGTGTTACAGGCCTTGAGCAAACCTCCATTTGATCTTTTCAAATAGTCGGAATCTAAACTGTCCTTCTTGGAAGACTTCTTTTTTCTTGCAGAGATGACTTCTGCAAGGATTTCTGAATTAGGGGCTTTATTGGCCAGGAAGGAATTGTGTATATTTCACAAGGTCTCAGTGGTACTCAGGAGGGATCCTTCCTTTGTGCCAAAGTTTTTTTCCCTTATCATGTTAACCAAGAGTTGATACTACCATCTTTTTGTCCTACACCATGTTAACTAGATGTGCGCAGGGCTTCTTGCATCTGCTTAATAGGATAGCACAGATTAGGCTAAAGGATTTTCTGTCTGTGTCTCACAGCTCACAGCCTTTAGGTAGAACCATCTCAAGCCATGTATCCAAGAGGTATATGAAGTGCAAGGCCTAGGACCTCCAAAGGATGTTATGCCCCACTACACTAAATCTGCAGCAACACAGCGACCTTTTCCACCAGTGTTCTGGTGGAAGAAATTGGTAGAGTCACATCCTGGTCCACCTTTTATACCTGTGTGAGACACTATAGGTGGGACCAGTTAAAATCAGCAGAAGCTTCATCTGGTAGAAAGGTGTGCAGCCTAGTGGTAGAACAGAAAATAAGAATGAGGATCCCACCCAGGTAATAGTGTGGGCATATAACCAGTTTGGTTGACTTCCCCCACTGAAGGAGAATGAAACATTGGAACTTATCTGAAGGATTCTTCTCTTCAGTGGGGTAAAGTCATCCACATCCCACACAAAATAAAATAGAAGAAAAAGAAATTGGACTTATACCCCACCCTTCACTACCCAAGGGAGTCTCAGAGTGGCTTAAAAACTCCTTCCCCTTCCCCTCCCCATAAGGTAGGTGGGGCTGAGAGAGCTCTGACAGAAACTGCTCTTTTTCAAGAACAGCTGTGCCAGAACTGTGGCCAGAAATGTATTTGGATGCAAAATCTGTTATGGAGCTAGGCTATTCTAAAACCGGAGGGTCAGCCTTGCTCTGAGCCAATACAGTCTACTCAAATTTGCATAGCCCTGCCAGGAGCAAGAGAAGGCGTGACCTAACCAATTTGGATGACTTCACCCCACTGAAGAGAAGAAACCTTCAAGTAAGTTCCAGTGTTTCGTTCTCTGCTGTTCGGACTCAAACAACATGAAAGGAGGGGAAAGGCCCTCTTTGTCTACCACTTGGCTATGCACTCCTATAATCTCACTGTTTTCCACATATTTATATGATTTATCTGCTCAGGGCAGTTCACATAAAATTTTTAAAACAGATAAAACACAGCAAATATAAATATAAAACACAACATAAAGTGCTAGCATGTAATTTGTGTAACACTGGCGTGGCATTAGTAGCAACCATT
>NW_015172553.1:1359660-1420643 GCF_001447785.1 Gekko japonicus
AAGTCCCTGACCATAAAGGGCTTAAAAGGTAAGAACCAGCACCTCGAAGCAAATTCGGTACACTATAGGCAGCCACTACAGCAATGGCTGGATGTGCTCCCACATGGGGAGGCCCAATAATAGCCTGGCCGCAGCATTCCGCACCAGCTGAAGCTTCTGGAATTGGGACAAGGGCAGCCCCATGTAAAGAGCGTTACAGTAGTCTAATTTGAGGTGACTATTCCATGGATCACTGTCACCAAGTTGTTGCATTTGAGGAAGGGAACTAGCTGCCTGATCAATCAGCCGAAGATGATAAAAGGCTGACTTAGCAGTAGTTGCTACCTGGACCTCCATTATTAAGGAGGCATCCAAGAGCACTCCCAAACTCCTATCCTCTGGCGCTAACACCAATGGCACCCCATCAAAGGTCGGGAGTGGGATCCCTAACCCCGGGCCGCCTTGACTCAGGCACAGGACTTCCGTCTTAATTGGATTCAATTTCAGTTGGCTCAGTCTAAGCCAACCAGCCATGGCCTGCAGTGCCGGGTCCAATCTTCCGGTCTAGAGTCAGACTGGCTGCCCAACAGCAGATTTTGGTGCAGCAAGATAATAATTTGTATTCTTTTAGCTCCTAGCTACTGTCCTTTTCATGTTTAACTGACTGTTTTATTATTTATATTTTATTAGCAATTATTGTTTTATTGATTCAACTAAGCTGCCTTGAAAAATCTGAAATGAGGATATGTAGGATACAAGTTTTCTGAGATAAATAAATGGGTGAAGAAAGTAAACTAGATTTAGGTGGTATGGCTCTTAGCAGTGTATTCTAAACAGAGTTATACCCTTCTAAAGCCATGGGTTTAGAAGGGTATAATCTGTTTAGGATTGCACTATAAATCTCTACAGAGTAGCAAGGTAAGCTAAAAATGATTGACCAGAAGACTTGAGACACCACATCATACAACAGAGAACCAATAACATTTTATATTTGTCTTGCAACAGGACAGCAAGCTAGTAAGAGAACCCATAATGAAGCCAGTATTTGCTTTATTTTGGAAAACCAAAACACACCAGTTATTTATATACTTTGAAGACTCCAATTAACAGCTTTTTCTTTGGGGAATACGCTACATACTTACATTTTCTTCAGGGAAAAGTAACATGGTAGTTCAAAATATGAATTTCAATTTTACTACGAGCTATTACATTTTTTTTCCCAGTGGGAATTCTAACTGCTGCTATGTTAAATATTTCAAACAGCAGACAGATTTTATGCTGTGGTCACATTTTTAAACGATTTTAACCCCTATCATCAAATCAGTTAGTTCACTAAAGAGGCTGATCTTAAACATCCAATCACATGCTCACTCAAACTAGAAACCCAGCCACTTAGGCAAAGCAGTTTGACGTTTGCCTTCACTGAAAAAGCTAGTTTTCAGTTTTCC
This sequence comes from Gekko japonicus, assembly GCF_001447785.1. Lineage (NCBI taxonomy): Eukaryota > Metazoa > Chordata > Lepidosauria > Squamata > Gekkonidae > Gekko > Gekko japonicus. The sequence goes on from NW_015172553.1 coordinate 1,361,088, forward strand.
TAAGGAGTTCCAGCTCCTGTAAAGTGCACATATTCTTCCAGTGGCACACAGTTGCATAATGTAAATTAGTTGGATCATAGGACTTTTTAATTACCTTGCTGTACTCACCAGCAGGGTAGTTAAGCATAGTAACACCATTTGTGGCACATTTACACTTTTCAGGTGAAGTATAAATTCTTATCCAAATTAATAAATGTGAACACGCAATCAAGGTGTATCCCTCCTCTGCCTCACATCGTATTTATCAAGGCACTGTTAACTTCAGAATACAGCTACCGGATACCGCAGGAGTTATCGAATTCCACGAAAAGGAATCGATTTAATAATATATGACATTTATTTGAACCAAAATTCTACATATTTCTTGTGTTTATAAAAAAAAAAAAAGCCCTGAAAAGAAGATGGGTAAGAACACTATTGACTTTGTGTCTTAAGAATCAGTGATAAAAGCAGTCCACCAAATGTCTGGAAAAGGTGGTGATGAAAGTTGGCCTCTTTCAACAGGCTATCTTGGGCAAAGCCAGATGGAAAATAAAGTCCAAAGCTTTCACTAATTCAGGCTGAGTTTGCTTCTTCTTTATCATCATCAACAACCTGAAAGGCAACAGGCTTTAATTTATTATTTATTTAAAACATTTAAAGGCCACCTCTCCATCCAAATGGAGTCCTCAAGGTGGTGAACAACTAAGGCATTAAAACTTTTAAAATAGCATTTAAAATGTATATATAAATATTTAACACCACAATAAAAACATACAGACATACAGAATATGAAGGCATGGGACACAGTTAATTTCAGAAATAAAGACAATAGTTATCTACACAAAATAACGTGTCAGAACAACCACGGCCGCTGCCAAGACTCATTAGCTGAGCTACCAGCATTCAGGGCAATGTAGCAGAACTGTTTTTTTTACAAAGTGTATTAAAAATAAAGACATTCATTATACAATAGAATCTTACTATCATTTAGAGAAACAAAACTCTCTCAAGGATACTGTTATACACAATGGCTTCCTTCCATGTGCAGCCTGTCACATGATCTTCAGCCCATAATTTACTGGTGAAAATAAAACAGTACTTCCAAAAAAATTCACAGTTAGAAAGTTAAAATGTCATACTTTAATGCCGCATGCGTGAGACAACAAAATGACAAAAGAAATCCTCTTCAGTAAGGTCAGAAGAGTGGGCGACACATTCCTCTCAGGAAGCTGCTTCTGTCAGAGAAAGGGCAGCAAGTGCTGCCTCTTGCCAATGTCTCTGACCCTAATACTTCAGGGAGCCTGCCCATCAGTAAAATTAACCCTGTCCTCCCCGTGTTAGCCTCTTAGGCCTTGTGCCCCAAGAGGTTTTCCACAGATTTCACCCCTCTACTTACAAGAGTTGCACAGAATGAGAACTTCACTAGGTGTGACTTTCCGCATTACAGAATTGCAGTGATGGGAGAAGCACATGATAGAACTTTCCTTCTACACAACTCTGGAAGGCACAAGGGCCCACTCCCTGGGTGGGCGCCTACCATTTTTACTACTTGTGAAAAAGGGAGGAAGGATCTCATTTGACCACCCAAAAAGGGCATGCTGGGGATCATGGACAAAAGCCATGTGTGACAAAAGCTGTAGTAAGGAGAAAATAACTTCATTACTCAACAAATAATTAAATTGTGGAATTTACTGCCAGTTGGACATATTTATTTACTTAATTAATTAATTAATTTATACTCTGCCTTTTCCCCCAATGGGGACCCAAAGCAGTTTACATCATTCTCCTCTCCTCCATTTTATCCTCACAGCAACCCTGTGAGGTAGGTTAGGCTGAGAGTGTATGGCTGGGTCCAAGGTCACCCAGCGAGCTTCCATGGCACGAGTGGGGATTTGTGCCTCGGTCTCCCAGATACTAGTCCAACGCTCTTAACCACCACACCATGCTGACACAGTGATGGCCATTGAGCATGGATGTGGATAAGACACATCCATGGAGGCCATAGGTCCAGTAGTGGCTACTAGGCACAGTGACAAAAGGAAATACCTTCATGTCCAGAGGCACTTAACGTTGGAATACCAGTACCAGGAGGCAGTATCAGGGGAAGATAGGGCTGCCAAGTGGTGGCGGGGGGTGGGGAAACCCCCGCTTTGGAGGCCCGATTTCCACCGCCGCGGAATCGGGCCCCGGGGGGGGGGGGGCCCCTGCCCCCCGAACCACAACCAGCTCACATTGGGGGCGTGGCCCAGATCATCGAAGGGAAAACTCTATGGTTTTCCCTCTGACGATCTGGGCCACACCCTCAACGTGAGTGACGTAGCATGTCACTTCCTGTGACGTGCTGGCGGCGCGCACGCACCACCAAGGAACTCCCGGAGCCCAGCGAGGCTCCCCCGCTGCCAAGGTAAGAAGACTTGGCAACCCTAGGGGAAGGCCCTGGCCCCTATGCCCTATTTGTGGCTCTTCAGGGCAACTAGTTGACAACTGTATGAAACAGGATGTTGGACTAGATGGACCACTGGTCTGATCCAGCAAGGCTGTTCTTGTGTTCTTATGAGAATTCAATGAGACTGAGCTCAAAAGGTGGCTCTATTCCCTCCCCACCCCCCCAGTGGCTGTAGTAGTAGATTCTAAAGCAACACATGATTTTCCTACAACTCTCCTGCCTGGTCACCCCCCTCCTGCCACACAACTCAGCTGCTTTCCATTCCCTAAACAAACTCCACCCAGCCCCACTTTTTTCAGTTTCAGCCGTGTCCTTTACGAAAATTAATCTATTTTATACACTGGTCTTTTTTCTTAAGATCCTCATCAATTTTAAACAGTCATTAGATTTTGAGACTTTTTTAAACCTTGCAGAGTTATTTTGGTGTGGTGTGGAGAAGGAGCTATAAATTTAAAAAGCTGTGTTACAAAACTCAGTACACCCTTTAAAATGCACTTACCTGTTCCACACCTTCTACTTCTGGAATATAGAACTGCAGCATATTTTGAATTCCATTCTTCAGTGTTATGATGGAACTGGGACAGCTAGTGCATGCGCCCTGCAATTTTAACTGCACAATTCCATCTTCAAAACCCTTAAATATGACATCACCACCATCTTCCTGGACAGTTGGCCTGAGGGACATTGAATAGATATTTGAATGGTGCAGAATAAAAATATTAGTGAATAAACCATTTAAATACTTAAGGCCACTAAGGCTCAGAGCACACACCCCCCCAGCTTCTCTCTCCTCTCCTTTCTTCCACTCCCACCTCTTCTACTGCGGCAGTGCCCATGCCTAGGATAGCCTGCCTCTTCCGATAGCCTGCCGCTTCCGATCCATCAATCCACGTCTTTGCTCCTCTTTCAGATCTGTTTTATCTGCAAAAACTTTCCTAGACCATCACAGCCAGAGTACGGTTGTCGTGTACACCCTGTTTATTTTAAGGCAGTGGTTCTCGAACTGTGGGTTGGAACCCAAAAGAGGGGTCACAACCAGTGTTCCCTCTAAGCTGAGTTAGTGTGAGCTAGCTCACAGTTTTTTAGCCTCTGACTCACAGATTTTTGTCTCAGCTCAGGAGGGATGGCTCCAGAGCAAACTAATTTATGCAGTAGCCAGATCGCTTGCTCACAACTTTAATGCCAGTAGCTCACAAAGTAGATTTTTTGCTCACAAGACTCCACAGCTTAGAGGGAACACAACTCTCTTGCAGGTGGGCTGTGAGGCCAGGAGGGGGAGAAACAGAGGGAGCCGAGAGAGGAGCCTCTAAGAGGATCAATGGAAAACAGGGTTTTGCCTCTGCATAAAGTGCAAAACTGTCATGAAATACACCTGCGGCTCAGGAAGGCTATATATTTATCAATACTAAACATGAAAAATGGAATACAAACTTGCCCATTGTTAACTACTGAAGTATTCCTACATTTTGTGGTGTGGAGAGGGAGTTACTTTGGTACAGTGAGTTCAAAAGTAGATTCTACCTCAAAAAGTTTTGGAACCACTGTTTAAAGGAAAAGCCTCTATCCAAAAACCCACATTCCATACTGAATTTTGCAACAAGAAAAAGAATGCAAACCTTTGCATATATTTATGTTGTCCATGTTTGGGCAGGGGAAGAGAAGCTAATCAGAGCACCAAGCCTTTTCCTCCTGGCAGCTCTCCTCAGCTTCCCCTTGGCTGCTAAACCTTTATCACAATTAACTGGAGGCTACCGTATATATATTAACATTTGTGCTTCTGAATGCTTCATCTTGATTTCTACAAGCAAGAAATATTTGCTTTTTACTGTGTTGCTGGAGAAGGGAGACGTTTTGGTTATCGTTGAATGATAACGACTTCTCTTCCATCCTTTCAGCATTTAAGAATCTTTCCAAAATTCATATTTTCGTGTACTGGCCAAGATATGATACCCCTCCTTTATAAGCTCATCTTGGGTCTGATCCTCTAAACTCATGGGTTTGAATCTCAGAAATAGTTACCATTTTCCATCCCAGTTTCCTCCCATATGTAAATGCAAATATTAATATAATGTCCCAACAACAACAACTCTCTACTACACTAAAAAGCCTTACATTCTTTATACAGAACCTCTATACATTAGCTTGCATCCCTGATCAATTAATTTAGAGACTTCTCATATTTATCACTACTATAACCAACATCTCCTAGGAAAGCTCTCAAAAGCTACTTCAGAGCTCCAGCCTCAGCAGCCTTGCAAGGAAATCAGTATCTTCATTTCCCACTTGCCCCAAGCTTGTGCTTCTCTTAGAGTTCCAGATATTTTCAAAAAGAAACAACAAACTCTCTGTTTGTGGAACTGGCATATGCAAGGAGGCTGGAAGTGCTTCAGTATCAATATTGACAGACGCAACAAAATATAAATGTACAACTGTACAGAAGTTTTTCAAATGTCTTTCTGAGTAACGTTAGAGGACAAGCAATTTTTACAGAAATATACTGGACACAGAATTATAAAGCTTTTAAATCAAGGAGACGTGTATTTAACAGAACATAGAGTATTCACCTCACTAACATTTTAAAACATGTTATCCTTTCCCAATTTTATACATGTTTGGAAAAGCTCAGTACCAACTCTGCCTTTTTAGCTCACACACCTCTTCCAAAAATTTCTGAAAGCCTCAAGGGAGATACATGGGGTGTCAATGCTATCCACTGACAAGCCCAATGGACTAGCAGAATCACCAGATCACACAATGAACACAATGTTGCTTTCATACAAAACCTAAAAAGAAGTGCAGGCTTGTCTGTCAACATGCCAAACTGGCTATGCTTTGAATGACATATTCAGAACTCCCTCCAACCCAGCAACACAAGTGTTTTATACAGGCAATACTATAGCAGGAAAAGCTTGCAATTACCTAATCCGAGTCTCCAGCAGTTCTTTTATCATTGATACAACGTCATCATCTTCTTCAGAGGAAACTTGAGTGGTTTTCATGAGGCAAAAATAAAAACATATTAATTGTAATTCTGAAGAGGTGGCATAGAAATAAATAAGAGATAAACAATCATGTATCTTATCCTTAACTGGACCCCAGAACGAAAAATCAATAAAATCAGTGAAAAAATCAATACAAGAAGTACTGAAACGTAAAAAGCAGGATTACAGCTAAACATCAAGAAGACAAAAGGCTGATGATGAAGAAACTGAAATTGTTCAAGATTTTCTATTTCTTGGCTCCATCATCAACCAAAAGGGAGAATGCATCCAAGAAATCAGAAGGAGATTGAGACTGGGAAGGGCAACCATGAAAGAACTAGAAATGATCCTTAAGTGTAAGGATGTGTCACTGGTGAGCAAGGTCAAGTTGATTCATGCCATGGAATTCCCCATTAGTATGTATAGGTTTGAAAGCTGGACAATGAAGAAAGCTGACAGGAAGAAAGTTGATTCATTTGAAATATGGTGTTGGAGGAGAGTTTTATGGGTACTGTGGACTACCTAAAAATACAAATAAGTGGGTTCTAGAACTTATTTACCTGAACTCTTCCTACAATCTAAAATCACTAAACTGAGGCTATTGTACTTTGGTCACATTATGAGAAGACAAGAGTCACTGGAAAAGACAATAATGATAGAAAAAGTTGAAGGCAGCAGGAAAAGAGGAAGACCCAACCTGAGATGGACTGACTCAACCAAGGAAGCCACAGCTCTTAGTTTGCAAGACCTGAGAATGGCTGTTAACATGAGGACATTAGGGTCGCCATAAGTTGGAAGTGACTTGATGGCACCTAACACACACACACACACGTAATCTGTTTCTAAAAAGGCTTACAGACAAATCCAAAACTAAACATAAAAATAGGGGTAACATCCCCCATAGGCAACTCATACAAAACAAAATGCCAAATGAGATCTTGTGACACTATATCACAATATCTCAGTGGCATCCTGGCTGGAGGTTGCTTGGGGGAGACAGCACTTCCTGTGCCCTTTCCTCTCCAAGCCTCCCTCCAGACCATCACCAGCCAGATGATTAGGAGGGAGGGGTGAAGGTGGGCTTGGAGCAGAAAGCATGCCAGATGTCCTTTCCTCTTCAAGTTCCCTGCTAGTTGACTGAGGGGGGGATTGGAGTGGAAAGTGCACTTGGCACACTTTCTGCTTCAATCCCAGGTTGGCCAGTGGCAGTCACAGTAATGGGGAAGTTTGGAACAAAAAACATGCCTTGTGCATTTTTTGCTATAAGCCACTGCTTCTCATAGAGAGACCCCAGAGACCATCAGGGTAGGGTAGAATGGCATGTTCCCTCCCCTGCAAGTTGTCAGGGGTCCTCCACTCATTACTGTTAGAAAATGACAATGCACATTTGAAGTTTTCTGAGATGCAAATCTGACTCAAGCAATAATCTGCACAATACAGTTAATTAACATACATTTTGATCCTCTTTACAGTTTAAGATAAGAAATTCCCTTTATTACTAGTTCCTGTTCCTGGTACTACTGGGAAAGCACTGAGTCAGGATTAAAACTTTTATATAATCCTTCAGAAGCAGGGGGATCCCTGTACATCCCGAACAAAAACTATGCAGAGCAAATGCACTACAAAAACCTGTATTTTAAAAATAGGAAAAATGCAGTGAACACAAGAAAAAAACTCAAGGACATCCAACTGAGTTCCAGACTAATACAGCTGACAAAGCCACACCATAGCTTTGATTAACTCACTTACAAACAAGGCAAGAGCCTTCCTGGATCCAGCAAAACATGGCACTGTCTCCACCTGTGGCCAGTTAGATGCTTCTTGGAAGGCCACCACAGGGCATGAAGAGGATGGTTTTCCCACTGATATCCTAGCATTGACACTAAGAGATATACCATTTCTGAACATCTAGCCATCATGATCAATAGCTATTTAAATTTTTCTCCTCTGTGAATTTGTCTGTTCTTGGACATTTACCTGTGTCTGTACGAGGTGCCTCTTCAGTAATAATAGGTAATCCAGAAGCATAGAAATCCATTATGGTTGCATAAATATCTGGTTTTATTATGTTCCAATCAGTATCTTCACTTTCCTAAAGGTATTTAAAAGCATAACAATATATGAATGGCCTTGCTGGATCAGATAAAGGTTCAACTAATCCAATGGTCTCTTTTCAACAGTGCTCAGTGAGATGCTCCTGGGAAAGTCACAAGTAGAGTATGAAGGCAACAGTCTTCCTGTTGTATATCCCCAGTATTTAGTAACTGCCTCTGTACACAAAAGTTCCATGTTTAACTATTATGGCTAGTAGCTCCTAGCAGATGGGCCCCTCTATCAATTTCTCCAACAACTGTGCAAGTTGCCATGACTGCATCTTATAGCAGCAAATGCCATAGTTATATTATGCACTATTCTAAACAAGCACACACTTTTCTCTACTTGAACCTACTGCCATCAATTCCATTGGGCGACCATGAATTCTAGAGTTTTCAGCACTAAATGAGAGATTTACAGCACCATCTACTCTGAAGGGGTCGGACAGATTAAAACCAAAATCACCATTTTCAGTGAAATTTCTCCATCCCTTCCTGAGTTAACCTTGAAGTGATCCAGCTTAGACCTTGGCGAGTCTATAGTGGGAAGTAACTCCATAATTTGGAGACAGTCACTGAAAATGCCTCTTTTCACACCTTTGTCTCAGCCACACAAACACAGAGTAATATTGGGGCATCCCAGTTGGATCTCAGATTATTAACTGTGCACTTGGGAAGAGGTGGTGTTTTTTGAGACAGCATTGTGGCTGTTTGGTCCTTAGCCACACAATGGCTTAGTTGGTCACATCAGGTCCAGAAGTTCCACACTGCTTGCATGCTCCTATTTGCAGCCTCCAGAACAGAAAAGAAGCCTCACATTTCATATTTGTATCAATGAATCAGATGGATTTATTCATGTATTTATCACTTTAATCTTCTGAACTGAAATTGTGCTATTACGGCTTGTGAATGGAGTATCAGCCTTAGCTAGACTGGTTTTTTTCCCCTGGAATAAATTGGCTTCAACTCACAATGCTCTGTGCATGAATCATCCCTTGAATAATTTTGTCAGTCTGCAGCCCAACCCTATTGTTTCTGAAGTTAATCCAATGTGCAGCCATAGCAAACTAGCAAATGTATGTAGAGACATATAATTCAACTCATTTCAATACTTCTAGCCTCATCTTAGACATCCCCACCAAACCATGACTAAGGAAGATTAACTATGGTTTCGTATGTCAAAGGAGCAACTCATGGCTTCTGAAAAGCTGACAATCAACTCTGAAGTTGTTTGTAAACCAGTCTGTCAAGATGACTGGACTGACTGACAAAGAGTATCTATGACAGACGCTGCTGCAGCACGGAGACAGGTGTGAATTTAAGAATTTAGGAGCAGAGAAGATGGACCAAGAACAAGCAGCTCTAGACCTTTGCCTGTCTGTTGTATATCTGGTAGATCAAACCAGTTTATTGTGAGATTTTAAGAAAGCCAAAATGGGAGGTTTCATTCATTCATTCATTCACACCTAGATGACTGTACGAGGTCATAAGACTTTGTCTTTTTCTTAGATTTTGAACCCTTGTTTGAATCATGTTGAACCACATGCCATTATGACAGGAATGCTCACAGTTGTGAGTCTGTGCAAGCCAGTCTCTGCAGCTACCATTTTTTAAAGTTGCTTTTATATTATCATACAATTTAATTATCTTTTTAAGTTAATTTACAGTCATTTGTTATTTTACCATGTTGCTGACTACTTGAAAAACAGGCATACTATCAAAGGCTACATTCTTATGTAAATTTAGAGTAAATTTCAGAGTAAATTCTATTTAACTTAGCAGGTTTTATTTCTAAGCAAACATGCATGCATATGACTGGGCTTTAACAGAGCAGTCTTATGCCGAGTTACTCCAGTCTAAACCCACTGAAATAAATGAGTCCATACTGGAATAGCTGTGTATAGGATTGCACTGTAAATTTAAGTCAACTCCATTGAGACAAGCCTATACTTTTTCTCATTATAGTGTCATCACCTGCACAAATCCCTTGAGATAGGACCAAAAACAGTGAAAAAAATGCTTAAAAATTGCTGTTTAAAATTCTAAACACAAATAACAGTTCATAGAAAGGAAAGAAGAAGTGATCATCTTTGATCAGTAATCATGTCTAAAACTCATATTTGGCAAATGCAAACGAGAAAGCAGCATGTAGTTTCTGCTTAAATTTACACAAATCTTCTGTACTGTTTATTTTTTGAATGCATTAAACAAAGATTTTCAGCATACACTAAATTATTCCAGAAAGGGGCATAATTCCCTTATTACTCCCTGCAGACTTGCACAAACTTCCAGTCATGTTTAAAGCATTAAAATCTTCAGACTTACCTTTGTTACTGTGATGAAGTCTCTTCCGAAGAACACACTTTTAACTCCTTCAATCCTGAAAAGCTGCCTACAGAAAAAAAGGAGACCCTGAAAAATAAAGTCTACCTTCCACATCCTTGTCCACCATCAGCTTCCTGGTTTCTTAGGATTACTTCATGCAGGCAGTCCTGTCACTTGACAGCATAACCTGTAACCCTGCATCCTATGAACACGTTCCATGGGGTAATTTCTGCAGCACAGTGCACTTCCTCTAGTGTTAACACTTCCATTTGCTCAGGATCAATGGTTTTAAATGAGGCCATGAGCAAGCAAAAGTGATAGCACAAACTATGTAGCATGCACGGAACTTGTTCATGGGATCCAAGCTGCAAGCCTAAACTTGGTGGCTTTAAGAAAACATGTGTATATAAGCCAGTTAAAGATATCTAGGATTGTAAATGGCCACTTGACAGGCCAGCTAATAGTCCCCTTCAGACAACCCCACCAGGAAGATGTCATAAGCTACAACAGAGGTTGTCCTTTTTTTTGTTTCAGGACCTTAACATGCCACAAATTGCCCAGAAAGCTATAAGTGGGCAAGCAAACCAGCCGAAAATGTTGAAGTCTTCTTTGCAAGGCTGAGCTAATCCCACTTAAGACAATGTCGACATTATTATAGCGGTATGCTATAGTAGCCCTTTACACTCACACAAACCCTGTGTGATAGATAATGACCTATAAAAGTCAAGTCACAGCTCTTCTCACTGAACACAACATCAGTGCAGGGAGATCAAAGACAAGGTCTTTGTGGTACATGTAGGGCAAAGTACACATGAGTCATGACACTGCTGCTAAGTGTAACAAATCATCCTTGAATGAGGGGGAACAATTATGCACATAGAAGAAATGGGCATGCTTAGTCTTTCCAATAACAGTCATGGTCCCACTGATGCCTCCTTTCCCTCACCAGCTGCTTTTAGATCACAAGATTCCAGACTAGTGCTTGTCAGATAAACATGGGTCTGCATGCAGTACTGTTAGGAGTAAACAGTAGGGAGTTTCATGGGGAAAAACTACCTTGGACAAACATGACATTGCCTTCTACAGAGTCAGACCACTGGTCTGTCAGGGTTGATACAGGCAGCAGCTCTCCAGGATCTCAGGCCAACAGCTTTGTCATCACCTACTATCTGATCCTTTTAAATGGAGATGTCATGGATTGAACCTGGAAACTTCTGCATGCCAAAAAGATGCTTGACCACTGAGCCATGGTCTGTCACTCCTCCACCCCCTTCCAAAGACACTCTACAAGACACAGGGCTAATAAGTGTTTGTGATGCATGGCATCAGTCAGTGCAACATATAGCTTACCACTATGTAAATAAATTGGACATATAAATAAGTTATTGCACACAAATTACAAAACACTCACACACCTTGCTAAGGGGGAGCAATACGTGGAAGCCGGAGAGGTGAATTCTATAGTTCTAGCTTCCAGGACTGGCTTGCCTGGGATAAATTTCAAGCTGTTTGGGTTTGGAGTGTCGTGTGTCTGAATAAACATATATCTTGCTGAAATAAAAAAGAATTATTTATTTATACACAGATGCAGACAGACCCAAGCCATTTACACAACCCAATTTCAACAAAAACATCATAAAACACAGTGTAAAAAAGCCCTGTTGGATGAAAATAAGGGTCCATGTAATCTTTATTCACTTACTTCCATCATTTACCCTCTACCTTTCTCATGGAGACTCAAGGTATAGTACAGAATTATAAAGCAGTGTAACAAAGACCAGTATAATACTTTTTGATAAACCAAAAAAGAAAAGGGATTACACAATCAGAGAATATTCAAGTAAAAACATTATTGTGCATCCAATAAAGAAAGCATTATAAGAAGGGGGGAGGTGGCCTACAATTTTTCTTGGACAACTACAACTCTACTGCCTTTATAAAAATGCTCTCCTGCACTAATCTATCATGCTTTCCCCCACAATGACACATAGGATACTTCTGGGTATTCACAAGCAGGACTGGAAGGTAATGACCTTCGCCTGCTATTTGTCACCAAACATCTAGTACTCAGAAGCACACTGTCTCCAAACATGGAAACTGCATTTTGCTATTGCAGCTGATAGCCATTGACAGGTATTACTAGATGATATTACTTCCCTTCCTCACTGCTCAAGCAGCCCAATACAAGAGTCAGCTAAGCACAGCAGCTAATATTTACATTTAAAATCCCTTGTGAATTTACATACATACATATTGCATATTTATTATTTGCAAACGCAGTTACTCTCTGAGGATTAAACTAATGTAACAAGGAGAAATTACTTCTGTTAGCATCGAAGAAACAAAAATAAGCCCTTAAGCATTAATTTTATACACAGTTTTATTCTGTCATTACCTAACAAAACAAGCAAGTGATAAATCACCAGACTGCTATTGCAAATGCATGCCATAGCAACAGCCCATTTTACTTTAATGCATATTTTAGCGTACTCAGATCTTTAGGAGACAAAAATTCAAAAACCAGCATGGACGTATTTATAGGACAGAAATTCTCAAAGTTAGTCCATGTGATCCTTATAAGTTAAGAAAAGCCTGTATAACCTCCAATTGTATTACTACAACTACTGTCTTAAGTGTACTGGACCTTTATTGGCACAAACTTACGCACTGAGTACCTATTAAATGTTAAACACACAAGGGTATGCTAACTGGCCACCTTTTATAATGGAATTGCAACTGGATAGCAGACTAGATAAACCCATGACTGGAAAAGTCAGAGGTACATATGCTCCAATTTCCCTTACAGACAAGGGACAGGCCCTACTTTCTAACTCCTGCCCCTGACAAATTACTGTCCTTATTCTGTCCCTGTTTTTGCCACTTAAAGAAGCCTTGTTAAGACCCAGAAAATGTAAACTAGTGGAGCGGATGTTCTTCAGGGTTCAGCTTCTTGCTCATTTTTCTAAGAACTACATTTCTAGATGCAGGTTGGTAGGTACATCATGTTTGTAAAACACTCAAATATGAATGCAAGCAAACGAAAACTGCTGTGCAGTACAGATCCCAACAGGACAAGATTTTTTAACAAGCAGAGTTCTGTTGGGCTTTTTGCCTGCTTGTCCAAAGCTTCTGAGGGTGATCATGAAACAATGAAAGAAACAAAAGGGCAACTGCAGTGGAAAATTGTGTAGTAAGAATCATTTCAACTGCCATCACATTGACTCAGTACATCTAAGTTCATGTCATGGGAAACAGACAACTAAGGGTGTGCATTCGGTAAAGCCAAACTGAAAAAAAACCCCGAAAAATGCCTTTTCGGCATTTTTCAGGTATTTAGCATACTGAATCAGATTCCCTGATCTGATTTGGCTGCCGAATACTAAATGTCGGAAAAAACCAAAAATATTTGGGGGGAATTTGGCTTTTTTTGGCATTACTGAATATGGGCCCTGGGAGGCTTTAAAGGGCTCCACTTACTTTTCCCTGCCGTTTTTGTCTCTTTCCCGCCCTTTGCTCTGCTTTCCAGGAGGGAGGAGGAAGAGGGACCTTACAGACAGCCAATCACTGCAATGCATTAGCAAATGCCATTGCAGCTTGCAAGGCTGTTGTTGGCTGGCTTCATTTGTTGAAGCCCAGCTACTAGCTTGCTGCTTTCCCAGGGGAGGAGCACTGGCCAATAGGATTTTGCATACTGCTCTTTGGCCAATCACAGAAGTTTGTTCTTTTTTGAAATTCTTCTGTGTATGCCCAGAGAGCATAAAAGCAGGGATCTCTGGCTGGCTGATTCAATTTCCTCCTCCTGCTGCTGAGAGAGCCTGGGCTGGAGATTGTGTGGCTGGTTTCTGCTTCAGCCACTGCTCTGAGCCTGCTTTCCTGCTGCTGATTGTTGGACTACTTCGGATCAAGAATCCATCCTGCCTGCTGGACAACAAAAGAAGACTGAAGAGAAGACATCACACTGGTTTGACTTATTGTCAGCAAGCTGCCAAATTTCTTTTATTTTGATTTCCCCATGTATGCGCTTGAGTGCTTTCGCTTTCATATGTAAACCTGTTGATGTGCTTAATTGCTTAGCTACTGGAACGTGTATATCTCTCAAGGCCACAGGTGGTTGCTGCTGGATAGTTGCTTTGGTGATCTCACGGTGAACCGTGGGAAGGAGATATGTTATGCCACCTAGAAATGTTTGCTCCCAGGTCCAATGGCGCGCGCGGGAAGTCCCGTAATTGGGTCTCAGCTGTTTGAATGTACAATAACCTGTCATGCTCATTGCTTTCCCCCCTGTGATCCTGTACATGCACCTACAGCTTCAAATAAAGTAAAACCTTTCTACAAGAGTGTACTTCCTTGATGCTGTGGGGAGCCTGACACTTATTAGGGCCACTTTTTAAAAACTTTTCTTATTTTGTTGGTTTGGGGCCTGGCGGTGGTCGTGGGTAGGCCTCTGGGCCATAGGGCCTCTCACTGGGGTTTTTTTTGGGGGGGAGGGTTCTTATAGTTTGTGGTTTTGTTGCCAGCCTGTTGTTTTGCAGTTTAAAAGTTATATTTTTTACTGTGCTTGATATTTTATTTCTTGACTTGTTTGGGCTTTTTTTTGGTTTTGGGGCTTTTTTTTGTTCTGGTTCTGCTGCTGGCCTTGCAAACATGCCCCCAGAGATTCTCAGATTTGACCTGAGTCCTGTTGGGTTTGGGCACTGACTGCCACAGTGGCACTGGTTTTGGGGGGCACACTGCACGGTTCTGCTGCTGGCCTTGCAAATATGCCTCCTCACACCACACCTCACTTACTTTCTAGTGAGAGATTCTCTGGGAGACACTGCTGCCTGCCTTTTTCCCCTTCCACAAGAAACAATGGAGGATTGGGTGCACCCTCTTTGGATGTCCCTAGAATTGGACCCCCTGGTCCAATCCTTTCCAAACTTGGGGGTTCTTTTGGGGGGAGGCTTCAGCAGCTACCATACAAATTTGGTGCCTCAACCTCAAACCCCTCCGCCCCACCTCACTGAAAACTCATTAGAAGATTTTTGCCATTGACTACAATGGCCCCATAGGATATAATGGAGCCGAATATTTTCGGGAATACCAAATATTTTCAGGAATACCGAATATTTTCAGGTGCCAATACAATACCAGTATTGGTATTAAGGTATATTCGGGAACACCAAAAAATTCGGCTTTATTATACTCTAATCCAAAAAAAAAAGAAAAGATTTCCCCCCCCCCTGCACACCCCTACAGACATTCCTAGATAAAGTAGACCCTCACCATTCGCAGATTCATGGCTTGGGGTTTCACTTATTTGTGCTCTACAGTCTGATCACATGACACTGAGTCCAGGCTGTTTTTACTCCCACAGTGCCATCACTGCAATCATTACATCAATTTTGTGGGAAATTTAGGGTGGGTTTTTAAACTATTGGAATGCATCAGAACCCTGCTTCCCAGTATCTGAGATTTTCACCATTCACAGTGATCCTAGGAATGGATCCCCTGCATATGGTCTAGGATTACAAAGATCTGAAACAAACTATAAAATATTATACGTGATGTGTTATACGTGATGTGTTACACAATACTGTATTGTAAATGATCATGCTTTGGAGTAGCTGTCACAGAGCTGACTAGGTAAGGTGACTATCTTGGCACTGCTCAGGACCTTGCACAAGATTAAGTACTGTTGCACCAACTGGGAACAGTGATCACAAAGTTATTAAGTTCAGCATTTATAATGGAAGGATGCCTCAAAATTCCAACACAACCACTTCGCAAAAGTGAGGTGATTAATCAAAAGGAACATAAAGGGCAAAGGAAAGAAGAAAGACAAAATGCTAATACGACTGCTAAATGAAGACCAGGAGACTGCAAAATAACTGAATGAATTCTTTGTATCTTTTTGTACTGCAGAAAGTGTGGGGAATGCAAGACCTGTTGTTTCTAGAGATGGTGACCAAAGTACAGTGGTGACAAGGAGCTGCAGGGCTGACAGGCAAATTAAAAACTAACAAGTCTCCCTATCTGGATGACGGACATCCAACCATTCATAAGAAACTAGTATGTGAAATAATTGCTCTTCTAACAGCAATGGCCATTCATTTAATTGGCATTAAAAGATGATTACACAAATTCTTAGAGCACAGAGCTCTCAACAGCAGTTGGTTACCATGACTAAATGTAGCCTCCATGTTCAGAGGTAGAAACCCTGAAAATACGAGCGCTGGGGTCCAAGAATGGGATGCAACTTTGGTTTGCTGGT
This sequence comes from Gekko japonicus, assembly GCF_001447785.1. Taxonomy (NCBI): domain Eukaryota; kingdom Metazoa; phylum Chordata; class Lepidosauria; order Squamata; family Gekkonidae; genus Gekko; species Gekko japonicus. The sequence goes on from NW_015172553.1 coordinate 1,377,168, forward strand.
TCTGATTGTAGAACCTCCTGGGGCCATTGTGTTTGACTAGGTATCAAGATATTTGAGTAGATGAACTATTTCTGTGATACAATGTAGTTGTTCTCATCCTCATGTTACACTATATATGAATTCTGTGGCATACAGCCAACAATCTGTTAACTCGTTTATTATCTGTATGCTAATTTGCTGCTATTCACAGGTTTTACAGACTGCTTTAATCCAAACTTAGCTATACTTATCACTCAGTTACTTATGCATCTTGACTCTAATTATCTTCCTGGCAACTAACCCCACCAGCAATATTTAGTGGTTGAGGAAGTGCTGTTTCAATGTATCTGAAGAAGTGTGCATGCACACGAAGGCTTATACCCAGAATTTAAGTTTGTTTGTTTTAAAGGTGTCACTGGACTCAAACTTTGTTCTGTTGCTTCAGACCAATATGGCTACCCACCTGAATCTACTTTCATAACAACAATTACACTTACCCACTATCCGTAGTACTGCAGGGGAAAGGAATGGCTTCTGTTGTACAGCAAAGTGTAGAGGTGCTTTAGCTGCTACATTAACTTCTTTTCTTCCCCAATGAGAGAAACTCAAAGAGAAAAAAACCAGTGTTACCAAGAACAGCATTTTGATAACAAGCTAAAGCAATGTTATTTAGATAATCATGGGGGCTTACAAAAAGTTCTGCTGCTGACAATCTTTGCTTGGTTTTGTCTCTGCTATTATGAGATTAGTCTCTGGATTTGTTTTGCTGTGGTTTAATCACATTCTCACTTTTCTATGTTTAAATTGTCCTGATTATCTGACATCTTTTTTTTAAGCTGTTGTGGACTTGCATAACACAAAAGGCAAGAGTATAAATTTTTAAATAAACATAAATATTTCAGATTTAGATTACATCTCAGGGCTAGATACAGAATAATATTTTTTTAATGTCTTTCACTCTCACACTAACTCCGGTTTGCCACTGAGCTAAAGATTAGTGGCTCAAGAGTCCTCAGAGAGATAGGATTTGAACTCAAGGTTTCTATCATCTATTCACAAGATCTGCTCATCTTGTGCTTCTCTAAAGGAGAATATGGAAATTTTGGGTTATATTGACATTAATGCTGTTATACAAGAGCAACAAAAGATAACAGTTCCTCTGGGCAGCAGTTACTACCTCACTATTCAGCACAGCACATGTGCAATTCAGTTTTCCCCTTTCCCTAGAAGAGCATAACGGAAAACTGGTATCACTGGAGCTTCTGAAGTATCAATTATATTTATGCAATAAAATTATTTCAATGACTGTCTAAGAGACCAACAGAATTACACCCCGATTCCACTGACTTCAGTGGACATAGAAGAGTATAACTTTTCTTAGGACTGCACTGCAAATCAAGGGCCCCTGTCACACGGGCAGGAAACTGCAGAGGAGAAGTGTGGCTGTTTGCCCCAGGGCAAACTAACATGCAGTAAAGCGATCAGACCTACTGTGGAGGTTCTGTGGAGGTACTGTGGAGGTTCCATGGCAAGGGAGAGGTGCCGATCACAACACACGCCTGCGCGCAATGAAGAAGCGCGCGGCGCGGCGAACTGGTTTTCTTTTTTTGTGTACACTACGAATGCGCATGCTCCGTTGGGTGCGTGTGCGCATCCAGGGAGACGTGGGGAAAAAAAACCCCTTTTCCGCAAGGGGACATGGGCGGGCGCCGGATACCACCGGAAACGCGATCAGACGCCCGCCCTTGCCCCACAGTTTCTGGAAACTAGTACCTCCAAGGTACTAGTTTTTTGCTGCGCTTTTTCGGCAGGAAGCCTCAGTTGTGCCACGGAAGCACTACGCTTCCCAGATGTGCTGGTGAGATCGCGACCGGAAACTCCGCTTGTCTTCCGTATCTCTTGCGTGGCTAATGTTGCGTGTGACCGCAGCCAAGGTTGTTCTACAGACAGTGTCTATGCCACTTGAAGGTATCTAGGAAACAACTGAGACTGTATACTGCTTTGCTGGCCTTACTACTGTGCCTTTTGCAATGGCAATTAAATAAGTAGCAATAATTAAACAGATGGAATTTTTCCTATCAATGGGCTAAGAACCGTACAACGTTAGAGTCCAGTGGCACCTTTAAGACCAACAAAGTTTTATTCAAGGTATGAACTTTTGTGTGCATGCACACTGAAATGGAAGTTAACAGTTCATGTATATAGACAGATGCCTCTACGTAGGTGAACAGCAAATTAGCATACAACTTAATGAAGATGTTTTGACATATGCAAAAGCCAAACAGCAATAACAAGCTAAGTATATACAGTCACCAGGTCACCATTTGTTTGGATTTAATTAGGGGGAAAATGTGAGAGGTAAGTTGGGAATTCCCCCGTTTAAATCTCTCTCCAGCCACAAATTCACTAAATGGCTTTGAATAAGTTGCTGTTCTCACCTTCCCACACTGCATAGTACAATACAGAGATAAAAATACTGGGCAATATCCTAGCTTAGATGGGAGAAAGTTCCTCCAGCCTAAGACTTCCTTCAACTTGTGTCTCTTCTCTTTGTGAAAGATTTCAAACTTGTGCACTGGAGTGGTAAAGTATTTTTGTGCATAATATCCAAGGGACTAGCATTCATTTCATCCATCAGGCTTTTCTTAAAAGGTGACATTAATGGAATTGCTATTAATTTTACTGATAGCGAAATCCATACTTTGCAGCTGCCTAGGAATGTGCCTGTTCCTCCCCTACCCCACCCCATTTCACTGCTGACTTGGTGGATTTCATGTCTTATTTATCCTGCTTTTCATTTGTTAACTGTCTTCTGGATCTATGTAATATTTTGTAGTTGGAGGAATGTCAGGGTCTATTTTATATCTGATGGTATGTATTTCCATAGTTTAAGGTTTTAAAAATAAAAATGTTCTAATGTCCACTCAGATGCCGGGTGTAATGCTCAATACATGCTATATAGCTAATGAACAGTCCCCTCTGCATGTGGATACTTATTTCCGCAGATAGGGGGCACACTCTCCCCGAACAGGTTTTTCTACAGACTCAGGGGACTCCACGGGTTTCTAGAAAAATCCAAAAAGTTAAAAAAACACCTGGGAAGGGTTGAATCCCCCCCCCAAAAAAAAATTCCCTTTTGAAATGGCCACCACAGGGATCTATTCCAGGCCCAGCTGCATTGACAGTAACAGCCAGAGTGAGAGACAGTCAGAGATGGGAGGGAACAAAAGCAGGACTGGATCTTGGACTGGAGAGGATTCCTCCTGCAGTTTGAATGACTAAACAGTGGAAGGGGGGTTGGGTTCAAAAGGCAAGGGGAGCGGGAGGGCACTTTTCAGGCCTATTTTGGAGCCAGGCCTGGGACTAGGATGGCCCACTTCAGGTTGGTAAATTCCTGGAGATTCTGTGGTGAAGTCTGAAGAGTGCAGAGCTTCAGGAGGGGAGAGGCCTCAGCTAGATATAATGCCACAGAGTCTACCATTTTTCTCCAGGGGGACAGATCTCTGTTGTCTGGAGTTCAGTTGTAATTCTGGGGGATATCCAGGTCCCACTTGGAAGCTGGCAAACCTAAGCCTAGCAACACCCTCTGGGTGACTTGATGATATCATCTGATTTTGCATGATTCAACTAGGCCTGGCTGCTTGCTACTGTTCAACAGCAGCCACTCTATGAAAGTTAGTGTAGTATAATGGTCAGAGCTTCAGAGTAGGGTTTGCGAGACCCAGATTTAGATCTCCATCTTGCTGTGGAAGCTCACTGGGTGATTTTGGACCAGTCATATATTTTCAGCCCAACCTATCTCATAGGGTTGTTGTGTGGATAAAAAGCAGGAGAGAATAACAAACTGGTTTAATCCCCACTGTGGAGAAAGACCACCATTTTCCTCAGAAAAAGCTGCAGGGGGAAAGAAGATGGAAAGCTGAAGACAGAGGAGCAGATAAAGATACGTTGGCTGTTGGGTGGGAAGGAGATGGGGATGCCAACTCCAGTGAGAAATTCCTGGATATTTGATGGGTGAAGCCTGGTGGTGGGGATTGAGGTGGGGAGGGACTTCAGACAGATATGGCAACAGTGCACCCTCTAAAGCAGTCATTCCCTCTAGGGGAAATAATGTTGCCAACCTCCAGGTGAGGGCTGGAGATCTGGAATTACAACTGATCTTCAGAAGACAGAGATCAGTTCTCCCCCCAAAATGTCTGCTTTGAAAGGTGGGGTTTATGGTATTATACCTGCTAAGGTCACTTCCAAGCTCAACCCTCATCCTCCCATGGCTCCACCCCCAAATCTCCAGGTATGTCCCAACCCTAAGAAGAAAAAAAGAGATTGGATTTATACCCTGCCCTTCACTACCTGAAGGAGTCTCAGAGCGGCTTACAATCCCCTTCCCCACAACAGACACCCTGTGTGGTAGGTGGGGCTGAGAGAGCTCTCTGGAGAACTGTCTTTGAGAGAACAGCTCTGAAAAAACTTGTAACTGACCCAAGGTCACACCAGCAGCTGCATGCGGAGGGGAGAGAGAGAGAAGCAAAAGGGGTGGCACTGGCAGGAAGGTGAAAAGAGTGTGAGAGAATCAGGGGGAGAGGGGAAGAAGCAGAGGTGGGGGGGAATGGGATAGCTGCTCCCCCAAGTTTCTTGCAAGTCCCCACTTGTCTTATTCTAGAAGTTGAGGAGCATGTCTAACAGCTGTGAGGTATCTGCGACAGGGACAGTGCACAGCGGAGGTTTTGCAGAAGATCCGAGTCCCTCCTCCCACTTTAACATTAAGGCTCGCTTTGTTTTTAGTATTTTGTAGGGGCCAAGTCTGGACGCCTTGCAGGTGCTACACAAGACTCCTCCTCTCCTGGCTAAGGCGGCGGTCCCTCTGGGAACCATAATAACCTTGGGATTTTCCCTCATGAACACGGGAAACCCCCAGACACAGCGGTATGACGAAGAAACCCGTCAACACTTCGTTAGAGAAAGCAGAAGAAAACCTCGGTGTTAATAACCTTTTAAAACAGCCTTTTGACAAAAATCCCCACCTCGCGATCATGGGAAAGGGGGCGTCTTTGCCTGCCCTCGCCCACCGCTCGGAAGGGGCTCTAATGGGAATATCCCCCCTCCTTCTCTGCGCTGCCTCGGGGCGGGGGCGGGGAGGCCTCAGCAGCGCAGAAGAGAAAGTAGCCTCTCATCGGGTGGGGTGGGGGGCTCACGGTCACCTACCGGCCACCCAGCCCCGCCGCGGCCACTCCCAACCGCCGCGCAGCTGTAGCTGCCATCTTGGTAGCTCTCCTCTCCAGTCGAGACGGGGCGAAAAAAAGGACCCCGGCAGGCCGCCCCTCGCGAACGCCTGATTCTGTTCCTTGACGTTTGCAATGTTTGTTCGAGTAGTTGAAAGATGCTGGAGGCGCCTCTGTTGGCCAACGGGGGGACTGCAGTTGGTGCGATCGGAGGGGCGCGTTTTATCTTCTTCCAATTTCCTATTTGTAAGTGTGCCTGGGATGGGCGGACTTGAAGCTGCCGAGTCGGGTTTTTGGGTGGTCAGTATTGCCTTCTGTGACCGGCAGCGGGTCGCCAGTTCGACGTCTTTCCCATCGCTCCGTTGTCCGATCTCCACTTCGGGACCAACGCTGGGATCTTCTGCATGCAAAGCCATGACCCGACCCTGTCGAAACTCTCATTTCTAGCTATATTCAGCCGCACGTAAAATTTACGCCCCACTAGCCGTGTAGAGCGGTCTTGAGCCGCGTGGCCAGATCCTATGCAATACACGCTTATCATTTTTAAATTATTCGGGTGGGTAGCCGTGTTGGTCTGAAGCAATAGAGCAAAGTAGGAATCTAGCGGCACCTTTAAGACCAACAAAGTTTAATTCTGGATATGAGCTTTCGTGTGCACATGTGCCACTGCACTCAAACTTCACTTTTAACTCATTTTTATTCCATTTGTAATTATTACACTGAGCCGCCTTTAACGATCTTTTTAGGAGAAAGACAAGGTTAAAAAATACCTCTAAATGAATACCCAGATGGTGAAACAGAGCGCTGTAAAATGCCGCTTAGAACGGAACTCGGCTGGGGAGTAGTAGAGAGCGTAGAACTCAGATCCGAAACACTTTTTTTATTGGTTACAAAGACCGATGGCTTTCGTTAGATGTCAGTTTTACGCAGCTGAGGAGGAGGCTTTCAACGGGAAAAACGGGGCGGGGATACATTTCCCATCTCCTTCTCCCCCTTGGAAAAGCACCCCCTGCTTTTGCAACAGAAAAAATAAGTTTAAAAGGAACACGGAAACAAATGTAACACGCCATTCGACTCCAGTCCAGTCAGGACTGAAGCAGCCTCCATTCTTTAAAAAACACCGTTAATTGGAGCAGGGTGACCCTCCTAGAAATACCTAGCACAAAATGTTGTAAACCCCCCCCCCCAATAAAAAACACCCTTAAGGTATTCAGCTTAAGAGCTCCCCTGCTGATCGGACCAAAGGTCCATTTAGTCCAGCATCCATTTTAAAGAGGCTGGACAGATGCTTCTGAGAAATGCACACAGCAGCACCACAGCAACTGGAATTCAGGCATATGGGTTTTTGAGGATCCCATCACTCTCACGGCTATCATAAATTGGTCTAATCTTATGTAGAAGTTAATGAGATGTTACAATTCTACCCAGCCAGTCTGATTTGACAGCATGGCAAAATCACTCTTGGCAAATGAAGGCAACAGGTATGGAAGGCAACAGGGTTTGGACACTGTTGTAAAGAAAGTCAGTCTTTTCACTGACCATTTTTTTCGGAGAGTGTTTTCAGCACTCCCACAGATATTAATACAAAAACTATGAGTAGTGTAGACTTGGTCCTCCGTTAGTCCCCTGGTGTTCGCTGGAGTTAAGCAGTTTATACTGGTGTACACAGCTTGCATTCACTGGAAACGTAGAGTCAAGAAAGCACACACAACTATATGGCATTCTTGAATCAGATACTTTTTTATTATTTAATAAAGCATACAAGAGTTTCACTTCTAACATTTCTTCATAAAGACTATTGCAACCGGTATGAAACAGAACTCCAGACAGACTCCAAAGAACTTAGCAAGTCAGAGAGGTATTTCCAACGGTTAAGACCTGACTGTTTTAAGGAGTTTGGAGTGCTCTTATAAACACATGACCCATAATTACACAGACAGACACTTCCACACTAGCATGGAGAGGGTAAAACGCCCCCCGACTCATTTGTCCTTTTCCAGCTACCAGTTCACTGACAACTTTGAGCCTCTTGGAATGAGTCAGAACAGTGCTTATTATCTGCATTACACAAAATCTGAAACAGCATTTTCTTCTTCTGATCCTAACTCCACCTCTGGTTCAGGAGTTTAGATGTGTTTGTTTACCACAATCTGCCTTTCCTACAAGAAATAATCCCTTAAAAATTGGTCATTCACAGATTGCCTCTCTAATGTCACGGCTGACGAGTCTTATTATTAACTGTCAGAAAATTTCTGGCACACAAAGAAATAGAAGCAAAAATAAACACAAAACAAGAAGCCACCAACTAAATGAACTCTGGCTTATGAAGCAGCCAGAACAGCTAGGTAAAGATTTGAGAATAGGTACAAAGCATAGGTAAAAAACAGGGTACAAGATTATGTTGCATCCAAATACTTGAGAACATAAATATCACAGCACTCAAGAAGACTCTAGAAGAGACTGATTTAAAACCACACACCCACACACAAAGAGAGAGGAAAACACAACTTTCCAGCACAAGTAGTCTTTGGTGGATGCTGAATCCATGTGTATCTATTTGGAGCAACTGAACATTCATGAATTTACACAGAGCCTGTGGTGTTATCCTTACTCAACAGATAAGATGGTGACCACAGGCACAACTATTATTGTGATTTTGGCAGGAACATGGATGAGCTGTCATTTGGAAAGCCCTGACAAGCTAATATTAGCCATGCTTACACTGATGCTGAACAGGGGTATAAAGTCCAAATCCGGATTGTAATCTGAGAACTACATGTTGTGCTGAGCCTGAAAACATTCTGATACTGAGGCGGTTAATCCAAATTGGACCCCTGCTATGAAGTAAAAATGGAACAGTTGTTGATTGCAACCAAACACCACAATTCTCTTCAGATGGTGGAGCTCATCTCGATTACAACGGAGTACCCCAACAAGTAGGGACCCCAAGTGCTGAACCTAACAGAGTTTACATTGTGCAGAATGTGGCTGCCGGTCTTAAGGGGATTGTGAAGAAAGAAAAGGGGCTAGTTACCCTTAAACGTCTGCACAATGCTGGCTTCGTAAAATGATGTTAAGTCCAACAGATTACAATACTTAAGAAAAATAATTGACTTGGCTGAGAAAGCTCCTTGCAGTAAAGCTCAGCCTAGATTTGAAAATACTGCAGTGAGCTAAAAAGAAATCAAATTGGCAGTAATCCCGGATATTTTTTTGAGGTTACAAGCCAAGCAGACCACCTGGGGGTAAAATTTCTGCTGCCAGAAGCTCTTAACGGGGGTTTTCAGAAAACTAAGCTTGTTGTGAAAAGGGAAATGGAGATCATAGTCCAAGGTTCAGGATAAGACAAATGTAAGCTTGCCTGAGGAAAACTGAATCAGCAAGTTGTTACTTCTGAGTCTAGACATGAAGGATGAACACAAGGAAAGAGCAAAGGACTAACAGATGATCAAACACACCACTCCTCATTTCCATGGGAAGGCCAAACCTGAAATGAGTTATTGGGATACGAGCCAACACAGAATCCCATTGGATTGGCCTGCACGAATCAAGCTGCCAGAGTGGGTCAAAAACTGACTGCAGGTATTAAGCATCCTTCCTCTTGGGGAGCTTCCATTCATGAGTCTTGCGCAGCTCCTATATAAGCCTTACATGAATCCACTGACACAGGACAGTGTTTGGCAGATTGTTCCTAAACTCAAGTGCTCCAGTACACAAAGTGTTTTGAGAGGAGCTGATTAGACGAAAACTTAATTAAGCTTCACTCATTTACTTTTGAAGTCACTCAAGTGTTTTCAGATTGTCTGAAATCAGCTGCCCTTAAAAACAAAAGAAACAATTCAAACCCTTTTTCCCCATTGCAGAGGGAAAAATAAAGACCACGGTGATGATATTCCAACTTCATGTATCACTATTTGATTCAAGTTCTAACTCTGTGTCCTTGGACAATGGATGTATTAAGTGGTAACATCATACCTGTATCTTATAGCTCAGCCAGGAACACAGGAAATTGTGAAGAAACAGCTTGATTAAATAATACTACACAGACTCGATAGTCTTCAGATACTATGTCTGGGGCACTCTCTGACGCTGGAGTGAATGGGCAGCTGCTTCTTCCATACAGCTCCACCTATGTATCAGAGCCCCCAGTAACCTTCAGATTTTGGCTATGTTTATAGCAACAGCTCTACTGAGTACCATCTGCCTGATATAAACATTACATGTACAACAGGATACTAATACACTCATTAAAAAAAAAACTTCACAGAATAACATCTGATTTTTGTTAACAATTTAAAAGCAGCCAACTAATACCCAGTGGCAATTTCATTACTGATTGTAACAATGCTACGATTTATCTTAGCAGTGTCCAAAACAGACCTGGAAACACTATCTGTCACTGGTTTACAAACATCCCATTGAAATCTAAATATATTCCTGCTCATTATGCAACCCTGGGCCATACCAAGTTCAGGGTTGAGCTGCATGCTCTCCACTTCCCAGTTAGCATTACAGGTACAGTACATACCATGTTTTACCCCTAAATTTGTATCCTAGGTGCCTTAATACTGCAAAGATAAATTGCCTTGCATTTTATATAATTTGCTCAAGCAGGGCATTCTAGTAATTCTGATTCCTGATAGTCCAGTTTTAACCCTTATGGTAAGCTTTGTGTTCCAAAACTCCAACACAAATATTCAGATTATCTAGGATGGAGTGAAGCACATTGGAGAGAAATACAGTATGGTTTCAGAAAGGTAGTGCTATTGCACTTGCTGTAATTGTGAAAACATAGTGTATAGGGAGTCATTGAGTTTTTGGGGGGAAGAAGACATGCAGAAATCAGCATGATTACTGGTTTTCCACAGTGGAGGTGCAAAGTTTGCATATGCTTTCAATAATTCCTCCTCCCCAGAGGAGTCTTAAGAGTTATTAGCTCTTCTTAGCTTCTTCCTACAAGCCATTATTGGTTGCACAGGTTCAACAGCTGGCTTGAAAGAACAAAAACACAGTATTGGCCTAAGAGAAGAGGTAGATACAACCCCTGCTTACAGACATATCACTTCTCTTATCCTGCTGTTGCCCAAATTTACAACAAAATCTTTCTGGGGGTAATGCTGCATTTTATCAGCAGCGGCTAACAGCAAAATCAGTGCTTTAATTCATTAAATAGAGTAGCCAAAGCCCAGAAACCCTGGCTTTAGGAGCAAGAGTGCTGGGCCATGTAAGTTGAGAAAAGACCCTTCCGCACATGCCCTGAAGCACTCCAATGCAGCTAATGCACAGAAGACTGGCGCCTGGTAACAGTAAGCACTGTGCACGTGTGCAGTTCCCTCCATGCAGTTCTTCTGCTGTGTAGAACTTTTTAACGAGCAGAGTTACCAGTTAGCTGGACGAGGTTGTGCTTCCTCTCTACACTCTTGCAAAACCGTTGGCTGGAAGAGGCTGTCTACGGTTATGCTACTAGATATGATCATCCTCAAAAGTGCAGTCACTTCTCACTTTAACAGTAAAAGCAGGGGACACCGATCCAGCGATCCAGCATTAACACACTTTAAAACTAGGCACAAACAGAACATCTGAAAAACCGGGCAAAAACTGACAACTTTCACAGTCATCTTACAGCCAGTTAGAAATCTCAGCAAAAACAAAAACAGAGCAACAAACAAATCCCTGCCTAACCTGCCTCGTGCCCACAGTCCAGAATGCTCATTTGCGGGAATAAAGTGCTAAGGGGCTTGTGTTTCAGTACCAAAAACGGATTTATGAATCTTTAAAGACTGTCTTGAGGTCTACTGACGCCAGCCAGAGTCTGGAGACTTTGACGTGGGCCCTTCATAGGAACACATCAGAGCTAAGGTTCCTGCCTCCTCCCCCTCACACACCCCAAATTGCTCAAGCCCTTTAAGAGAAGAGCCCTACTTGTGACTCACAGCAAAAACAGGCCAAAGACATTGTGGTGCCTGAGGCAAAAAAATCTAAAGTAAAATCCCAGTAATTAATGCAGGGTACAATCCATCAAGCCCAATCAAAATGGGTGGAAGTTGCCCAGTGCAGAACAGTGGAGATGTAAGCATTCCCTGCCCATTCCAGTAGAGCTTACACAGGAATTCTTCTTGGTGGATTGTATCCCATGACCAAATCTGTCTCTCATTCCTTAGTAGCACACAAGATCTTTTTTGCCTTACCCTCATGGTTAGGCAGGCAGACAAGCCATCCAGAAGGGGCACTTAAAAGATACTTCTGCAAGAACACCAAGGTTTTTTTTTTGTTTGTTTTAGAACACTGTTAAGGAAACACAGGTGGCAGTACATCTCTGAATCTCATATATGGCCATATCCTTTCTCTAAAGAGACAAAAGTTAAATCAACTTGCCATAAATGTCTCTACTTCATAAGAATTTCAGTCATAAACAGCATGTGCTACCTTTTCTGGTCTGTGATTTCATCAGCTTTTTGGATTGTCTGAAACAGCTTGGGAGGGAGGGAACCCTTCCCTGTCATTCATTGATTTTCTACAGAACCAGATCTTCAGCTATCAAAAAGTGGTCAAAGAACCACTGATGTTATTAAGATTAATACCACACCATTCCATAATAGTGTTTTCCACAGAATGTGATATGGGATACCTTTAAAGATAAAAAGAATTGTAGCTCTTCTGGTCAGATGTACAAAATGGAAACAAAGGGCTACTATTTTAACACTAAGCTTCAAATAGTTTTTAATACACTGGAATGACTGCACCAGAAGTTATTTTTAGTAAGTATGTGTGCATGTAAAAACATGCTACATCAGTGACTCTCAAATGTCCTGGCTCCTTGGAAAGGCCTTTCAGGGATTCCTCAGTAGGAAAATTCAGTCATGGAGAGCACACTTCTCTAAAAGACACTTTTCTCCACCCACTATAGAAACATACAGCCAAATAAGATTGCTGGACGTGTTCTAAAAGTACAACCGCAGCTCATGTAGGTGACAGGCTTAACAGGCATGAGTGGTGTTTCCATAACCCGAGTATGCCCTGGCAGACTTCAGAGATTCTGTAACAGAGGCACAGGGACTCCTCCGCAAACAAAAATCAATATGGAAAGGGTTCTCTCAAGGCATAAACGCAGGAAGCATGGAAAACAACACGGCCCTGAACTTGGTAGGATTACCATGATCAGTCAAATCAATGGGAATTTTATCTTTATCACAGAAAGAGTTGAATTGTACTAGATCTCTCTCCCCACTGATTTCATTTGGACTTGACTCCAATTCACAGCTGGCTTCGCAAATTACATCATGAAGCAGGTCAAAGGCCAAGCCTTCCTTTGGTGTAAAGGGGCTTCCACCATCTACCTATCCTTCTGCATTTCCATTATCCCTTCCACACAAAAAAAGTAACAAAATGCCTAACAGCCCAATGCGAAGCATACTTATTAAGTTCCTCTGAGTTCCAGATGCTTTCAGATCAGTATGGTTAAGATTGTTAGCCTAGGGTCATTAGAATGCTGTTTCTTCAAACCCCAGACTGATTTTAAAGTCTTCAGAACTAATTACTTCAGGTTGTTGTTGTTTTAAAAAGTTCACCTATATTGTAGACTAAGATCTGTGTTTCAAAGTGAAAGTTTCTGGTTCTAGGGTGGAATTCATTAACGGGAAGAAACTGGGAAAGTCTGCTATGTCCTATTTCCCAGATTGTCTCTTGAACAGGGAAAAAACAAAACTAAACCCTCTTCCATCTCAGTACCATTTTTTCCCCTGAAACATTGTTGGTGTAGTGTTGATATGCTCTATAATCCTTAGTAGATGCTATTATCAAGAGGTAATTCCTTCTTTGCAGTATATTCACCCTGTGATTACCGGTGTGAACAGTGATAAAAAAAAAAAATACTGGGAGGAAAAGAGGCTGGGGGGGGGGGAAGGACAGTATCTAACAAGCATGCACATTAAAAAAAAAGTCTGGCAGTTAGTAGCCTAGAACCAACAACTCCAAATGGTTCAGATGAACAGAACAACACTTGGAGTTTGTTATATTTTGTTATAGTTTTGGAGTGTTATTCTGTCTAAGGGGTTATAAATTCAAGAGCAACATATCTGAAACCATGTACGTTTGTCACAATGGAAACTGTTTAAGGTTTCTGCTTCCCCAGTTTGGAAGGAAATGGTGCAGATGCAAATGGGTCAGCGGTGGGCAGCTCTTTAGTTCTGCAGGAAAGAGAGGCTATGGAAACGGACCCAGCTATGGCTTGCTTGTTGGTCTGAGATACCACTTTATAAGCTGCTATAGGTTGAGCTTCCGTGCACTGACTGCCTTCTGGACCATAGTGACGGGAATATTTTGCCAGTGAGTGTGTACGGAAAGGCTTGCTGGCCTTTGAGCCCAGGAGGGCTTCATGGGGAAGTGTGTGTCCTTGGAGTGCATCGTTAGGAACACTACCTAATTCTTTTGGTGCATCTTTGGGAGGAATGGAGTCTTGGCCTTCTCCTGCCTCTGGAGAATGAGGTGGAGCAATGGATGACTGAGAAAACGAGGCCATAGAATATGGAGGAAGAGGTGAACTGTGCATTCCTGTATCCAGGTTCTGGAATGAAGAATTAAGAACACACTGGCCACCTCCAGTTAAACCCAAGAAAGCTGCTACAGCAGGAGATTCCTTAGCAACACTGCACGATAGCAGCTCTTCCTGGCTTTTCTTTTTTGTGAAAGGGGCCCGAAGGAACACATCGCCCTCATCAACTGTGTGGCTTTTGGAAACAAAGGGTGCTTTGGCGAAGATGTCCAGGTCATCATGGAAAGTTCTGGAGGTTCGGAAAGGTGCCGTGGCAAAAACATCACCTTCATCAGAAGTTTCTGCAGGGTGGTGTTGGAAAGTGTTGTGTGGAATCTGCCCCATCCCACTCTGGGAAGATGATGGGTTCAAGACTTCCTGGGAAACTTTGGCTCCTTCCTGTGGTGGATTCATCTTTCCACTTTCCTCTTCCTCTTCAGAGTCCATTAGCAGAGGTCTGGACCCACTACAATCCAATATATCTACCTCATGGTCTGTCCCTTCCCCCTCACTGCTGTGAAAAGAGCCATTGCTTGAAGGGCCATCTCTTGCCAGGTAGTCAGATTCCCCTCCACATTGGTTTTCCGCTTCCGGTATCAGAGGCTGCTTTTTATTCAAAGGGAAGCAGCCAGTAGCAGAAGACTCATGACCTTGGTCAGCTTTTACCACAAAGTATACAGTCGCCTCCCCTGGCAGACCTGCAAAGTACAAAACAAAACCATTACTTGTTGATCTGAAGATTTTTCTCAGTAGAACTTAAGCACAGATGTGTTGTGATGATTGACTCAAAATCAGTATCACACAGGTAAAAAATGAGGGAGGAATACATTACAAACAAAATAAAAATTATGCAAAGATGAAGCCAGGTACATAACAGCACACAAACCACAACTCAGAACTTCCTCACAGGTTCAGGACTTCACAAATGTCATGTTAGGAGATGGAAGATGTTACAAATACAAAACATTCAAGCTCCATTCAAGCATCTGAATCTTACTGAAGGTGATGTTCTCGAGATTTGCATGGCTATGGATGACTGGAACACAAACTTTCCTTTGATTTACAGCAAAGGTCAGCTTCTACTCTTCATGGCCAGCTTCATAGCCAAACTGGGGAAGTGTGGGTTATTCCAGATAAAAGCTGAGAAACTAGAGCAGTGGCACGTGTTCAGCTCACAGTTTGCAGCCCTTGACATGGTTCCCAATAGCCTGTTAACTTTATAGTGTACTGAACCCTCCTTTTTGGGATCCTGCAATTTATTTTTTTTAAACCCAAACGGTATAAAGCAAAATTAAGCATGCTACCTAGCTTTAAGCAAAATGCATAGCATCCATATGAATGCTTCCAGCCTGGGTTGGCTTTTCACAGAATCTGAGAATTAAGACTAGAAAATGCTATGTCCCCACATGGCTCTGTAAATATCTTTTCTGCATCTATACCTGAGAATGGACAGTCAGCACTCACACTGGATTTCACTACCTGATGATGCTCTGTCCGGCATCTAATAAAATTCACCTGTGAAATCTCCCCAGCAGATGGAGAATCAATCACTGGGCTGTTTTTCTTGTCAATTTGCTCAGAGAGCAATGGTTACAACGTAGGGGGTGCATGGCATTTAAAGTCAAGCTTGGCCAGTTCAGGAACTGGGATACAGGCTGTTGCAAAACCCATTTTGGTTCAGTCCAATCAAAGTTTGGATGGCTATTAATGCCTGACTAGCAGAACAAAGAAGGCAAAAATGGGAGAACTTTTTCTTGGTATTCCCATTGGAAGAGCTAAAAATTAAAGTTTTTTGTTTTTGTTTTTTTGCCTGAGGGATCACACATAACAGTTACCAGAACACAAGATGGCTTACCTTCCAAGAAACGGTAGCAGGTTATCATGGCATTGGACTCATGTTAGCAAGAGGACAGGAAAAAGGTACATGAAAACTAAACTGTAGAGAACCCCAAACCAAGGCTTTGACATTTGCCACTATCAGTGGGCCAGAATGAAGGGCTTTGATTTAGGAAAGAGTTATGTTTTATAAACTGCTACAAAGACTATCTAGATCAGTTTCTGATCGTTTCACCTAGCTCCTGCTGGTTTGGGAGACTCTTACAGACAGACCTGATACCATACAGCACTTTATAAGTACTTTAGGAAGAGGGCAGACTCTGAATTAGTATGCCTTAACTCTTTAAGTTTCCTAAAGCGTGAGTGCAGACCTGGGATCTCTTAAAACACCTTGGTGGACCCTGGGGATTCCAACAAAAGAGAAAAAAGATAGACCATGCAAGACTAGAAGCGCCCAGTGTGTGTGTCTGAGGCTCCGTGCTTTGGAAGAAAAAAATTCATAATTGAAGACAGCACTCTAAAGATAAGCAAGAAATTGAGTTTATTGAGAAATTGTGAATTTTGATACATTACACTGTAAACACAAAGCCAAGTGTAGATAAAGGATGGACATTGTAACATGCTATACAAAAGCCTCTCTTTTCAGAAGCCGGTGTACACTATTTAATAATGCTGCTTTCTCACTTATAGTTTAATTTCCCCACTGCAGTAACACACTTGCCCCACCAAAAAAACCCAATTTTCCCTAACCTATCAATCACTCTGAAGTTCATGCTATTTTGAACATGAGCTTGAAACCAAAAAAAGGGGGGGAAAGTAGTAGGCTGGATCAATTAAAAACGGGGTTGCACTTACCTCTAACTGTTGTTCATTGAGTGGCCTTCTGTGCAGGCACACATGGGGGACTGCATGAATGCAGGCCAGCCGCAGAGAAGAGCTTCCAAGCTTTTCTGAAGAAGCTTCTAGTAGGCTCTGGAGTGCTCCCTCTACCCTCTTGTCTATAGATGTCCCTTTTCCCGCCCAAAAGGTCATGTGACCGAGGCGGGGTGAGCACTCCTTCCCTCAGTTCCCTTCACAACCACGAGGAGGCCTCTGCATGTTTGGCAGCCCACAGGGGGGGAAGGAGGGAGGGGTGTGTGCCTGCACAGAAGGCCACTCAATGAACAACGGTTACAGGGAAGTGCAACCCCATTTTCATCGTTGTGGCTTCTGTGCACTCCCACATTGAAGAACAAGCTCACCTAGCCTAGGAGGAGGGTGTGGGCTGATCAATGGAAAATCCTTGTAGTACAGCTTTTCCCACTGCAGTTTCACTTCTGGAGTCCACGTCCATCAAGTAATGCTTGATGAACATAGAGGGAGTGGATCAAGTCGCTGCCTTGCAGATGTCCTCCAGTGCAAGTCGGGCACGGAATGCTGTCGAAGTCGCCTGAGCCCAAGTCAAGTGAGCTTTCAGACCTTAGCGTTGTCATAAACTGGTCGGATTGCAAAGACCACCCAAGCAGGAGAATGACTGCGCTGATGCAGCTCTCTCTTTTTTTGACCCTTTGAAACAAACGAACAAGTTTCTATCCTTCTTGAATTCTTGTATCCTTTTTATATAAAAAAGGAGTGTTCTTCTTACATCTAGTTCCGATGATGGTGTCGAGGATAGGAATAATACTGGGAGGGTGATGTCTTGGTTGAGGTGGAATTTTGATACCACCTTGGGGAGAAACTCTACACTGGGTCTGAGTAGAATTTAATAAAAGGAGAGTCACAGTGCAGTGCCCGTAGTTCACTTACCCTTCTGGCCAAAGTAATCGCTACCAAAAAGGCAGCTTTATGAGACAAAAGACAAGTCAGCACTGGCCATAGATTCAAAGGGTTTATACATAAATTTTGAAAGGACTAGGGGCAAACTCCATTGAGGAACAGGGGGTTACAACAAGAGGGAACATATTAACTTTTAAGAAACTTTTTGGACTGTGGAATGGAGAAGACTGAATGTCCATTAACTTGGAGATGAAACACAGAGATTGCAGCTAGGTGAACCTTTATAGATGAGGTCACTAGACCCCCTTCTTGCAGTTCTAGTAGGTAATCAAAAGATTTTGCTGAAGCTACACGATTGGCCATGTTCATCACTTCAGTGCACAAACCTTTTCCATTTATAACTATATGACCTTGTTGTGGGTTGGCGAGAGGCAGTTATAACCTATTCAACCTTGTTCAAAAACCTCTCTCTGTAGGATTAGCCAAGCAGTCAGGTGCAAAGATTGTACCCATGGATGGCAAACATGCCCTGTGTGGAGGAGATCCTCCTCTGAGGGCAATGTCATGTGTCGCCCTCCGGACATCTTCCATAGTCTGGGGAACCACACCCTTCTGGGCCAGAAGGAGGCTAGAAGGATGCATGACAACTGGTCTGCCTTTATCTTGGGAATTACCCTGTGGAGGATATCGATTATGAGGAAACATATAAAAAGAGGTTGCTATGTCATTGCCACTGGAAGGCTTCCCCCATGGAACCTATGCCCGTGGCTCCTCTGGAGCAGAAGTGCCGGCATTTTTTGTTGTCTACCGATGCAAATAGGTCTACCTCAGGGATCCCCCATTTTTTGATGACTGGGGACAGATAGCAGTCTGATATGGACCCCTCTTTTTCTGCACTTGTGTCCCTGCTTAGGCTGTCTGCTACTGTGTTGCTATATGAACAGCTGTCAGTTGCACCCTGTGCCTTATTGCCCATTGCCAGGTGAGTGTGGCCTCTCTGCACAGGCAGAGGGATCCCATGCCTCCCTGCTTGTTCAGGTAGAACTCTGCTGTGATATTGTCCATTGCTATCAGAATGTGTCTTCCTCCAATGATCTCTATAAAAGAAGTGAGAGCAAGTTTGACAGCTCTCAACTCTAACAGGTTTATGTGAAGAGTGGATTCTTTCTTAGTCCACCTTTAGTCCTTCTTGTGATATAACTTTTTATTGTATAGGACCAAACAAAAGAACAAACATAACACACACAAACTTACATAATGGGGTAACTCTTTTACATCATTATTTTATCTATTTAAGTACTTCATACATATCTAGTTATCTATCCTATTTTAACCTGATAAGAAGCTATACTCTTTGCTTATCTATGGGTATACAATTCATAATGTTAAGTATTTTAACTATTATCTGAACTTTTTGTTATAATCTTCAGTCAAAAATATTTAAATGTTTGAGTATATCATTCATAATTTCTTCTGATTTAAGCTTTTTATCACAACAATACAAAGATTCTACTCAGTTACACAGACTCATTTTTTTAACAATTGTAATCAATTGGACAATTAGATAATCATAGGGTTTCCCTAACCAATGTCATTTATAAAATTTCATCCTCTGCTTCTATTTCTGTTTTTTTCTCTTCAGTAAAGTCTTAGTTCTATGTCTTTTCCCCTTGTATACAGAAAAGTTTTCTTTTGAAGGTAGCCATCCGTGTTCCATACTTGAAGTAGTGAAGATTCCATGAACTTTTTTGTTTCTTCCCCCTTTCACCTTTAGTCCTTGACAGTGAATGTCCCAACCGGTGAGTGAAGCATCAGTGAAGAGGTGGGTGTCATGGTATTGGACCTCTAGAGGGATTACTTTGAGGAGGTTCTGATATGGACCACCAAAGAAGAGACCTTACAATGACTCTCAGGACAGAGAGGAGAGAGGAGAGATTGGATTTATACCCCACTCTTCACTACCCAAAGGAATCTCAGAGCGGCTTTCAATCTCCTTCCCCTTTCCACAACAGACACCCTGTGAGGTAGGTGGGGCTGATAGAGCTCTGACAGAAACTGCTCTTTTTTCAAGAACATTCCTGACAGAACTATGGCTTGCCCAAGGTCATCCAACAGGTGCAAGTGGAGGAGTGGGGAATCAAACCTGGTTCTCCCAGATTAGAGTCCATGCACTTAACCACTACACCATTGAGGTTTAGAACTGCTGTTGAAGTTCCTCATTAACTAATTTTGCAATGGCCTCATGTGTAACTGAGCGTATGCAGTAGTGGAAGCCATATAACCCAGAAGTCTTTGTATGTGTTTGGCTGATTAGTATCTGTTGGACAGAATTTTTTTAACAAGGGCCAACATAATCTTGGCCCTGGGGAGGGGCAAATATGCTTTCCCTTTCCGGGAATCTAAAGAGGCCCCAATGAAGTCGATAGATTGAACAAGATTGAGGCGGGATTTCTCCCAGTTTATCAAAAAACCCAGTGATTGAATAGTGGTGCAGGGCCAAGCTCAGCATCTTGAACAGCCTTTCTGGGGAATCATCGATGAAGAGTCCAGTTAAGTATACACTGTACAACCTTTAAACCTCAAATCAGCTATAACCTCTGCATCACACTTGGTAAATACAAGCCCAAAGGGAAGCACTGCATACACATAGGTGCCCCCTGAATAGCTGAACCTCAAGTACTTCTTACTGTCCTTGTGTATCGAAATATGGAAGTACGCATCCTTTAAATCTAGTCTGGTGAACCAAACACTGGAAGCCATAAAGGACATCACCTCCTGCATGGATAACATCCTGAACTCTGGGACATTCAAATGGTTATTCATTCTAAAATGGGCCTCTTGCCTCCGCCTTTTTTGTCAATAGTGAAAGACCTAGAAAAGAAGTCCTTTGAGTATTCCTCAGGGGAGAGCTTTGTAATTGCTCCCTTAGCTAATAGAAAGGAGACCTCCTGCGTTAGAAAAGAGGAAGTGTTGCAGGACTGGGCCAGAGGGTATTCAAAGCAGGGGCAGTAATTTGAAATAAAAAATAACTGCTCTTTATTATGGATAACGTCCAATCATCAGCAGTAATTCAGCACCACTTATAAAAGAACTTGGATAACCTATCCAAAACCCCTGGTCAGAACCTAGTCAGGTGGATGGGGCACTTCTAAAGTGCTGGTCCCTAGGGGATTGGGAGGGGTGTCTTCCCCATTGTCTACCCTGTCTCTTGGGTTGGGATTGCTGAATACAAGTAGGCCTGAAGCCCTGCTAGAGAGGCCTGGTACATGTAGTCCTGTGCACGACAGGACCTTGATTGGGAAATCGCATCGGTTTTGTCACTGAATAGGTCTCGACCTTCAAACGGGAGATCTTCTATTTTAGCTTTCATATTGAGCAGAAGGGCTGAGGAGCGTAACCATGAACGTAAGGCCACTGACCTGCTATTACAATCTGCTCCATACCTTGCAGGATTGATCTGTTTTCCTAATTTTTGTCCTTCTGCACTTAGCCACACTTTGCTTATCAACAGGCAACAACTTGAGAAACTGTGACATCTTTTCCCATAGTAACATTTGGTAACAGCCCATGACCGCTGTAAAATCAGCCAATCTCAGTCCCATAGCCCCGGAGTAGATCTTCCTTCCCAGCAGATCAGGTCTTCTGCCCTCTTTATCGAGGGAAGATGAATGCTTTCCAGCTCCTCCCTTGGCTGTAAGACCTCTGAGACTATAAAGTTTGCTTGAGGGTGGTGAAACAAGTAGTCACAGCCTTCTTCCCTGATCCTATATAGTTTTTCCTGCTTCTTTGATTATGTTGGTGCCGAGGCTCTGATGGGAAAGGAGCCAACGGGTCAGCAACTATATCTTCCAGAGATTGCACCGAAGTGCCCTCCAAACCTGGTTCTGAAATTTGGTAGCGTGCGTCCTCAGAATTGGAACCGTGATGGGGGGTATTGGTGCTGGTGGTCCCATCTGGATCTTGTGAAAGATTTTACAGGTTACCATGGGTATGGAGCCTGTGGGGTGCCCATTGTGCCCACTACAGTGGCATCATGAATGGAAATGGGTCCCATGGATTTTGCTGAGACAGCCACTGATTTGGTGGCTGTGGATCTGGTTGCCCTTTGTCTTGTGACATGGGTGGGCCCATGGGAGGCACCTCAAAAACCTCATATTCTGAGGAATCTGGGAACTGATACCCTTCTCAATGGTAGGAAATGAGTCGATATAGAGCTCCAATGGTAAGTTACGGCACCGGGCGTTCTTTGATTTGTAGATTGTCAGTGTCGATGTTCAGTTCTGAGGACCATAATCATCAGTGTCAGGAGGACTGATGACCTTGAGCAGATGAGCTATGATTCTGTGGTGATGGAGACCATCAATTCCGAGGGGATCTTGAATGGCGCTAATGTGACAGCGATCTGGCCAGACTGCAATATGTTTGGCTCTCTTTTTAGCCTTTTTTGGACGCAGTTCCAATGCCAATCTTGGGGCGGAGACTTAAGTTTGTGGCTCCAATAACGAGGGTGCCAGTGCTGAAGTCACCAAATGGACCCTCACACCCTTATCCATTTGGCCCTGTTTTTCCCCTCAGGGATCCAAGGCACCCAGAACTTTCCCCCAAAGTGCTGATTTAAGTCTTCCTGCTCTCACCTCATATGCCTTAGGAGTAAGGCATCTACAAGCTGGGAATGTGGCCGTATTGTGGTCCTCTCCCAGACATAGGAAATGTGAGGAATGATCATCATTTTGGGCCATTTTTGCCCCACTCTCCACACTTCTTAAATATGTGGGGAAACTGTTGTTTTATTCCTAAGGCCTCACAAAACAGCATCCTCTCCTCACGGCAGCAAGGAGAACTGAGGGAAGGAATGCTCGCCCTGCCACTGTTGTGTGACACTTTGGGTGGGAAAAGGGATCTCTGTAGTCAGAGGGGAGGGAAAGCACTCCAGAGCCTAGAAGCTTCTTCAAAAAAGCTTGGAAGCTCTGTTCCATGGCTGGCCTGTAATCATGCAGTCCCCCATGTGGGACTGCACAGAAGCCACAACAATGAACAGTTGGTTGCAAATACGTCGATTTCTGGAATTATCCACGCTGTACCTTTAGGTTGTGCAGCTACAGCCAGTTTAGCATCCAGTGGCCATTTTGCTGAGATGTGTCTTTACTGTTCTAGCACATCAGCTATCACTTAAGCATTGAAACCTTAACATTGAAACAAAAAGAAATAGACCCTTTTGAATCCCTCTGCTGGTTTTATATTGATCTATACTAAATATCAACTTCTTATATCTGCTTTGCTACAATACAAACCAATTACTCTTATTGACACAGCAACCTGCATTTGGCTTCCAGGCATAAATAAAGGCTTATTTGAAACTAGGAATTCCTGCTTCTGCTAGAAACGGGGACTGGTTTGCCTCAGGTGAAGAAAAGTGGTTTTTTGTTCTGTTTTGTTTTTATGAGCCTAAGAGTTGTGTTACTTTAAAAGCCTGTTGTTGCAGTTCTAAGGATGTGTAGCCTGCAAAATCCCTGGGGGTGACACACCTGTCATCCTTCAAAAGAGGGAGCCCAAAGTTAGCCATGCTTTCACCATCCTCATCCATGGCCTTAACTCTTTAAAAAAATGTTCAGAAGCACCTCATGTGCATGATTGTACTAATTCTTATCTCAAGGTAGGCTGATATTATCCCCATATTTGAGTAGGGGGGCTGAGGATGGGACAGCAGGGGCTTCCCTAGGAAGGAGACATTTGACTTCCCATGGCACTTCCTTAGCTACCATGGGACACCAGCTCTCCAACTTACATGGTGGACAGAGAGTTAGGTGCCCAATGTAGAAGCCCACTTGGTACAATCTCCTCCCCTTCAAACTACACCCCTAACCCTCTTTCAGGAGAATATACCTTTTTCTGACCCACTTAAGTGCCCACTTCACACACTGTGAAATAAGCTTTCACAATATACATAGCTGCAAACATTCTTGCAATATGATGCACTGTCTCATTTGTTCTGAACTATGCAAAAAAAAAAAAATTACGGAAGGGTGAAGAGCAAATGTGCAAATCAGGATCCCACCTGGAGTACCTAATATCACATGCTACAATCATTCCAGGAGGCAGAGGGGATGTGCCAGCTCTAACGGTGAAGCAGACAGGAGATGAAGCCAGGTTCTGAGTACAGATGCAGAACGTGAAACATCCATTAGACACCAGAAGTGACTTCCAACTAGCTACATCTGAGAGTTTGAAGGTCCCACAGGATTATCCAGAGTCTATACTGTATTGCACTTGCAGCAGTGAAACCTCCAACACCAAGTGGCTAAACCAGTGAGACAGCTTGACTGCCCAGGAAACAAAACCTTTGGCAGACCAGATTCTGTAGAGGAAGGGTGGATGTCTGTTTGGCTGAAATTAAAATCTGACACAGGGGTAGGCTGAAAGCGAAGAGACAGCAAGCCCAGAGCCAAGGAGAGTAAAGAAGGGCTCACCCAAAGCAATGGAATAAAAAGAGAAACCCAAAGGGCCAGCCGAGGCTTGCAGAAAAGGCAGGATATCAGGTTAAGGGCAGGAAGGACCACATGGAGAGTCAGGAATGGCAGTCAAGAGATAGGCTAATGGCAGTGAGAGAATATAGCTCCCAGATTAGGATTGCCAACTCTGAGCTGGAAAATTCCTGGAGATTTGGGGGAGCACCTTGGGAAGGCAGAGTTTGGGAGTGCTGGAAGCTCCTTGGGGTGCAATGCCATAGAGTGTCCCCCCCGGCAGCAATTTTCTCCAGCGGAACTGAGCTCTGTAGTCTAGAGATCAGTTGTAATTCTGGGGGCTCTCCGTGACCCATCTGGAGGTTGGCAACCGTACCCCAGAAGCAGGACCCTGAAGAAACCAGGGGTACTACAGAAGCCAAGGGAGAAAAGCCAGGTTGAGGTAAAAAGTATACATAGGGCCTGACCAAAAGAAGGAGCTGTACACAAACAGGAAAAAGGAAGTGGGCAAGGCAAGGGATAGAGCCGCAGAGGCCAACATCCAGTAAGCCTAACGGCCCGACAGGAATTTTGCCAGCTGCGGCTTCTTCTGTTGCTGCAGCAGTGGCACATGGAAACTCTAAGAGGACAATGAAGAACGGTGCAGGTTCTGGGGGAGCTGAAGCCGAATTAAGCAGCTCCTGGCTTCTCATTAATTCAGTAAGAATCCATTTTAGTGGGCAGTCCACCAGGCATTTTTCTGTACAAAGGTATATAATCACTAGAAAAAAAAACAGCGCTGCTGAAGCTGGGGGCCAGCAATCAAAGCAGAGCTGCTTTGCTTTAGCAACGGTGTTAAAGAACAGAAGTTTCCAGCCTGCACATTGCGAGAAAAGGAACAATGGTATGTTGAAGCAGCCAATGTGACTGGCATCTAGTTAGGAGCTGCCAGGACTGTTCCCAATTAGCACCGAAACCAAGTGGCAAAGGAGAACACACATTTTTAGGTTAGTTGTCAGGGTAAATCTTTTTCATAATTATTTTGAGCAGTGTTAAATATGCTTATTTTTCTTCTGTTTGCCTTGACTCAGAGTTGTCTAACATGATATATTTTCTGGTACATTGGATATGCTGTTTCTAAGGTATCCCCCTTCCCCTCCCAGCTGATGTGGTCTACACAAGGACAGCTTTTCCCCTTTGCATCTGGACTCCAGGCCATTTAGTTTCATAATGCTGTCTTTTCCCAGTCATTCAGCCTTCCACCCTCAAAGCTAACAGCAGTGTTCCCATTGGCTTGGTGTCTCTACAGCTAGACAAAGTTATGAAAAGCTGTTCTGATGTCTCCTATAGATTTACAGTATGGATGACAAAAAACCCTTCCCCCACATATTCTGAACTTCTCTAACACCTTATTGTACCAAGATAGTTCACTATCACTAATCTTATGCTTTTTAATGCCCCAGTCAGAAAATAGCCCTTTATAGAACAAAAACACATTACTGTTATGTACATTTCTTAAGTATGCATTGTAATAAACAGTTAAAGATTTTATTCCTTGAAACATTTACAGAAGTGTTAAGTTATACAGAGCAACATTTTCCTTCTATACAACACTTGCATAGCAGTGCTCAGTTGTCTACAATTGAACCAAAGGAGAAGGTCTCCAATGTATACGCAGTTTGCTTTACCTTCCTTTAAAACACAAGATAAAAGCAGGAAAAAATATACAAACTTACAACAGCAGGATCTATACAATACCGCAGCGTATGATACCCAGACTCACATCTAGAAGACGCAGCCACAGAGATTGTAGGCAAAAGTGATAGTTTAACTCCAAGTCATTACTGCAGTTTTGAAGTTACCAAAGGCAATCCGCTGGGGATTCCTCCCTCATGGGAACTGACAGGAGCTATGCAAGGATTCGATCCCCATGCAGCTTGCACAGGAGAACTTCCCAGTGGATTGTGTCCAATCTATTTGCATAGATGAGAAACACAAAATACATAACATCTACAGATATCAATGGAGGATGGGGATAGTCATACCACTGGAGGTGAACAAGTACACTGTCCAGTTAACTGCAAGAAACAAAACAATATGAACGTATGTTGAACATATTTTCAGCAAGTTGCAAGATGTGATCAAACAGCCACTAGTGTAACCAGGGGAGTTCTTCCCCCATTGGTTTTCAAGAGTACTGCAGGTCCTAAAAAGAACCGTAATAAAAGAAGTGCTGCCTTGTAAGAGCAGAACCACAGCAGGGGACTCTGCATTTGGAGACGTGGACCTAAGGCAGAATCCACAGCAAGAGAAAGCAAGGAGCAACGGGCCTGAGAAGAGGAAAGGGCAGAACAGTTTTGATCCCATTTTATCACTGCTTCCTACTTGAATGAAATAGTTTTCTGACAGTCCATCACAGCGTTTCTAACCATGCATATCTATAGTTCTGTGACTCTTACAGTTTCCATTTTACCTCCTTGCCTACCACTGGGATGGGTTGTTCTTTTAACTTATCAGGAAGGTTTCCAGTGGACCCACTGGAAGGCTAGTGGTGGCCAACAGCAAGCCAAGCCAAGCTTCAGTGGTACTGGCGGCAACACAGAGGACATTTAGCTCAGACCTGGCCCAGGGTGCGGAAAGAGGAAATGGGTGAGTCTATGCCGGGGGGAAATGCTTTCATGCTCTTCAGGAATCCAGAAAAGTCTGGGTTATAACTAACCCAACAATCTAAGTAAATGCAGCCATGGATCCCAGACACTAAAGTGCATCAACAGAACTATCAAAGGTGTTAGGAAAAGTGTAGTGGCTGTGTCATGGTTAAAGCTTCATAGTGGTGGTAGTGGAAAGTGGTGTCAAGTCACAGGTGACTTATGGTGACCCCGTAGGGTTTTCAAGGCAAGAGAAGAACAGTGGTGGTTTGCCATCGCCTGGCTCTGCATAGTGACCCTGGACTCCCTTGGTGGTCTCCTACCCAAATACTAACCAGGGTTGACCCTGCTTAACTTCCATGATCTGACAAGATTGGGTTAGCCAGTGCCATCATGGCGAGGCCAAAATATCATACTAGGACCTGATTAAAACCATGATGGGTTGCTGGAGGCTTTGGGCCAGTCCCTCTCTCCACTTTACCTACCTCAGATGACAGTTACAAAGGAAAAATTGGGAGAAGTGAACCAAGTAGGTCAGACTGAGCTCCTTATAGTACAGGCACTATGACACCATACTAGAAAAAAATGTTTTAAAGGTTTTAGAAAAATCCTTATTTAGGGTTCACTGGAGCAGTGGCCCTCAATGAATTCAGACATAGGAACTTTTAAAAATTAGTTAGTTGCATGAATTTAAGCTCTTGTGATGGTGTCTAGGCAAGCACTATAATAAAGAGATGAAATTTTAAGAGATCAAGAGCTAGGATATTCAATAATGGACTCAAAACGGTGACCTTCCCCAGAAAGGAATAGTGGTTCTTAGGGTTTCCCAGTCTCCTCAGGCTTAGATTCTGTGGCACAGCCTAAGAAGAAAAGGGGATGAACATGGCAAGATGGGGCAGGGCCCTGGGTGGTGAGGACAGAGAATGGCATCTAGCAAGGTCAAAGGAAGAGTCTAGCTGGTTCTGGAGCCTCAGGAGTACAGCCTGCTGGACATGGAGGTGGATCATCACCAAAAGCTCTCCAGAGAAGCTGAAAATAACTCCTTGTTCTGATTCTAACCCCTTATCCAGAGATTTTACTCCTTCTCTTCATAATCCAAAAAGGGCTAAAACTCTGAATGTTTCCGGTCAAATAATAAGACCTGGAAACTCTAGAGACTTTGTAGCAACCTAACAGGTATGGTCTAAATCACATATTCAAGTTCACTTCCTCCTGTAAGGGGGAAGGCATTCAAGCTTAGGTAGAAGCCAATGAAGAATTGATTCCCCCCCAAAGAATCTACCTCAGCAACAAATTCAAGAGACTGGGGGGGGGGGGGGCACACATCTTTATGGGTAATTCCAGAGGAAGCTTCACTATACCCTACAATTAGAACACTCAGGTTGGTATTGATGAACAGTCTAGGACTCCCACAGTGGTACGTGTGTTATCAGTGCAACAAGAATGGATGGAAAGAAGGCTTACTTGAAATATGGAAAACCAGAAGGTGGCACACATAGTGGTTTAGACACTCACAACAAAGATTAGACTTCCAAGCACTAAGAATTAGAAGATTAACAGAATTTTATGCAGAGTTACTCCAGTCTAAACCCATTGAAATCAACTGTAGTAAGTCTGTATAGAATCACACTGTTCGACGCTCATAACTTGTGCTACGTTTTTCTCTGACTGCATATAGATTGTTCTTTATATGTAATAGACTGCAGGAAAAGCATGATTTCAGTGGTTATGAGAGATTTTGGCCAGGACTAAGCCTTCCTGGAAAGCAGAAGAATTGGGCTTACTAAGGATTCAAGGTCTGTGGCCAGAACTGGATATAATGTACATATGCCCCATTGCAACTCCATTGGTTCTGTTCCTAAACCACCACCTTCTTAGAGCCCCAAAAGAGGTTTGTTTATCAAGAAGCCTTCCTCTCCTCTTCTGGATCTCTCATCATGACCCTTGGATAAGACAGAATGTTCTTCATTCTATAAAGTATTTGAAGAGCTAGGCATCACAGTGGCTCTTGTACGTTACTAGCTGTGCCCTGAATGTAGTCCTGAAAGTTTAAGATCAATTGTTGCCTGGATTTTTATTGGGTAACACATTGAATTGTTATGGTTACTGGGCTGTAGAATTTACACTGGACATTTATTACACATCCTATTGCCAACTTTCATGATAACTGCCCATTCATAAGGTTGCTTGCCATATTCTGTTTGCATTAGTGGACAAAAGACTCCAGCTCACTGGTGGACCACTGGCCAATTCCTGTGGGCCACCTAGGGCCTGCAGGTTGCTGAAATTCCATTTGCAGAAATAGAAAGATATTGGCCTGATTCTGCTGGGTGTGTTCACAGCTCAATCCTATACGGGGTTAGTCTGTGTGGGATTGCAGAGTAACTGCAGGATTGCCTGTACGTTGCTTAAGCAAGAGCACAAGTTTAGGAGTTCTTACAATTAAGGCATCCCTTACTTGGGTAGGCACTCTTGTTTTGTTGCTGACAAGCATACAGCCCAATGAGAGGGATTCTAGTTATAAAAAAGGGGGGAGGGAACAGACCACAAGATTCAAGTCAGCCCATCCCTGTGTTACACAATAAGGGATTGGTCAGACAAAATCTCCAGTATCTCTAAGAGCTGGTCTTCAAATTTCCCATGAGAAATCAGCATCCTTACAGTGAATTCCCACCCCCCCACCCTAGCCTTGGGTATACTACCAGAGAACATACTGTGTGAACAGAGGCCATCATATTGTACGTTTTCCCAGCTTCATCCCAAATCAGTATCAACAGCGGACACCACTGATGGTACTCAGTGTGTGGTGGCACAAACTCACTCAGTTCTATAGGATGACATGCTCAGATTGGAGCAGGAATTCCCCCCCGGGGAGGCCAATCCCAGGAGCAAACTCAGCATCTAGACCATCTGCATGGTATCACAGCTTAGCACCTCCAATAAAAGACAGATAGGCTGAGGAAAAAGTAGCTTGCTGAAGGAATTAAAAAGCCCCTCTTGCTCCCTTTTACAAAGATAACAATTTAGCCCTTTCTACTGTGATATCAGGATTTCAAGGACACCCAGAGACAGAAGACATTTTGGTATCTAAGGTAGAAAATCCAAACAGTGCCCCCCCCCCCACAGAGGTGGGCAGTTTTGCTGGCTGTAATGGTGCCCTAAAATATGCCAACCAATATAGGTTGCCTCACACTCCACTTATGGTAAAACTGGCCTGAGAACACCCGTTTGGTTACAACAAAATTTTGGAGAATGGAGAAGAGGCCTGAAGCAGCACGGACTGCTCAAGGCTTATTTGACTGCCTCTTTTAAAAAGGTACCATCACTTCTTAACTTGCAACAAGCTAATAATACCCATCATTCCCAGCATTTCAGTCTTGCGCTGTTTATTAAAGAATCTGCTACACGTTATTTCAATGACTTTGGATCAACTTCAGAAACTGCTGTACAATTATTTCCACTGTCTTAGCTTTGCCCCTCCAGATGCATTAGTTGAAACCCCACCACGACCACCACATTCACCATTGCTTAGTTAATTGCACAGTCCTTGAGCAAGCAAGCCCCTTTATAATTCTGCTTCCAGAACTCTTCAACAAGTTCAAATAGACTTAAAATGTTACACATTCTTGTAAAAGTAC
Source organism: Gekko japonicus (assembly GCF_001447785.1). Classification (NCBI taxonomy): domain Eukaryota; kingdom Metazoa; phylum Chordata; class Lepidosauria; order Squamata; family Gekkonidae; genus Gekko; species Gekko japonicus. The sequence continues at coordinate 1,407,213 of NW_015172553.1, forward strand.
TTTAATTCACAGAAATCGGGTGGGATTTTTTGTTTTTGTTTCTAATATACAGTAGGTGATTTCTTTGTTAAAAAATCCATTCTTTTTTCCATATATTTTCAGTATCTGACTATACAATAACTTTCTATCTAAAGCTCCCCCCTCCCCACATTATCCAGCCTCAGTTGCCTGTGCTTTAGTAATCAAAAAAGCAAAACAACCCCCGAAAAATATAAAGATCTATCAACAATTTTAACTAAGATCATTTCCCACAGTTCTGTCATGTAGATCATTTGGAAAGTGCAGTAGAAACACGCAAATGGACACAACACACATAATCAATACTTTATCATGAAGTGTGTATGCAGATTTTTAGAAAGATTCATACAGAACTGACAGGACAGTTAAATTTCTATTTACAGAATTTGTTAAGCTAATTTCTGGTAGGGGAGAGGTTTGGATGAGATATGTGAGGGGAGGGAGGAGAAAGAACAGAGAAAAATACTTGGGGACATCAAAACGTCTTTCCTCTTTCAAGGAGAGCCTGATACACCTATAAGTTTAATCATTCATACCTTCACACATGGGAAAAACTGCACTTTTTTTTTTACTAATACAGCTACATACACATACACAAAGTTAGCATTAAGCTATTATTCCACTACGGAGCAAGGGTGGTCCTTCTCTTCAGAAGAACATCTTGAGTGACAGTTAACTGTGGACTTGAAGATCAGAAGTCAATGAGAACAAGTTTACTATATCCAGTAGTTTGACAAAACCAAGCATATCAAGGTGGAAAGAAAAGGTAAAACCCATTCAGGTAACACCTAAGCTGGAAAGCACTTACTCTCAACTGGCTGACAAGGAGTGCATGCTAGCGCTACAAAGACTGAAGGATCTGAATAAAGGTTACAGTAATTTTGTCTACTGGGAAAGGAAAATTTGGCTCCATGTTAACACTATATGCAGTTACAAAGGGAGACAGCAAAAACCCAAAGGGATTGAGAAAAAACAACCTTTGACAATTTTGGCTATATTGTAAGAATCTGAAGGGGGGGAGAGAAGTTTCAGGGAAATCTGATATATGTAAAAGTTTAGCGTTCCTCTACAGGACATAACCTGCAAGAGTATCTATCTGTTGCCACGATGCCCTCTTCAACTGAACATTAAATTCAACAGAAAAAAGCCTCAGCCGTGCTTTTTATACGTGTTATGATGTTTTACACTTGTAACTTCATTTGCATGGGATGACTTCCATAGTATTAATATTTATTTTTAAAAGCACAGTCCATTCCTAAGCAGGTTGCGGAACACTAAAAGTCAGGAAGCAAACGTTCTCTTTCAAAGTGCACAGTCTTTTTGTCTGTACTTGGTAGGTCACATGGGCCCAATTTTGGCAGTGCCCAAAGTTGGGCCAAAACCCTTCCCAATAGATGCCGTTGCATCAGAGAGGGACAAGGCAAAACTATTTTCATTGTCCTTTTGACTTTTTTTTCTAATGAAAGAAAGTGGTTGATGTACAGTTTTGTTTCACTAGACTACGGCAGAGGGCGGGGTGGGAGTACAAGTCATAGGCATTTCTAGCAAGGTTACATGTAATTCATTTTCAGGAAGGGCTTTTTGGGTGGAGCTACGGGGTAAGTTGCAGCAAGGTAGTTAATGAGCAGTAGTGCTCTTTTGGAAAAAGAGGCTAGGAGACTGGGGTGCACAAGGAACTGCGGCAAGCTGTATCAAGGACGTGCTGTAAAGGAGTACACAGAAGTCCCAACAGAGGGCTCCTTCCATATGTAGGGTTATTTTAAATAAAAACCAAAACCAAAGCCACCCAACAACTAAAGATAGCTCCTTTGGGGGCGCGAAGGGAAAAGAAAAAGAGTTGGATTTAGGTACGTTACAGAAACCGCATCTGTTACTGATTGACTGCTACAGGTCTATGAGCTGATCCACTAGCAGTAGAGACCTGGCTAGGTTGGGAAGACTGGATTCAGAGCTTCCACTGTTGTTTCTAGAATGCCCACCTGAAAGTGTGAGAGATAGCAATTCAGTATTGAGCAAGAGACAAATAAAAAGTTAGTTTTTAAAAAATGAAATTCACAAGCAAGCAAAAAAGAAAGAACAAGCTAAGAACTAGAGAAAGCAACTCAGAATCTAAGTAGGCTGCTATTACTGTGGTAGATGCAGAAACACCCCAATTTAATCCATCAGACGTTAGAGGCAGAGTTCTAATACCCGGTTTTAGAAGGAATTCCAGTTTCTCTGCTCACTTTTACAAAACTTTTCTTCAGATGCAACATCTTTCGGCTACGCTCCTGCATAGTGCAGGGGGTTGGACTAGATGACCCTGCAAGGTCCCTTCCAACGCTAACATTCTATAATTGTATGATTCCATAGCAGAAACAAGTGGATGGTGTTCAGGTCTCCAGTGCCCCCTCTCCCACAATCAGCTTAATTTATCCTCCAGTAGAGGGGATATTAACAGGGCCATATTAATGACCACATTACAACAAAGAACCCAACTACATCATTTTTCTTGGGCCGGGCTCTTTTAAGCTCAGAAAATGCATTGACTGCTCTTTCACTGGCAGAAGAAGGGATTAGCAAACTACTCTTCCCATTCTAAAGATACTACTATCAACAGACTGAGGAATAGGAGTGGATAGAGTCAGGTGGAGAGAGGGCTGCTTCCGTGTCTGGCCACAGGCGTATGATGTGCATGTACATGGGTAGAGGTGGGAAAATAACAATTTCCAGACTAGACACACAGCCACCCAATAATTGTTTGGAGGGCTATCGTATGTTCTCATTGGGGTATTTATTTAAAACCTTCCCCCCCCCCCATTCTCTACAGCTCATTTCTCATTTGTACATTCTCTGTGGAAGGGATTTGGTTAAGGTGGACTATTCAAAGCACCCCAACATCCCATGTTCTCCCCATGATTACAAGCAATGTTAACATTTTCCCCCATGGTTTTTCCATAGTTGATGCTATGGCACATCTTGGAACTGCCAGCCCTTCCAAAGAACACAACCCAGAACCAAAATGGGGAAGAATCCTGAACTCCGGCATCTTTTGCTATATAACACCTTGTTGTTCTATGCCTTCAGACACCTGCCATTGCAAAAAAAATCAAAGAAAAGACTTTATTCTGCAGGTGCTCCCAGCTAATTGTGGTGAGGATCCAAAGAATTGTGGAATTCCATGTGCCCGAGCATGGGGGAGGAGGGTCCGCTAGTTTCTCTCAAACAACAGACTACAGAGCCAACTGTTTTGAAATTGATGGAGCTTTCAATAAATGGTAAACAGCCTCAAATTCCCCGTAGTCAGGAGCCTAACTGAGTTTCAATCTGTTCATATATCTCGTGTGGCAGAACTTGAACTCCACATCTCAGTTCTGCTGCGGCTTCGGATCAGAGTCGAAAGGCCCCACATAAGATGCTCTGAGGCAATTTTTATGGGATCCAGACAAGAGGTGGTGATGGTGGCAGCCTCTCACATTCCATCTAAAGTCTCAGTGACTGAAGACTGAGGGCTGCTGGCCCTCTTAGTGGGCCTGTGATTTCCTCATCCAGAAAAGCAGAAAGAGCCAAGAGCCATTTACTGCTGTTATACCACTGAAGCAGAAGAAAATTGAGCCCAAGAGTGGCATGAACCTCCCAGCCATTAACCTTACACTGCGGTTATTAGCCAGACATACTACCAACAAAGACGCTGCCTTGAGATCTCAATTTGCCCCACTCTTTCCTGCTTACCTTGTGAATTTTTGGATATCAATACAGGGATGGGGTCAAACTCATCTTCTGTCAGTTTTTCAGAGCCCTCTGGGAGATCAAAGCCCGAGATCAGGTTAGTATCTTCTGCAGCATGATGGGGAGGGATGGTAGTAAAAAGGGGAGCAAAAGAGATAGAGCAGAGAAAGCCAGTTAGGTTATCACCAAAACAACTGCATGTGTTTTGTTGGAGAAGGGTTAGAAACTAGAGGGTAAAACAGTTAATGTATGGGAGAGGGTCTGCTGGGTTTTGGACAAGAAAGCGAACGGATATGCAAAAACCAGGAGAAAGATAATAAGGGAACACATGCACAACAGTGACTGTGAGGGAGAAAAGAGCCAGGAATTAGTAACTCTGTCAAGGACTCAAGTTTGTAAAGCTACAAATCAAGGCTAGTAAAGAGAGAAGGAAAAAAGACATATCCCATTTCAGATAACACAACTGTCCTTCATTCCTAGCATTTGGCAGGCCCTGAAACATTCACACAGAGGCACAATTTGTGAGAACAGCTGCTTTTGGGCCCCTTTCTTTAAAGTAACACAACTGCACAAATCGGAACAGCACCACAAACACATTCCTCTGTAGAGGCACTGGTTCTCCCAAATAGCACTGCCGTTAGAGTGTTAAGAGCGACGTGCTTGTTGTGGCTTCCCTGACACTCTCGCGGTAGGGGGAGATAAGTTATATAACCACCAGACCCAGAGCCAAGCCATACCAATTATAATTCTGATGCAGATTTGGATGAGAGCCTCCTTAATTTTTTTTCTTAGTGGCTTTAGTCAAAGAAGCTGTGGAACAGCAGCCACAGAATTCTGGGACTGTAGGTAGGCACTGGGCGTCCCAGGTGATGTTTCATCAGAGGGAATGCTAGAAGCAGAACAGGTGGCTCTCTAGGTGCATGGGGTACACACCTGCTGAGCTGCCAAAGCTTTGTGCACGAACACAGAGAAATGCAGGTAACTGGGACAAGACAGGAATGGCGGGAGAAAGTTGCCCCTCCTTCTCCCACTAAGAAACAAGCCAGTACACACAAGGCTTCAGAACAATGAGCAAAGTGGACTGTTCAGAGGCCGAAAATTCAAACTCAACAACAGCAGCAAATTAACCAAAAGTTCTTTTCCAAATTCCCGAAGCCCTGTAAGAAATCAAATCTCCTTTCAAACTGCAGCTGGCTGTTTAAAGAAAACAGACTGCACACAATTTCACTCCCATTTCCTCCAAAGAGTGGTCACCATGATAAAAATAAGCTGGAACTCTCTTGGAACTGTTCTTTGAATCACTGCATAAAATTAATCACTTCACCACTAAACAAGGAGACAAAACATCTGCATGAACCTGACGCATCTTGCTGCCTTATTTGTGCTTGGTCCCTGGATTCCTACGGGATCCTGTCCTGTGGGACAGTAGCCCCGAACAATGTAAGAAAATTGCACTGAATGCAATGGGACTTCTTACCAAACATGCTCATAAAAGTAGATCAACAGCGCTAACTCTTTGCTTCTCACTACTACTAACAACACGGCAGCTCCATTCATACCATCCTGTCACTACCCAGCCAGATGCGGATACAAGGAACCCTTCATCATAACAGCCTCCTGTGTGCTGCTGCTTTGTTTTGCCCAGTGTAAGAGATGGACATTGTAACTTCATGCAGATGTTTCCAATATAAGAGGAATATCTGATAGTAGTTCAGTGGTAAAGTGCACACATTGGGTTGGATCCCAACTAGCCCTGTAGCTAGACATTTTGTGGGGAGGGCACAGAGGGGGCATGGTGACTAAATTAATTAAATTAAATTAAAGAACACCTTGCTATTTTCAGGGGCACAGTGCACGCACACACACACACACAAAGCCCTCTTTTGGTTGGGCTACCTGCCAGACCCTTTGCATGTGCTGGGACTGCCAACTCTTCCTCCATGCTGGATGACATGTACCCCTCGTACTACCCACCGCCAGACAAGAGGTGATTCATGCTGGAGGGGTGGGGGTGAGTGGGGCGTCCCCAGGATTTTAGCTTTGTCTTAGCAGGGATGGGAGGAGAAAGAAGGTGCTTTGACCAACGATCTTCCACGTCCAACTGGAGAACAGGTCAGGGAGGGAGGCTGCCGAGAAGTAAGATCTCAGGCAAAAGGAGTCTTATCTTCCAAACAGTCCCATACAGGGAAAGGCCACCAGAAGCCACCAGCCTTGCCCCTGCCACAGGCCAGCACAGTCCCACAAGAAAAAGTGAGGGGGGGGGGGGGGGGGGTCGCTAAGGCCAAGACAGACATGGCCTGGCATACATGGGGCTTCCTCCCTTCTCAGTGCTGAAGTTTCCCTGCCCACAGATCTCCAACATACATTCTTCGTCTGGGGAGCTACCACTGTTCTTGAGCCGTAACGGGGGGCATTGCCAATTTTGGAGGGGGCGTTGCCCCATGGACCACACACTAGCAACAGCCCTGATCTCAACTATTTTTCCTACTCAGTGTCCTTGCAATTCCTCTCCTCTCTGCAGCCCACAAACCACATGGATTTTGTCTATAAAGGTATCACGAACCTCAGTTGCTGGGTATTCCATTACAGTGGTCATGAGACACCCCTCCTTCATTCACCAGTGGAAGCCCTGGCAGGATCCAACCCATTGCATGTATGCAGAGAAGGAAGACCAGGAGAACTTAGCACAGTCTACTAAAGCAAAAGATGTGGACCCCTGTCCAGAGGAGCTATGTGTAGACAACTGGGATGGAGGAGAACACAGAGGCACAAGATGGGGGAAAGGGCAAAGGCTAACAAAGGAGGAATGCTGACAAATATATCTACCCATATTTAGGCTTCACTTTTGTTGGGGATGAGGTGAAAAAGAGTTTCATGGAAGAAGTAAATTTCAAGATGGGCCTTGAAAGAGGGGAGAAGACAGACAGGCCAAAAGCAGTGTTTGGGTCTCCTAGACTTCATTCCTAGTATCTACTGTTAAATACTGCACAGAAAGATTCATGCTTGAGTCATGCCCTCCTAAGTCACAAGACCCATTGCTTGAAAAAAGCCCTAGGAACATCCAGCTATTGGTTTGATTCAATTAAAATATGGCTTCTTCAGATGGGATACATGTTCAGAAGACGCAGAGCCAAAGAGGATACTTCAGATCTGAGCTAGTATACGCTGGAATTGCCAATTTAATTTCATACATTTTCATTTCATTTTTCAATATATACTCTCTTCCATCCCACCAACCTTACAGCACAAACCTATGCAGATTTACTCCAGTCTAATCCCACTGCCATCAATGAGCTTACACTGGGGCAACTTGAGATAGGATTCCACTGTTAAACCTCCATCAGTAAGAATGCCAAACGGTACTTTACCTTTGTGAGTTTGGGATGAAATGGCTAAAGGAGCAAACTCATCCAGAAGGTCAGCAGCAGCAGGGTTAGAAAGCAGAGAGCAGTCAAGCAGGGAGTCTTCCCCAGTGACAGAATCTGATTCCAGTTAGCAAGCGACAGCAACGGCAGCAGAGAACAGTACACAGAAGAGTAGGTTAGCAACCACAGCTGGGCACTCACTAGATTCCCCACCCAACCCTGAGACCTTGGTTAGCGACAAGTTAAAAGAAACTGGACTGAAGTGAGGGGCAAAATTAGTCATTTCTGAAATAATTTAGCATATGCAGGAGAACTTCAAATAAGTTACTTGCTCATCTGTTCTGGGGGTGGGGGAAAGAGAATCAACAGCATTTATATTTTAAGCTACGCTAAACATTCTTCCTTAAGAACTTCAAACCAGACTGCTGGCCAGTCACCAGTTTTCAGCACCAAAAACCTTAACAGAAAACAGAGTGCTGAAACATCTATACTTCAAAAATATTCCCCTTTGATACTTATATTTCCAAAAGGAACTTTATTCACAAACTTGAGTAAGAATTCTTGTTTGGGGGGGAAATTTAAAGGGCCTCAGCACTGGATCTCAAGGGTCAGAAATTGATTATAATTCTATTTGCGTATTGTAGAAGGCACTGATTCTCGTCTGCTAAAATGTGGGACGTAGTATTTTGTGTATAGCCTTTGTTTAGTCATTCCATGGGCATCACTTTTAGGGATGGGCAAGAACCAGTTCATGAACCAAAATATGGCACAAGCTTAGGCCAGTTTGGAGCCCCCAACCAATGATCGCGGAAGGTGCCTTCCCTGAACATTTACTGGATTTTTGTTCGGGGCCATTTAAACCTAACAACTGAGTGGCGTGGGTATGCAGCTGACCTGTTAGGCTTAAATGGCTGCTGGCCCTTTAAACCTAACAGCTGATAGGCACACCCTCCCTAGGTGATCCCCCCCTTTCTCCCAGCCGTGGCTCACTGCAGCCAGAAGAAAGGGGAAACCGAACTTGCTGGACTGGCTCAGTTTGGGTGGGGACCTTTTGGCTCAGTTCGGGGTTTGGTTTGGGGGCTATCCCGAACAGGTTTTTTTAGGTTCGTGCCCATCCCTAGTTATACGTATGTATCGTAGCAGCAATATACAGATTTGGAATTTTTAATTAATTAAATTATAAGACAAGTCAGCTGAACATGCAGGAAGACCCAAAGCTGGGAAGGCAAACAATGCTACCCATTTCTTCACAGGCCAGACTGCTCTCATTGCCTGTTTTAGCTTACTGCATCCCACCAACCTGTTCTGTTTGCAGCCATAGTATCAGTCTGCGATGATACACATTGGGGAATGGGTGCCTCGAGGCCTGGTATGAGACTGTCAACAGTTAGGTCAGCTTGTCCTTTCCGAAGGCACAAAAGAGCAGAACAGAAGCCACAAGTTAGGTCAAGTTCAGCAGAGGCAGAAGAACACAAAGAAAAGGCAGAAGGCTGAATAAATGAGATCTGGTCAGGCAGAGAAATTTTATATCTGTGTTACAGTGAAGTCTGGTTACTTGCAGGACTTATCTCAAAATTACCCTTCAGATGAGTTTACTCCTGTGTGCACAGTAAGATGTAACAGGAGATCTGGAGCTTCATTCTGAGCCTGTTTTAGAGTCCTATATTTCAGTGAGGCTCCAGTCCATAAGAATGTAAGAGCAGCCCTGCTGGATCAGACTAATGGTCCATCTAGTTCAGCATCCTGTCTCCCACAATGGCCAACCAGCTGTCCCAGAGGCCCACAAGTAGGGCAGAGAAACTAAAGTCTCTGTTGCCTGCCTCCCACAACTAGTATTCAGAGGTACTTCTAGTGGCAATGTAAGTCTCTTCCCTGCGGTGATGTGTACGAAAACCTGAGTTACATGGACAAATACATAGGTTCCTTCTCTCTCAGCCATGAGGGAGGGCAAAGGTTACATGGGAGGAGGTGATTTAGCTGGGCCCTGATGCACAGCCAGCTTCCATACACATACCATTGCCATTGTGAGATAATGGCTCCTGAGCATGTCAAATTCACATCCCACAATATGCTAACATAAACAGGCATGCCTAGAAAATGAATACGCAAATCAGACCCTAATGATTCAGTTCTGTTCTGTTTTTAGCACGCCGTGGTGACTGACTAAATTACTTTGCCCCCTAACTAATAAGTAGTTATCTAGGAATTACCTTGGAACCATGCTGTTTAGCTTTTTAAAAGACTAGGCTGCAACAACCAAAGCCGAAACTTAGAAAGTATGCTGTTGACACCGGTGGAGTTCCACCATGTCTTTCAAGATCTATTCCTAGAATAGCAGTATCTTGGGGTTTGGGGGAAAATCACTTGTCAGTTACTGTATGCAACTGAATGGACAACTTCCATTCTCATCTGGTTTGAGAGGTGTGCACGCTTAAAGGGATTGGAAGTGCCTCACAACAGGGCTGCCAACTTCCAGGTGGGGCCCAAAGTCCTCCCAGAATTATAAGTGGTCTCTAGATAACAGGGATCAGTTCCCCTGGAGAAAATGGCTGCTTTGGAGGGTGGGATCTATGGCATTGAATCCTGCTGAGGTCCTTCCCCTCCCCAAACCCACCTTCCCCAAGGTCCATCCCCTCAAATCTGCAGGAATTTCTCAACCTTGAGCTGGCAATCCTACTAATAAGGGACTCCAGCAAGCACCCTGCCACCATGAAACCCACGGAGCACCTATGATGCCCAGAGATATGGAGCACATCTTTAGACTAGAAGGCACATGATCCAGATGACATGGAGCACCCATTTACCAATGGAAAAAGATAACGAGGCCTTTGTTTCCCACACCTAGGCCTACCTGGAAAGGGGAAAGACTGCAGTACACGTGAGGAACTGAAGGGTCAAACTGCCTCACCTTTCTAAGCCCCTCAAGCAGGAGGGGGACACAAAACATTTCTACAGGAAGAGGCAGAAATGAGGCTGTGAAACGGAATGGACAGTTTCAGAAGATACATTCTGGGGGGAGAAAATACTTTTGAGCACATTCCAAAGGAGGAATATTTCCCAGAAGTCAGAAAGTAGTGCAAAAGTGAGACAGGTACCCTAGAACAACTCAATATGCTTCTCATGTTAGCGTGTGGAAACGTAAAAAATGATACACCGGCCTGTTCCAACAGTTTAGGACTACCATCCCCATTGGCCACGTGCACACATTGGGCTAAGCAGAAAAACAAGGGGAAAGTGTGAGATTACTGCAGGGGAGACCAGTTCGGGGGAACTAAATTTTGATGTGAGTTAGCTGGGGGAAGGAGGGGGCAGCACCTTTCCTGGGCAGGTTTGATGCCAAACTCTTGGCCTGGATTGCAGCCAATTCCAACCCCGTGGTCAGCCACACTCACATGCCTCTTTGACAAAAAGGAGTCACATTTCGTGGCCTATCATTGGCTTCCCTTTGCTCACATGTCGCTTACAGTTCAAACATGCCCCACTGAGGAGTCAACATGCAGGACAGGAGACACCAGAAAGGTTTTCAGGATTTTACCATTCACAGCATCAGAGGTGCTACCGAAGGGATCTGCAAGAGGCAGGATATCAGGGAGCAGAAGTGCAGGTTCAGGAGATTTGAGACCCTCAATCAGTTTTTCTGGCAGGGGTCGGGAAAGCAGGAAAACAGGGAGGAAGGAAGCAGAAAGAAAGCAAAAAGAACACAATTTGTTAAGAACAGGAAACAACTTGTTGAACAGGGTAAGCTTGCAACCAAAAGGGTTTCTATTAGGGGCATTTTAAAACACATGCAATACTATATATTTTTCAATAACTTTACTCAAGTTGGTAGGCAGATGGATCTTTTAGTTAAACACATAAAAGTCTGAAAGATTATGGACCTGCTTTGGGCTTGGTCAGGTCTCCCCAAACAAATAAAGAATGTAACATTATTTCAAGTGTCAAGAATGTAGCTTGACACTCCCAATTTTCCCCACCCAGGATGTTCCATATAAACCAGATTTTAGCACCCCTGTAGTAGTTGGCTAGTGAAAATGTGTCACAAAAAAAGAAAACTCACAGCTGGTGTTGAGTTCAATTATACAAATTAAAGCACCTTTACATAGCCCAATTACATTTCATTCAAATGTTTCTGGATACATCATACTTGAGTATGGCAGGGCAGAATTCCAGCTGCTGGCTGAACGGGCTCAGCATCCTGACCTCAGCTTCAACCGGGTCATCAACATGTTTTTGCCACATGGCCCCAGATCAGTTTGTGCATTCAGCATCACTGATGGTCAGGAGGCAAAAATCTTCAGTAAAAGAAAGAGGCATGTCCACCTGCGAAGCAATCATTTCCCCCCCAATGTAAACCCCCCCCCCCCCATTTCTATTCTGCAGAAGAACTCTGTTTCAGAAAACAAACTTCAAGCAGGGGAAAATCTCAAGCTATTTCATGGAGGGGCTTGCACAGCCAACGTAAAAACAGAGCATTTGCTTGATACACTTACAGGTGAACAGTGTTAAATTTACAAAGAAAGAAAGCCAGAGGGCATTTAAGAGTTTTTGGAAGTCTGAATTTTGGAAGCATGAAAACCTGGGGGATGGTTGTATTGTTCAGCCAGCCAGCTGGCATGGAGAGAGAATAAAAACACTGGCAAGAGATCTGAAACAAGGCTATGTCATATCTTTTATTAGGACCACAAGGATATGGAAGTTTGGAGATCTCTTTTTCAGGCTGGATGTTTAAAAGGGTCAAGTGGAGGAGAAAAAATGTTTCTGATTATGATCTTGTCTGTATCACATGCACACAGCTCGGCAGACTTAATACCATGATGTGGGTTGCACCATTGTTAGTCTGGGTAGCCTCTGATTACAAATATTAAAACCAGTGGTTAAAAAAAGTCCAGTTTGGCAAATCATTCAGAATAACTCAAAAGCCTGCACACTGGCTTTGTGCTATTTTGGTTTGTCTTAATAAAAGCTATTACATGGCCTTTGTTTTTAATTTTTGGTTTGGACCAGTGCCCTGCAATCGTTGCCAGTTGCAATAAATGTATACTGTTTGCTTTACAGGCACCCTGCAATCAGGGCCAAGCCCCACAACTCCCCACTTTCATGATTCAGCATCAGCAAGTCCTGGTTTAAACAGGGATTGGTAAAGAAGCTGCAGAATTCTAAATTAGAACATCCAAGGAACACACAGAACAGCACACTGCACGTTCCAGCTTCCACACAATGCCACGGTTAGTTTACAGAGCATTTGCAGTTTACCAGCTAGGGATTAGCTGCGTCAAGGAACACTAAGACATCTTATTCAATCATGTTTTCGGGAGAAAATAACAAGGTGCAAATGAGTAAGTAAGATTCAAAGGACTAAATTAGGAGTGAATTGCCCCTAGTTGATCAGTTAAGCCTAGGAGAGCACTGTGATCCCACACTACGGGACTCATTGGGCAAAAGACACCCAATGAATTCAGAAATGCCAAGGTACATTGCTGTTTCTGGGGCGATGCTTGTACAGGATTACGGAATACCTACAGCAGGTGCACAGAGTGCTGAACTAGGACCAGATGCTAGAGGGAGTACAGTGCAAGACAGCCTATGACGTGCTAAACACATAATATGTGTAACCCTTCTCCCTAGATGATTTAATACAGTAGCCAGAACCTCTCCTTGTTTACGCGAAAGCAAAAAGCAGGTGCAGCTCTGCACGAGCTACTCTTGACTTTCTCTTATTGAAATCAAGAGAACACATCTCCGTTTGTGACCCTTGCATCCCACAAGACAACATGAAATCTTTGCCTTCTGTCCCCCAAAGCCAAAATGCATAATGCATTATGCAAATTGGGTTCCTGGAGGTCTGCAATTAGTTGATTTGCATGAAGAGAGCTTTGAATGTCTCCACAGCTGTGTGCAAATTTTCTTTGACTGATTTGCTGCACGCATGTTTAGTAAAACCATGATCTGCATTAAAAAAAAATCCTAAGAGAAGAAAGCCTGAAAGGGACACAGGCAAAAGGCTCTAGAAAAAGAAGAGACCAAAAGGGACACTCTCCTCTCTCTCTAATGGAGCAATTCTTCACTAAGTGCCATAATGACCTTTAAGAGGTGTACTGAACATCGCCATCTGTGCAGAGTGCACATGGGAAGACCAACAGTCCAACCCACCCTATAATTAAAGAATCCATAATCATGGACATTCCATAGTGTGTGACTACGCCCCAGGAAGATGGTTTTTAGATGGACACTTGGGGTATACTGTAAATGGGAAGTCAACAAATGCTTTTTCCCTTGTAAGGGAGTCGGACTGATTGCAGCACTTGCAAGGACACTCTCATGGCAAGCATTGTCTTGATGG
>NW_015172553.1:1420683-1437454 GCF_001447785.1 Gekko japonicus
AGGAATAACTCTGTTGACAACTACACTACATTTTTATCTGCGGACTGAACACATGAAGCCGCATTCTACTGAAACAGATCACTGGTCCATCAAAGTCAGCATTGTCTACTCAGACTGGCAGCAGCTCTCCAGGATCTCAGGCAAAGGCCTTTCACATCACCTACTACCTCATCCATTCAACTGGAGATGCTGGGGACTGAACCAGGGACCTTCTGCACGGCATGAAGATGCTCTACCACTGCGCCACCATCCCTCCCTGTGTAAAGTGAGAGCTTCACACTTAAATGTTCTGTTACTGGCCTAACAACTTCTATTTATGGTTTGACTTTTTGCCTGGGAGTTCTTAAATAAGCTTGCTCTTGGTTACACAGGTCACCTCAGGGCACTTCTGCATCAGAAATGTGAGTAGAAAATTAAAAAGAAATAATTTTGCTTCACTTTACCTGGCGGCAACTATCCTTGCCTTCTACAGAAAAGCAGTTACTGTCAGATTACGTAATGTGCTACAGCTTTAACCAAAGTGTGTGTGTGTGTATCTGTGCACGGGTGTGTGTGTGCTGATGCTCCCCAGAGTTCCTCTGGGATCATAGCACAAGTCAACATGAGGTTTTGCAGCCCCTGGAGGGACTGCTGGTAGGCCCAGGTCTGCTCCCTTCTACAGCATTGCCAGATACAAGGGAAGGAGATACAAAGGAAGGAGGGCAAAGAACAAATCAGTCTTCAGACAAGCTTCCAGGGGGAAAGGTTAAGCTTCCACAAATAATCTTCAAGACTGAAATTCATAATTTTATTACGCTCACATGCATGCACACAAGTTTTGTTTTCCATTCCACCCCATGCTGTCAGTATGCCCTGGCTAAAAATTCCAAATAAGCAAACAGCTAAATGTTACAGCAGGGATCCTTAATTAGGCAGAAAGAGAGAATAAAAAGTGCCAAAGAGCACTTCAAACAATCATTTGGAATAATCAAGAGTCGAGACTCGAACAAGCAATGAACACACGCTTTCGAGCACGTTACTCACTCATGAGACACGTAAAGGAAAGAAAAAGGCAGCTCTTTCAATAAAGTATACAGCAGCAGAGTCCTTTTTTTCGGGCATCAGCTGAAGAAGGAAAGCCGTCTATTAAGCATCTGATCAAAGAGTGCAGCTAGCGCAGGGAGACTCATAAGACTTAAAGGCCAAGAAGTGGGCATCCAGGATCTTCCCTAGCAGCTATTCTAGGACAAAAAGGTGGTTCTCATATAAGGTAGCCTCATGGATGCATTAAAAGGTGAACCTCAGGCCCTCAATATTGCCAAGTCGTCTAGAACAGAATAGTGGTTTAAGACCACACACTGCTAAACAACTACTGTCATACAAGTGCTTCAAAATACATAGGATTGCACACTAAAAGGTTAACATTAAAATTCTACACCTTAGCAAGCTACTTTCTACATCTTGAAACCTGGATTCTACAGCCAACGCAAATCATGCATAATTTCTCCCGCAATGCATAATTTATTCTGCCATTTTTTAAAATTATTTTGCATAATTGATTTTGTTTTCCTTAGTCATGACAAGGGGCAATCAGCACTGCAGGGTACTTAAAGTTCATCCCCCTAAACCACCACCCCCACCTGCTTCTGAGATTTTAGCAACCCACTGCCCACATGTGCTTGAGCACAGAAACTTGCTTTTTAAAAAAATATAAGACAATTTTTTTCCAGGAAACTGAATTCGGCACCATCAAGCATAAGCATTGCATTACATTTATAGAGCCCCTAAAAGTGATCAAAGCAGTGTACAAACAAGTCCTGCAGCACTTCTGCAGTCCCCATGTTACTACTGCATGCAAACAGCCCTGCCAGAAGCAGTTATCAAAGGAGACTGAGAAAACCCTGAGAAAAGAGCTGGAGAAACTTGCTTGGGTGTACGGTCTGAGGGTAAGCAAACAAGGGAGCAGGAGAAGGCATTATCAGCTGCTCCTACGCTCCTTAACACATAAGGTCGTGGTGGCACAACTGAGTCAGTTTGAGAAGGGAGGACCCTTCAACTTCATGCAGCTTGTTCACATGTTTTTAGGGAAGGAAGTTAGAGGACCTAACTGGAAGAGTCAACTATTCCAAAAATTGGGCAGTGTTCCTGCCTCCCTGCGAATTTTGCCCCCTCGAGATCTTTCACCCTCCACTGTCCCCCGAAGTCTCTTACCTTTGAGATCTGACAGCCCTCCACCTCCCACTCTGCTTCCCTCTCAGTGATATTCCCCTGGTTCAAAAAATAAATAAACAAAGCACCTGATCTTGACCCATGTTTGGTCTAACAGCAGTACAGACCAACTAAGAGAAGCTAACCTCTGGAGCATAAAAACAAGCAACCCATTCACACCCAAATAAACACACAAAGTTGCCTTGTAGTGAATTAGGTCATTGGTCCAACAAGGTAAATACTGTCTACTCAAGACTAGCAGCAGCTCTCCAAGGTCCCAGGCAGAGATTTTTCATATATAACTGGATCCTTTTCATTGGAGATAGCAGGAATTGAATCTGGGACTTTCTGCATGCATTAGCACTGAGTCATGGTCTGCTCACTCCATGGGACAAACTGGGAAGAGTATTAAAGGGACCTGGCCTCCCACCCACCCCTAAAACACAACAGGATAACTGCCTGGAACTTGAAAAGTCCAGATTTCAGTATTCTAACAGATGCCACACTGTTGTTCAGTGGTTATAGATTCAGGTAGGGTAGCTGTGTGTTTGAGTCCAGTGGCACCTTTAAGACCAACAAAGTTTTATTCATGCTGTTTTCGTGTGCATGCGCACTTCCTCAGATACAGAGACTAAGGCTAGGGACACCCAGGTATAAATCCCTACCTCATCATCCCTGATGTTCACTGGGTGACCTTGAACCAGGCAGTGTCTCTCAGCCTAATCTACTATACAGGACTGTTGTGAGTATCGAATGTGAAAGGAGGTTCTTGAACATTGCCTTGAATTCCTTGCGAGAAGGGCAGGATTTTCAGAATCCAATAACTGTGAATTTACATTAGTTGTACACACTAAAGAAACTTGGTCCAATACCAACCTGTGTCCAGATTATGAAACCATATATAATTTTAATTCCTATGTCAAAAGACTTATGGAGGGGGACAAGGAGTCAGCAGGCAGAGGTATGATAAGTAACCCATGTGGTCATGTGAAAAGGCACGATCTGAGAAGCAAATATTTTGATCCCTGGCCACCTTCCTTTGCAGTTTTATCAGAGTTACCTGGTGTATCTGATAGTGGAAGAGGAATAAAAGGATCAGGAACAGCCAGAAGTGGTGGGCTAGAGTCCAGAATATCTTTTGTTTTTTCAGCTGGAGAAGCAGCAACGGACATATTAGAAAGAATGGAAGGAAAGGAAGGAAGGACAGGGAAAGCGAGAGAAAGAGAAAGTCAAGCAGAGCCCAAGAGACCAAGCGCACTTTTAAAAAAGTAGTTTAAGTGCATTCCGTGTCTGGGCGTACCAGTATGCTACACTTCCTCTCCCACAAACCATGCTGCAAGTTATTTTGTCCCCAACAAAATGACAAAAACAAAACAAAATTCAAGAGCCACCAAAAAGAATTTTATGAATTCTTCCAAGGTAGCTGCAAGCCCTGAGAAGAGAAATCCAAGGATATCAAAGCTACTACACCCCCTCCAATCTCAACTCTTTGCATAAGTCTGTCTTAAGGAAAAAGAGGTTAATGTATCTACAGCTATGCTTTTTTAAAATGTGGGTAAGGTGCGCCTTGGTGCTTAGTCATGCCGGCCACATGACCACGGAAATGTCTTTGGACAGCGCTGGCTCTTCGGCTTTTAAACGGAGATGAGCACCGCAACCCTAGAGTTGGATTCAACCGGCTTTCGAGCAAGGGAACCTTTACCTTTTTAAGGTGCTTAGTCTGTGGCACAAAGCCACACTTTGATGATAATATCTAGAAGACTGTCCTGCACACACAGTGAGTATCATTATATCTCAGAAAAAGAATCAAGTCCATTTCTAGGCTATAAAGCTTCCGAGAGTTAAAGCATGTGCCTTGTTGGCCTTTAAAGTGCTTAGGGACTTGATTCTTGCTATTCTACTGCAGACCAACATTGTCACCCACCCAAAACTATTTATTATATTTTAGCTCCACTTTTCAGCCCAAAAAACTGGTTCCTTAAAGTAACTTTTAGCAACTACCAGCCAACATGAATATCTTTAATGAAAGAAGAAGGGTATTCTCAAATAGAATATGACTGGACTAGACCTCTGTATATACTATGCATTATTTGTTTGCTGTATATATTACCTGCTTCCCACCACACTGTATTCTGCTTATGTAATACCATTTTCTATATTGATCCAGGTGAGTAGCCGTGTTGGTCTAAAGCGGCAGAACAAAGTTCGAGTCCAGTGGCACCTTTAAGACCAACAATGGTTTATTCAAGGCATACGCTTTCATGTGCACATGAAAGCTTATACCTTGAATAAACCTTTGTTGGTGTTAAAAGTGCCCCTGGACTCAAACGCTGTTCATTTTTTGCATTGTTCAACATATCATGTCTAATATCTTTTGCTTTCTTTCAAATTTCCGTAATCCCAGTCTGATTGCATTGCTTATTAAATGTCTCATCAAATTGAATACACTAAGTTGCACAGCGTAAAGAGTAAGATTTTTGGCTGCAGCTTCTGCTCCCTTAATGTCAGGTACATCATCCCCTACAACTGCTCTGAAATACAGATCAATATGCCTGATCTCTATTAGGAAGCAAACTGGGTGTCTCTCTCTCTCCTCTCCCACAAACCTGCTAAGTGGCCTTGCTGTTATCACTACTGCTCTCAGCCTAAGGCTGATAGTACATTGAGGAGCATGCGGGGAATGGCTCTCTGCTGGGTACATCACTGAGTGCAGATAACAGAGCAATCTCCAACCAGTAGCAGCAATCAGCTTGTGCACCATAACTGATCTTTCTACTGGACTATGTATCAGCAAAGGAATGCTACTTGGAGCCAAATTAAAAACCAAGAGTGCAGATTCAAAAGTCTGAAGAAAGGAAAAGGCATCCATTACCATTCTAGACCATTTCAAAAGGTGCAAGCAACAGACATTGTGGGTCATGGGGTGAACTTTCAAAACAACCTGTGCTGAAAAGGACTACTGACATGACATATACTAAGTACAACAAGCAGCAGCCTTGAAGTTCTCAAGGGGGAATGGTGAGCTGCAACAGGCCAAGCTAATGGCCTATGAAAAATTATATGCATGCATCCCAGAACATGTCCTAGGACCAGTGTTCCCTCTAAGCTGAGTTAGTGTGAGCTAGCTCACAGTTTTTTAGCCTCCGACTCACACATTTTTGTCTCAGTTCAGGAAGGAGGGCTCCAGAGCAAACTAATTTATGCAGTAGCCAAATGGCTCGCTCACAACTTTAACACCAGTCGCTCACAAAGTAGAATTTTTGCTCACAGGACTCCACAGCTTAGAGGGAACATTGCCTAGGACCAATGTTCCCTCTAAGCTGTGGACTCTTGTGAGCAAAAATTCTACTTTGTGAGCTACTGGCATTAAAGCTGTGAGCCAGCGATTTGGCTACTGCATAAATTAGTTTGCTCTGGAGCCCTGAGCGAAGACAAAAATGTGTGAGCTGGAGGCTAAAAAACTGTGAGGTAGCTCACACTAACTCAGCTTAGAGGGAACACTGTCTAGGACCCTCTGCAACGCACATGCATTCTGTGACAGAGTAGTACAGAATGTGTTCTCTGAGGGTAGAAATGTCAGAAAGTCTGGAGCAACTAAAATGCTATCTTGTGAAAACAGACTGGCCTGTTCATTTGGACCAGCAGAGTTCAATTAAGCATTGACCCCATAAGACTCCTTGAAGAACCAGGAAGTCTCACAACTTATTTTTTTTCCTAATATTGGATGAAGGGAATGTGTAAGCAAAAGCTTGTTCACTGTTCTTAAAGCCCATCCCTCTTCTGGGGTGGTCGCAATGTACAATAGGAATCTCCTGCAGCTGAAGGATTTGGCCCACTCAATAAAAACACAGCCATGCCTCTTAAGGTTAGAAAGGGTGATGTCTCTCTGGGAACACTGAGAATACTTGGCTTCTTTGACAGTTTGAGAAGGCATCCAAGCTTTAGGAGAACTGTATAGTTGGAATAAATATTACAAACAATGCCCAGGTTTTGTTTTCATTGGACAATTTTGCACTGAACCCCATTAACTCACATATAAACCATCTCCCAGACGTACCTGGTACGGATGCAAGAGAAGATGACCCAAATGCATCTGCTTGCGTTGCAGAAGGTGCTGGCTGAAAACCCGGTATCAGGTTCTCTGTGGAGCTGCAGAGCTTCTCTGGAAGTTTACCTGAAATTCCAAGGACCTAGTTTTAAATTGGATCTCAATGTCACATGACAGATACACAAGAGTACACACACATAAAAAAATAAAAATAAATACCCAACTGACTTTGCACAGTCCTACTATCTGTACTTAATTATAAACTCTGTTTTCCAGCAACAAGTTCTTTAAGGTCAAACAAACAGAATCTACATATTGCTTTTTCCACTGGTATTATAATGGAATTACTTTAGATTCTCAATGGAGGGGGGCAAGGGTTAAGGCATTTGAAATTACATACAAGTGGCTCAGTTTAAAGCCTCTAGAGGGCCAAAAGGTGGATACAAATCTGAAAAGAAATTCATATTGGTGCATTTGTAAAGAAGTGTAGAGAAATACAAGGAATACATATCTGTTAGTGATTCTTACTGTGACAGCTGGAAGTACAGGTATTCAGGTGTTTCTGGAGACCACAACACTTGTCTGTCATGGTACTTCCACTTTGGAAATGAAGCATCAAATACCAGCTATGAGCTTAGCATAAGGACATCTGCAAGATGTCTGCTCTCAACACAGGCACACATCTGGCCGTGGGGGGGCACGCCCATTTGGGGGAATACTCAATCAGAAAACACGTGTTGCTAGGCACTATCAGCAGTTACCATCCCATACTTAAGCAGCGATGTACCAGAAGTCCACATGGTAGCCCCGTTTTACATGCTACAGTGAACACATGTACTTGTGTACAACTGTTCGTGAGAAAGAGCCAATGTGTTCACTTTACAAATAAAACAATGGACCAGTACCTGGATAAATACGCCGTTTCATTCACACATTCTGCAGTACGTGTATTGAACATAATGTGATCATTACTAAATGCATATATACAGAAAATCAAGTGAACACTGTACACAGAATTAATGTACATTCACTGCAACTTGTTAACGGATCCAGTGCCAAGGTGAAGGGCCGAGGTGAGCACCCAGGTCGAACGTTCTGCTAAACCCCACAAATTCTAGTCTAATTTAAAGTTTTTCCCAGTTGAAATAACACACACGTACACATTTTTCAGAAAGAGTGGAATAAAATTGGCCACAACTTTATTGCTTACAGCTGTAGTGAGCCTTGGCACAGCATGGGGTAAGGATCCTGATCACTGACTGATCTACCCATCAGTCAATGCTCTGTTGGTCAGCTTGGGATGGCAGGTTTTGGATCCCACTAGGGCGGAAGCCCGGAGGTGGTCTCCCCTGCCACCTAAGCATGAGGGTAATTCTCCGGACATGCCCCCGGGCTGGGCATATCAGTCGCCCCTCACACTAAGACCCCTTAAATGGATCCCCACACTCAGGAAATGAGCACACAGGCTGTTTTTCCTGAGAGTGGATCCAGCTCCATACTGACACCGCCAAGATGCGACAAGAAAGCAAGTATACAGAACCGCATGCAACCCCTGCAAAATACCTAACTAAAGGGGTGGGAGGGTGGACCAAGCTGTCCATCAGCTAAAGATGGCGAGCTGAGGCAGCGTGGTGCCTTAAGTAGACATCAGGCACCCCTCCGCCTGGAGGGGAGGGGGATCCATGGCTGCTCCCTGCTCTCACCCTTCCCCGCAGATCCACAAACAGGACCTGGGTGGGCCCGGGTCCTGGCTTACAGAGCTTTTGAAGTCTTCCAGATGAGGAAAAAAACAACAGCACAACTAGCAAACATATTTTTGCTGCACTGCCAAAAGCAGCCCTGATGCATAACACTCTAGTTTATCAGATATAAGGGACTATCACACAGGATCAACAGAGCCACATTTTGCTCCACAGGAAGTTCTCTGGGCCTTCCTTTTGGCTCTGGGGAGAGAATGCTGAGCTACGGAGACCTTTTGTCCAATGTCACAGTGAGCTCTATGCTTTTTCAGAGTTATGCCTTGGCCATTATGGATAACAGACAACATTTTAACAATTCTACGTGCTCATTCATTCCACAGAACAGCTTGGAAGAGTTTTCTGGCTAGCATTTCCCGCTCAAAAAAACCCCCATAGTTACTCACTCCCCAAACTAACCATCGCTTAGTTTTGCAAAATCCTTGTTCAATAGCTCCTCTGCTGTGAGCTTGGAGAAGTTGTCATCATCAAAAGGATTCCAGGTGGAGACATCTGGAGGGTTGTAGACATTTTGTTGAGAGGTTCTGGGGGAACCAGAGGGTGTAGTTGAAGCAGACCTAGAGAAAGCCAATCCACAAGGAGATGGAAAAAATTAGCCATTTGCAAAATTGGAAATTGGTAGTAATGTTTTTTTAAAAAAAACCACCACTTCCAAAGTCACTGTGATGACTGCAGACATTGCAAGTTATGTGATCCTGGAGGATCCCATCAAGCTATTCAGTCCTGAAATTCAAGTACACAAATCCAGACTTTCAATATGAATCCCAGAAACAGCAACACTTATGGGAGACTGCACATAGGGTTAGCGTTATAGATGCAAATTTGGATGGGCAAAGTTCTATGTGGCTGGATCTGGCTTCCCTCATTTGAAGAAACCATGTTATTAAGCACTAATATTGTATCACACTACATCATCATGCATGTAGAAACAGAGAATTTATAACACAGGGTTCATCCTAAGTACTTCAGACATATTCATTCACATTAAAAAAAAGGCACAAAATCTACCGGCACCTTAAAGGAAACAGGGTTATTGTAGCAGAAATTATTCTGGACAATAAAGCTGTCTCCATCCACTGTTGGATACTGCACTATTACCACAGCAATCATTCACAACTGGTTTTTCCCAGCGTGGACAAGACAATCCATCTACAAATCACAGCAACAGCACAATATGCAATGACACGTAGATGCAGCCTAAATATTAGCCTTGAAAGTGCCCCAAGGCTGTGTTTCAACACAATTTCTCTTCAAGAAATTGACACCATGATAATTTGTTGATACCATGATAATTTCATCCACTAAAACACCATAAAGTTAAGGATGAGCAACTGGTGTCACAGGGGCCTTATGCAATCCTTACTAACTTCCCATCTGGCTCCTGGCATAACTCGTCATCTGAAGGTTCCCCCTGTTGACTGCATACCACAGCTGGTTTCTCACATGAACATACGAAGCTGCCTTATATACTGAATCACACCATGCATCCATCACAGACAGTACTGTCTGCTCAGACTGGCAGCAGTTTCAGTCTGGTCTTTTCTCGGGATTTCCCACTGGGGAGAAGGGGGTTAAATATATATTCACTTGTGCCACAGTGGTGTATACAGTTCCCTCCGCCTTCCCCCAATTTTATCGGGGGTGGGGGGGAGTGTTTGTCATTCTAAAACAATTCCCACCTTCTCTCTCCACCAGTCTCTCTCCTCCCGGCTCTGTTTTGATAAGCTTCTGTTACTGGATAAATATTCAAGTAAACTGTGCCCTTGAGATAGGGCAGGATATAAAAACCAAACTAAATAACTGTAAGCAAGTGAGTATAAAACAACATTAAATAACCATTAAAAATCATTTAATCATTAAACAGTCATTTATGAATTATTCTCAAGGTGACTTCCAGGAAGGGAGAATGGACTTTGAGGGGAACTCTCCACATACTTGGATTTATTGAGGCTGGCCTCAGCTGCCGCAGCCTGGAGAAGCTGAGTCGATTTGCTTGCCGGGACTCCAAAGACAGCGCTGTGTGTCACGTCACTCAGAATCCTCCTGTGTCCAGCTCGCTGAGTCTTGGGGGAGGAAGGGGGCGTGAGGGAGCCCACCTTCTGCCCTTGAACTGCCGAGGGAGGGGTAGCCGGGGGCTTTTGTTGACGCGGAGGTGCTTGCTTTGGGGAAGAAAAGAAAATCTGCCTGTAATGTTAAGTGGTTGTGGAACTTCTAAAGCTGCCACACTGAGTACCAGTGCCAGACTCTGGGTTGGATCTAGCGCTGCATCTCCATGGGCAAAAAGGGCATCTTTCTCAGCTTTCCCCACCTACAGCAGCCTGAAATGCCCCTAAAAAGCTGCTCCTGGGGAAGAAGGGACCCTGTTGCCCTGGACCCAGCCCTTTGAGAGGATGTGTGCTGTAGTGGCTAGAACATCAGGCCAGGACTGGGTAAATCCAGATTCAAGCCCTACTCAGTACGAAGCTCATTAGGTGACCTTGGAACAGCCACATTCTATCTTAGCTACCTCACAGGATTGTTGTGAGAATAAAATGGAGGAGGAGGAGGAACCACACATGCTATGACATCCTGAACTACTTGGAGGAATGGTGAGATAGGAAGGTAATACATGGAAAAATCATCTCTAAATTTATATAATATGTGCAGAAGGACAGCAATCCAGGGAAATTATTTCCTCCGTAGATGGTTTCCCTGTAGCCTTATTATATGCTAAAAACATGACTTCACATTTGGTGTATTTCTACTCCTAACCCAAGAAAATTCATCATTACAGAGTCACCCCCCCCCCAAAGAAGTGATCACAAGAGCCACATATTTAGACCTCTGACAGTTACCTTGATTTGTATACAGGCCACACATTGCAAGTTGACTTGGTCTACTGTAATGGCAAGATTCCCTCAACACCCTGAGCCTCTTCAGGCCAAAAAGAGCAGCAGCTTGAGCGTTGGTCAAAGGCAGACAAACCATCAGAGACACCGCAAACTAGCACAGAGGAGGGAAGAGGACCAAACCACATGGGCCCATAACGATGATGCCCGGCTGACTTTCTGGCATGCCAAGATCCATTACTATCACCTGCAGCCGCTGCTTGCAGCGGCAGCCTACTGCTCAAGTCCTCGCCACCACAGTCTTGTAGGAGATCACACAACCATGATATTTTTATATACTGGGTATATTTTTAAGCAGCGACTTCCCAACCCTGTGTACTTGGCTTCAGATGCCCAAAGAAGAGGAAGAGGGCAGGCTTGCAGGTTAACTCACAACTTATCCTTTGCTTCTCTTGTTTCAGACGTGGAAAATGTAAAGTGGAATCAACAGTCCTTCAGTTGAAGGGGAAAGTGCTTGAAAATGATCAAGCAGCAGCTGCAAGCATCACTGACAGAAATGAAGCTGCAAGATGAGAATAGTGCCTTCCTCGACAGGGCTGTTCAAAGGACAAGGATATCACTATCCTCTTATATTCTATTACCCTCTCTCCTGCTTTTATCTCACAACAACCCTGTGAGGTGGATTAAACAAGAGAGTGACTGGCCCAAGTTCACTCAGTAAGGGTGTGCAAAAAAGAAAACACACGGTATTTTTTGGGTTTGGGTATACTAGAACCGAAAAATATCAGTATTTCCCGGTATTCCCAAATTCCAATACCAGTATGGTATCCCCGAATTTTGGTAAATACCAGTATGGTATTTGGATTTGGTAAATCTTCAGTATTGCTGATTTTTTTCAGCTCCATTATACCCTATTACAGTCAATGGTCCTCATAGGGTATAATGGAGAATTGACCCAGGGGTATCTGGGGCTCTGTTTTTTGAGGTAGAGGCATCAAATTTGCAGCATATCTGCTGGTGCCTTGCCTCAAAAAAGCCCCAAGTTTCAAAAAGATTTAAAAAGATTGGACCAGGTGGTCCAGTGCTATGGGCCCCAGAAGAAGGTGCCCCCATCCTCCATTGTTTCCAATAGAGTGGGGAAAGAGAATGCAGTCCCTTTAAATGCCTTTTGCAAGCCATGCCTGAACTCAAAAGACATTTAAAGGGCTTGTGGTCCCTTTAAATGCCTTCTCCAAGCCATAGCTTCACCCAGAAAGTGTTTAAACAGACTGCAGTCCCTTTAAATGCCCTTTAATGCCAGCTGTCCAGCAGCCCCGAAAAATCCCAAATATTCTTGGGATATTTTGAGGATTGTTCGGGCTCGGCTGTATCGGATAGCCAGATAAATACCCAGCAGATATCCAGGTGAAAAAAATACCAGTGAAGTATTTTCCAGGATTTCCCCCGGTTCGAATAAACTAAACACACACCCCTATCACTCAGTGAGCTTCACAGCTATGGCCAAGAATTTGAGCCTAAGTCTGCTAGGCCCTGATCCTATGCTCTAGGTGCTACACAACACTGCCCCTCAATAATAACACTAAGATGCAAACATGACTGCAAACATGACTGGACAGTGCTATGGGAGTGCTAAGGGTTGGTACCCTTGTTTGGTAGCAACCAGTAGCACCACCTTTCCTCTAAGGCATTCAGGGTGAGTGACATGGGTTTCCCCCCTGGCAGTAACTATGAGGTACACTAGGCTGAAAGATGGCAACTGGCCCATAGTCAGAGTGAGCCTGACAGCCAGGTAGGGAGTTGAACCCCCTGATCTAATTTTTATTTATTTACTTCATTTCTAGCCAGTATCTATCACTGAGATTCAAGGCAGATTACAGAAAACAATGCAAACAGCATAAAACATCCAACAAACAATGCAATAGGACTAGGATTACAGAATCAGAAAACAATGCAAACAGAAGACTGTCTAAGGCATGACATACCATAAACAACATAGAAAGTGGATTATGAAAATATAAATAAGAGAGTGCAGTCAAAGAAAGCCGATACATGCAACAAACAGCCTATTCACTTCAAAAGGCACCCTATGCTGTCCCACTATACTGCAGTTCTTTTCCTTTTATCAAAAATGCCCCCCTGAACATTTCTGTTTTGTACATTCCATGGAACAACAGAAGTGTGGGCACCTTCCCGACTGCCTCCGGCAAGCCGTTGTCGCCACCACAGAGAGTGCCCTTGAACAGGCAAATGGCTGATCGTACACATTTATAGGGCAGCAATTTCAGAAGGCTTTGCTCAGATGGGAGAAGCTACCCTGACAAAGCAGAGAAGAGGCCCTCTTGCAGGTGTGTGAGTTCAAGGCCATCAAAGGCTTTGAAGGTGATAGCCAATACATTGGACTGAATCCAGCAACTGACTGGTAACAAATGATAATGAATGGAGTGCCTACAGAATGGGTGTGACAGACGTACTCCAGAAGCTCTGGATAGAAACTGAGCTGTGTGTTCAAATTATTATAAGCCACTGACAACGTCTCTTAAACCTGTGTGTGTGTATTTCTAGCCCTGTACTTCAAGCAGCACAAGAATACTGCAAGCACTGGCAGACATATAACGCAGGAGGAGGTGGTGAGCATTAACAGAGATAAACAAAAGTAAGCTCCTGATTTAAATTTGCCTCCTTGAGATGGTAAAGGAGATGGTGGGGGACAGGGAGGCTCTCTTATTTTCTCCTCCTTCGAGCAACTCTCTCCTCCAGATCTGTTTTTGAAACCAGATGGCGACTGATACACAAAGCTTTTTGGCATTAAAAGAGAAACTGTGCGGCAAAGAGAGCTGGATGCAAGTACAGTCTCAACTAGAATACATTTAATTTCATCTTCTGTTGGGTGCCTTCTTTTTTAAAAAAAAGCTTAAAAAGCTGCATTTCAGTTAAAAGGAAACAAAGAGGAATGATTACACTTGAATAGTAATAAAGTGCATGTTTGTGTGGGGGAGACGGATGTGAAATTTCATTTGCGGCTATGGGCAGTGATGGTAATGGGGGATCCTTGGCAAATTTCCATCCCTTTTATACTGTAGGCAGCTGTTTCACTTGGGGAAGGGAAAACCCTGCTTCTCCTTAAGTAAAGAGCCCTTGTTTGGGAGGAATGCATACATTATAGTAGCAAAATTCACCTAAAAAAAAAAAAGGAAATGAAAGCAAGTCTGCTTGAACGAGAATTCAACCTTCAAATTTTGCTCTAATCTGCTTGTCCAGATCCTGCATTCTGGAGAACAGGAACCAGAGGCCCAGGATCCAAAGAACCATAAAAGCCAAAGTAATTCTGATACCAAGACTCATGCAACAATGGCTGACGGAATCCCTGTTTCATTCCCAGGACTAGAAATTTCTTCCTTAGCTGGTAACAAACCTGATATAGTACACTACAATCCACCCAGCAGGAGGGTTTTGGAGTCAACAAACAAGGACAGGATATTTTCACAAATTAATCTAAAGCTCTCCAGTCTTCTTCCAACAAGCCCCTTAAAACTGAGAGCTGTGTTTCTAGGGGCTTGCAGATAAAACTAAAAGCACTCGGTTTTGCTGTGTTAGCCCTGTTAATAAGAAATACATTAACGTTTCTATCTTTTGGTGACATTTACAAGACTCTCCCTTGCAGTAGAAGAGAAGAGAGAGAAGAGATTGGATTTATACCCCACCCTTCACTACCCAAAGGTGTCTCAAAGTGGCTTACAGACACAACAGACACCCTGTGAGGTAGGTGGGGCTGAGAGAGCTCTTGACAGAAATGGCTCTTTTTAAAGAACAGCTCTTATCAGAACTACGGCTTGTCCAAGGTCATCCAGCCAGGTGCAAGTGGAGGAGTGGGAAATAAAACCCGGCTCTCCCAGATTAGAGTCCGCGCACTCAACCACTACACCAAACTGGCTACTAAACCCAATCCTTGTACCAGACATGCAGTGTTTCTGCAAAGGTTCAGTGCAAAGGCATGTAGGCAGATCTAGCTAAGGCAAGTTGAGGACACTCACGAAGCCTAAATATACTTTCCCCCCCCTGAACACAGAACAAATGATACAAGAACACCCTGGTCACGATCTGGGTTGCTTGCTGCAGACTATGAATTGGCCCTGCCAGTGTAACCATCTTAAAAAGAGGCCGTGCTTAGCAGATGCCTTCCCATTCATATTTGCATTTAGCCCTTCCTCCAAGGAGCTCAGGGAAGTTCTGGCTTTAGTGGTATGCACACTAAGAAGAGCTCGGAGCAACACACATGGCAGGACTACTCCAATCTACCTTCCCAACAGGATTAAGAGACAGTGACTTGTCAAGAGCACTGTGATGCATACTGCAGGTAACTGGGGGTAGAGAGTTATACCAACTCTGTTCTCTAGCACAGAGTGGGAATGTAGGCTCTCTGGTCCAGACCCACTACTCTACCCATGCTGGTTTTCCAAGCCAGCATCAGTTATTGGCTCAAGCTTAGAACAACTGCTGTTCCACCCACCCCCAAAAGGCTGTCAGCCAATAGTTTTTCAGGAGCCAGTATGATTCAATTCCAAAGTCCACCCTCAAAGCATCCAGTTCACCAACATGATAAAAGCAGAGGTCCACAGCTAAATTCAGCAGTGCTAAATCCAGCCCCAGGAGCCTTGCAACCCCCCCCCCACCATTACCTCCCCTAGATTAGAAGGAAGCAGCGGCTATGGTAGGAGAATTCACTGGCAACTTAACAGGACGTGGATGAAGGCACTAGATCAAAACTACACACTGTTTTTCAAGGAATGGCCTTCCAGAAAATCTGGTTCCTGATCAGGGTCAACGCATGAAAGGCACAGTATTACCAAGCAGCTTGATGATCCTTACCGGCTGATCCTGTGTAGAGGCTGGCTGTGTCACAGCTTGTTGAGCCTGTGGCAGGATCTGAGTTGGTTGCTTCTGCTGTACGGCTGCTGCTACAGCTGTCTTCTGCTGTACGGTGGCCTGCTGGGTCAGTAGCTGCTGCTGCTGTTGGATGTAGTTCTGCACTGGCGGCTGCTGCACTGTTGTGACCACTCCCTGCTGCACCACTGGGAACTGTGGTTTCACTGGCTGCTGAGGTGCCTGAGGCTTCGCTTGCACCTGCAATACCATCACAAAAATCCAAACACAGCTTTGCAATTGGTTGCAACCTTGCTTCGGCATGTTAAAATGCAACTAACTGCAACTATCTTTTCTTACCTTATTCAGCACCCATCCCAAGGCAACTCAAACACTGTGCTTTATGCCATCATTCTGTTATTTTATTATTTTATTAGGGATATTTCAAAAATACACAATTACACAGAATAGCTATTTTAATGAAAGTACATGTGGGCAAGTAGAGACTCGCATAAGTTTACAGATATAGGTTTGTGCTTTTCTTTACAGCAACTTCTTTGCATCCATTTCACTTGCTCATGTATTCTCCATTCATCTACTTCAGAAGCACCATTAATGTAGTCCCCTCCAGACCTACC
Source organism: Gekko japonicus (assembly GCF_001447785.1). Taxonomy (NCBI): domain Eukaryota; kingdom Metazoa; phylum Chordata; class Lepidosauria; order Squamata; family Gekkonidae; genus Gekko; species Gekko japonicus. The sequence continues at coordinate 1,437,002 of NW_015172553.1, forward strand.
CACCCCCCTCTGCTACCTGTTCCCTTCTTTGTGGCCAAGACAAAGGGACCTGTGGCTGGCAGGCATTAGCTAATCACACAGGGGCCTGTTGCGTGAACTGAGATCGAGTCAGCTGAGGCACAGCTTCTGGCTATGGGAAACTCAAAAGGGAGGGTTTTTTAGCCATTGAGAAAAATATGCTATAAAGCTTCAACAGCTGAGCCAATGAGTAGACAACATATTTCAGACAACACAAGGAACTGCTCTTACAACCAACAATTATAAAGCAACAAGACGGGGACCCGCGATACTCGCGGGGGGGAGAAGAGCTCCGTCTCCTCCATCCCCCCCCCCGCTCGATCTCACCGAGGAGGTGGCGGCGAGGCCGGTCCTCCCCCCCGCCCGGCTCCGAGGCGGAGGCGGCAGCGGAGAGGCCGTTCCTTTTCCCCCTCCTTTGCCGGGCTCGGCGGCGGC
>NW_015172553.1:1437717-1468190 GCF_001447785.1 Gekko japonicus
GCACTCTCTCTCTCCCCACCCCCCGGCTCCGGCGGCGATGTTCCAGAGCGTCTCCTGCGCACGCGCAGGAGACGCTCTTGCACTTTCGGGGGGATTTAAACATCCCCCCGAATTTTTTTTCAACTTTTTTTATTTTTGTGCACACGTGGGGACTGGCCCACGTGTGCACAAACCTCCCCCGGCCCCCCAGCTGCCCCCGGAGCGCTGATTTAGCAATCCACACTCCGGGGGCAACTTCGCTATTAGATATATAGATGATACTCATTCGGTGGCTTGGGAGACACGTGGCTCTTTGAAATACCACCTATGGCTCTTCGAGCGCTGTTTCCAAAAGTGGCATCTGTTTCGTGTTCCAGGAAAAGTTGGCAAGGCCCTTGCCCAGCGCACCAGCTGAGGCATGGGTAAGCTGTGAGTCTCCTGGAGGTGTAAGCCCTCATGCCAAGGAGGGAAGTAAATGAGACTCTCTTGGTTGATTGCACTTGTGAATGCAGCTCTCCGCATTCCACAGAATTAATACCACGGTTGAAGTTTTCAAAGGTTATATATCCTGTGTGCATCAGGGTGTGCATGTCAAGTTTCTCTGATTTTGGAACTGGCAAAACCTGTATATTTTCCTGCAAACATAGGCATCATGCACTGTCGTTGTAAAGCTATAGCCTAAAGTATCAGCACATGCTAGCTTTGCCACAGCACATGTCTTTGCCTAGCATCCAAATATGTGTACATATTTCAACTGCTATCAGTTCAAAGAATGCAATGGTGCAATCCTACACAGACTGACTCTGCATAGGGCGGCACTGTAAATTTGGACAACTGACTGATTACAATCTGTGTGAGTTGATTCTTTTTGGTTAAAAAAATTACTCTTATTTTAAAATTCTGTAAGCAGCCTCGTATATTTCATTTCAGTGTAAAAATCAGGATACACCTTTTTTAAGGACCACAAAAGGTCCTCTCTTGCCTTGCTTAACTTCCCACTCCCCGCCCCAGGACCCAAAGCCTCACCTGTGGTGGAGCTTGTACTGGCTGCTGGGCTGCCGGTGGATGCTGATAGAACGTAGCCTGTTGCTGCTGCTGCTGTTTTAAGAAGAGCTGGTGCTGAGGAGTGGCTTGGGGCTGAGTCGGAGGGACCTGTGGCTGGCAGGCGGCAGCAGGCGGCTGTACGGGGGCCGGCTGCTTCGGCTGAGGTTGAGTCGGCTGAGGCAGAGCTTTTGGCTGCGGGAGACCTGCAGGGATTGAGGGCTGACTGCTAGCCAAAGACACTGGTACTGCAGCTACAGGGTGGAGAATAGAGCGTAGCACTAAGGTCAGATTTGTGTACACCAACTGTACCATTTTGCTTTTTTTTTTAAAGGCCATTTCTGAATTTCCCCACAGAACAAGTACTGAAAACATAGACATGTTTCATTTAGCAAGGAAAAGGAATACAGGAAACGTGGGGCGGGGGGGGGGATGATCATATTCACTCTTTCATAAATTGTAGCCTAATCAATACCAGTTAAACTATCAAGGGGATATCCTGTTTAACTAAAACCCCGTGTTATGCAGGGTTTACCTTAGGTCAGGAAGGGCCATCCCTGCATAGGACTTGTAAAACTTTTTATACTTGTTTGCTTTAAATGTTGGTTCTACAGAAGCCACTTTAAACAGGTGTAACACAACTACTAATGATAAAGGACAGCCAGCAATTCAACGATTGACACGCAAGGGACTGTTAAAAGGATACAAGCCTTCTGGACCAGGTCTGTGGCCTAAAGATTAGCGGGGGGCATGGCTGTAAAGCAGGCTTATTTCCTGAACATACAAATACCACACACACAACGGAAAACTCTGGACCAGACTCCAGAGAGGTTGCATGTCTTCTCAACAAGATGGCAACAAATACAACTGAACTTTGTAGTGAAGAAGGAGGAGGAGGAGGAGATTGGATTGATACCCCACCCTTCACTCGGGGTCTCAGAGTGGTTTACAATCTCCTTCCCTTCCTCTCCTCACAACAGACACCCTGTGAGGTGGGTGGGGCTGAGAGAGCCCTGAGAGAACTGCTCTTGAGAGAACTGTGACTGGCCCATGGGCATCCAGTTGACTTCATGTGGAGGAGTGGGGAATCAAACCCGGTACTCCAGATTACAATCCGCCACTCTTTTTTTGTTTACAATTTTAATTTTGTTTTAATGGATAACAAACTTACTAAACTTTACATAACATTGCAAGTAAACAGGAGGAAAATTGAAACGTATATTCAATACAATCCACCACTCTTAACGACTACACCAAACTGGCTCTCACAGGGGCAGTCCTTATAGGCATGTCCCATTATACTAGTGCCAGTTCCAGAGCCGTCACAGCACCAAGGCCTGCTGTGGTATCCCCACCCCCAGTTCTATTACAATTACAAGCCAGTTTCTGTGTCATAACTGTGAGAGAAAGCATCATCCTTGCCCATCATCGCCAGTACCTCTAACCTGCTGTGACAGTATGAACTGCTGCGGCTTGAGGGGCAGTCTCGCCTATGAACTGAACTCTGATTAGGCATGGCTTTCCCACAGGAGCGCAGAATATAAAATTGGCTGAAGAGTCTGGCTCCCTAAAAATGTCAGGCTTTTGTTGTAAACAAAAACTAACATCCTATCCCTTATGGACTGCAAAACACATTTGAAAGCCTGTGGACAATGGCCGGTAAGATCTCCAAAGCCTGGTAGTGGCTGCCCGCGAGTTTCTGCTGTCTGGAGCAGGCCTTTTAAAGCCTTCCCTGTGAGTAGCAGAACCCAGAACTGGTTATGCAAAGTAAGAGCCTAGGGAAGTATAATTCTATACAAGTCACATAATCTAGTTTGTCTTGTTTCAGAACTGTAAACATTTTTTTAGCGTAAGGTACAAAGAGTTATGGCGATGAAACATTTCAGACACGCCTCTTGCCCCCCCCCAATAACCCACCAATGACTCCTGCTCACAGGCGCTACCCTCCATAAAAAGCCCTAGGACACGATGCCTTTTAAGACCAGAGGCCTCTCACACCGATATCCCCATAGGCACTATTTTTATGAGTAAATATTTCAATATGTGACACAACCTGCAGATCAGGAAATTCTAATACAGTCCTTGAAAAGGAGTGTGCATATGTATTTAGAGGTGAAAGTTCACCCATAGAATACTTCAAATGATGTAACTAACTGGCTCTCTGTGTGTTCCTCTATGAGGGTCTCAAACACCTCCCACCCAACCCCTTGCTCTCCCCTCGCTCACCTTGTGCCTGGACATTTGCTTGAGCTGTGGGCCTTTTCCTAGGAGTCAGGGCAGGCTGGATGGGCAAAATTCCTGGATTAGGTTGTGTCTGCCCAGCTTTGGGTCTTTGGCGTGGGGTGATGGATGTTTCTGTCGTAGGAATAGGATCCATCAGCCTGGAAAGAGGGGGGGGAAACCTCAAACATGTGAGGAGGTTTTAAAGAAATGTGCAACTTCTAGAGTTCTCTCCCCACTACCGCCAATTATTTTCCATGAACCCAAATCTTTACAACCCCTCCTTCCAGTAGCCGGCCCGTGATTTTCCTGAATAGCCAAACCTTTCTTCCCTGTGGGGGGAAAACCACACCCATACACAAAACATGACCACAAATCTCCAAATTCTACAGAAGTAACTGGTTCAGTTACAGAAAGCATGTAATTTTAAGCAACTCTGTGCACAGTTCCCCCAATTTGCCTAATTAGTTGCAGCTGCAGAATTTGGGGCCGTGGTCCTAGAGCTTTACGTGCAGAATCCCAGGTAGGCAGCTCGGTCCCTAAGAGCCACTACCCACTACTAGTGGAATCAGGTGGCAGGAGAGGCACCAATAAGACAAAGAACAAGGATGGGGTGGGGATAAGGAAGTAGCTATATTGGCATAGAAAGGAGCTGCGGTGGCTCAAGTGGTTAAGACGCTGAACTGCAGGCTGTGGAAGGTCAGTAGTTCAGCAGTTCGAGACCCGGGTTGCCGCATGACGGAGTGAGCTCCCGTCTCTAGTTCCAGCTCCTGCCAACCTAGCAGTTCGAAAGCAAGAAATTGCAAGTAGATAAATAGGTACCACTTCGGTGGGAAGGGAACAGCGTTCCGTGCGCCCTGGTGTTTAGTCATGCCGGCCACATGACCACGGAAACGTCTTCAGACAGCGCTGGCTCTTCGGCTTTGAAACGGAGATGAGCACCGCAACCCTAGAGTCGGATTCGACTGGCTTTCGAGCAAGGGAACCTTTACCTTTACCTTTATATTGGCATCAAGAAGGTGGTGATGTGTGGGGACCAATGAAGGAGCAGTAGATCCGGAGACTGGAGTGGCAAGAGAAGACAAGAGGGATCAAAGTCACCCTGGGCAACTCAGCAAGATGTTATGCATATGCTGAGTGGGCAGAGTATTACTGCAAGGCCCCAGGCATGCTACTACCAACAGGAAGGGAACCATCAAAGTGGAAAGCACTGGAGCAAGCAGTCACTGCTTTCCCCTTCCCATCCAGGACAGCAACAATATACCAAAGTCACTTAATGTAGTCAAATACTGGAGACAGTTTATAATCTGCACTTTTAAAATACATTTACAGAAGGAACAGACAAAAACAGCAAAATGAGCTTGCCTGGCAACAGCTGGCAGCCTGAAATACGACAGTTTATACTGTTGTCATTAAAAAAAAAAGAATTCTTGTCCTGCTTCAGGCACTTTGCTTAAATATTGGCTGAAAGCTGTTCCTCAGAATTACGGTTGTAAAATTATGCAACTGGGAAGGGAACCAAAGCAAGCTAGAACACTATTCCCCCTCCTTATTGCAGTCCCCTCCCCAGTCAAGACCACACACATGCTGTGAACGGAAGAAGGTGCTTCAGAGTAGGGAGCTTGCACTGGAAGGAACTCTAGACAACCAAGCAAATGAGAGAAGCCACACTAGAACAGAAAGGCCAACAGCTGGACTGTTCCTCTAGTACTGGAATCAAATGGAGGGCCATGTCCATCCGGGAACACTGCAGCTCTAGAGGGCTTTTGATAACCCAGGAAAAGATTCACAGAGGACAAGCCAGGTGGAAAAGCCTGAAAGTATGCAGTATACTTGAGCTGAAAAGAAGCTTTATAGAGGCTTGTAATTTTATTCCATTTGCTTCATTTATACCCCACTTCCCCCCCCCAATGGGGACCCAAAGCAGCTTATAGTAATTTATCCTCTTCGTCCTGTTAGGCTGAAAGCATGTGTCTTGCCCAATGTTCCCTCTAAGCTATGGAGTCCTGTGAGCAAAAATTCTACTTTGTGAGCTACTGGCGTTAAAGTTAAGAGCAAACGATTTGGCTACTGCATAAATTAGCTTGCTCTGGAGGCCATCCTTTCTGAGCTGAGACAAAAATGTGTGAGCTGGAGTCTAAAAAACTGTGAGCTAGCTCACACTAACTCAGCTTAGAGGGAACACTGGTCTTGCCCAAGGTCACCCAGGAAGCGTCCATGGCAGAGTGGGAATTCAAACATGGGTCTCCCAGGTTCTGGCGCAACACTTTAACCACTATAGCATTAGAATGCCTATTGAGTTAAATATTCCAAACACCAACAGACACTGTGCAACACATTCCACTTGAGGAGGAGACACATGAGGCCAAAGAGGATAAAGCAGAGTACAACCTTAACCAGAACACTATCCCTCTAAACTCATTCAAGTCAAGGTGCAGAAAGGTATAACTCTGCTTGGGCTGTATTGCCAATCTCTAGACAGCAAATATCCAAAAAGACAGTCCAAGGTAAAGGTAAGAACGATGTCACAGCAGATGGGCACAACGGCTGGTTCGAGCTATGTTTAAAAATGCTATTTGGGGACAGAGTCTGGCTCCAACGATAGGACCAGAGGGTTGAGTTCCAAAAAAAAGATTATTTTTCTCTCCAGGCTTGCAAAGAGGAGAAAGTGCAAAGGGGGCTTGGAGATATGCCCTGAATTGGGACCTAGGAATATTTCTCAACAAGAAAATGGGCGGCAGGTATCTGAGCAGATAGAGATATACAGTTACAAACAAAAATTATAGTATCCATGTCTTTTCTTCTACTCGGTATTACTCTAACGAAGCAGTCACGTTCTTTATTCTATTATTTACCTACAAAATCCAGGTTGTTACCTTTTACATATTTTTTCCAGAAAAATCTGAAAACTTATTCATAATCTCCAGGTCCCAACTTTTTATATTACCATTTCCACATTCTTAACACCACGTTATCATTTTATTTTGCATTAACAGTGTTTATTATTTAATGCTGTACACTGTCTTGAAAATTCTGCAAGCCAACCAACATTTCTCTGTTATCTCCTATAAAATGTCCACTCTTTGGTCATTTTATCTTTGCAGCACCACTTTTGTGGGGTAGGTTAGGCTGAGAGTGCACAACCAGACAAAGTTCACTCTGCTGACTGTACCCCCCCCCATTAGGATTGCTCTGTTACCAAGCAATTTGTTATTATGTTTCATCATCACTATATAACATTGTATACTAGCACTTTATGAATGGTTTTATAAATGCTCTGTTTTTAGTTATTTTAATTTAATTTTTATGTAAGCCACCCTGAGCCTGCCTTGGTGAGGAGGGCAGGTTTTAAATCGAATGAATAAATTAAATAAATTAAATAAAAAATGGCAGAGTGGGGTTTTGAACCCGGGGTCTCCCAGAACCCGGGGTCTTCCACTCTGCCTACTACAGCACAGCAGTTTTTAAGTCAGGGAGGAAGAAAGAGAAGGCAAAAGGAACAATGAGGCCGATGCCCTAGTGTAGCATTTGCTGCCTTACGGCTCCTTGAAAATTTCTGAAATGAAGTTCCAAGGCTGCCGCATGAGTTGACCTCACGTCTCCAGAAGGCAATCACAGCTGCTTGCCAGATTTTTGCTGGTCAGAGTCAAAGCAGCCCTGCTTAAAAACAGGTGCTCTTACCTGGCTTTTGGCTGGGTCTTCTTAGCAGCAGCTTCACTTGCTTTCACTGGCTCAGGAAGCTTGACAGGGATTGGGGAGTTCTGCAAGTAGGAAACCAAATATTCATTTTATTTATGTTTACTGTTCATGCACACACACAGAGAGCAGAAAGTTACACAGGCTCATCAATAGCTAAGGAGAACAGCCCAGACACATGAAGCAACAGCTCTCCCTATCAGTAGCTCCACTATTACACAAAATATATAGCACTTTTCAGTGTACTCAGGACATAAATCTGGATGGACTGTTAATGACCACCTGGGCAGGAGGGGAGAAGCAGTGATGGTATGAGACATGTAGGCATCACAACCCCAGTAAAAAGGGAATGCAAACATTTCCCATACATAAACACCACTCTTCGTTACCTAACTCTATAAAATGGTTCGAAACGGAAAAAGCGACAGAGATACTAACAGTGTCAGGGCCACTACATAGGGAAGCTAATACATAAATCTGCTTTGCCACTTCAATCACTCAATCAATCAATTTATTTCTACAGTCCTTAGACCAGTCCATACAAAAAGAAGTACACCTTTACACCCTTTGCCACTTCATTTAAGGAAGAGGGCCTACACATTCTGGAAGAAAAGCAGAACAAAGCAAGAAATTTCCCCCATTGTTATGCGGTTACCTCCCTTCAACCGCCAGGGATTCTGTCCTCACGTACCTGTACATTCTGAATTGGACATTCCCTCTTAGCTAGCTTGAATGCAAAGTAGGAGACCTGGTAAATTTCTGGTCTCTTGTCAGGGTCTGGCTCCAGCATATATCCTAAGAAACAGAGGACATATTAGACTTTCAGGTATGGAATGTTTGGAAGAACTGAGTCACGAGTTTTCAAAATAACTACTTTAAAATCAGTTCGTATACAGATTAGCAACAGGAGGGTCAGTGAATGCACTCCATCTCTCAGGGGGTTGCCAACCAGCCTCCAATATCATTCCCAAAGCCAGGATCCTCTGCTTTGATATATAATTCAGTTGCCCACTCATATGCAGACAAGAGACTCCGGTATCAACAGCAGTGGCTCTGTCAGAGACAAGCCACTAGTGTTCACCATAGTGGGTGGGACTGGTTGGGCAGACACGTTAGTAGATGGAACCTCTATTCCAGGACAGCTATCCCTTCCTCGATGGAAGGATGGTCCCTGTTAAAGATTAGCTGCTAACAAGCCGTTTTTGTAGAAATACCCTGATGGGAGTAGCTTCAGACACAGCAGCCAGCTTTTCTGAGATCTTCCATATGGGTTTCAATGTTTGCTTATAAGAGCCCATATGAAGAACCTGAGAGATCTCGGGGCACTTAGAATCAAACCAAAGTTGTCCAGCACATCAACTCTGCTGTTCCAGTGCTGCCAAGAGGAATGTATCTAACACTGTACAACACATCGAGCCGCCTGAGGTGGTGCCGGTCAGCCGAGGACGCCAGCATACCCCGCCGGAAAGAAGAGAGAACGCACCGCCAATAAGGGTGTCGGTAGGGAAGTCCCCCCCCCCTAAAAATCTGTGGCCCTAGGTAGGTTAACTACTGCGACTATACCAGTAGCAGTACACTGTAAACCGCTCTGAGACCCATTAGGGGTCATGGGCGGTATATAAATGCAATGTAAAAAAATAAATAAATAAATAAGTGAATCAGCTGGTTGTGATTAGTCTAGCTTTGTACTTCCATTAGCAGAGCAAAAAGGGTTCTAGACCCTTTGAGATCAATACATAAGCAGGCAGACTTGCTTAGAAGAAAACCACATAGTTACAGGGGTTCACATGTTTTCCAAGTCATTCTAAGAGTACCAAGGGAATACCTGGCCCAGGAAATGGGGGGGGGGGATAAAACACAGTGGCTCATGGGATCACACTGCCACCACTTTTTCCTTAATAAAGCTTAAACTTTAACAGGTTCCACCAGAACACCATCTCTGCTTTGATCAAGAGCCAGTTTTGATTAATTTACTTTTCCTCCCCTGCCGCATTAATTCCACATACATTTATGTCATCGTATAAGTTTTAAGATGGCCTGAGCAATTCATTGCTAGGTTATCTCCTCACAAGAAACCTGAAATTCGGTACACGGGGCCCAAATTCTTACATCTCTATGTTGCTGAGGGGCTTGTGAAGCACACCCCCAAATGGCCCACATATTTTCACAGTGGACATCCCCAATTTCAGCCTCAACCGGTGGGTAGCTGACAGAAGTAGCCTCTGTTGGGAAGCCAGCAGTACCCTTTCAGCTACATTAAAGGGAACAAAGAAGACAGAGGCCAACATGAGACACAAGGTGGGAGTCTGATTGTCCCTTCACAAGCTTGAATGAGCCCTTGGGGGATTTCCAGTCACAGACAGCAGGGACAGGTAGGGATGCTTGCAGACGGTCACACATTCAGCATGCACACTAGGAACCAGGGATGCAGCACAAGCAAACCAACTAACCTGAGCCAGGAGTGAGCTGCAGCGCCTTCCTGCAAGTGACCCCCCCCCAGGAACTGTAGCCTAGACCAGCCTAGCAGAAGCATGTGAGTGGGGGAGCCAATCAGAGGAGAGCTAGGGCTCCTAATAATCTGTAGATTGTGGAATGATCTAGCTCTATTCTGCATGCTTCTTTGACCTGATTCCCTTACCTGCTTACAGCTATGTCTCCTACCTCTTGCCTTACAGCCTACAGCTACACCCCCTGGCCTTCAGCACTCAGGAAGTGTTGGACCTGACCTCTGTTCCATCTACAACTACACTGTTTGCCTCTGCTGTTTTAGTTTTCTGTCCTCTGAGGCTGGTTTAGTTGAACCCAGTCCTGGCTCATCCTGACATAATTCATCAGGACCCAGACCAGTGTTCCCTCTAAGCTGAGTTAGTGTGAGCTAGCTCACAGTTTTTCAGCCCCCGGCTCACACATTTTTGTCTTAGCTCAGGAAGGATGGCTCCAGAGCCGACTAATTTATGCAGTATCCAAACCGCTCGCTCACAACTTTAATGCCAGTAGCTCACAAAGTAGAATTTTTGCTCACAGGACTCCACAGCTTAGAGGGAACATTGACCCACATCCATATCTCTTTCTCCAAATGCCAACCATACAGATTCCCACCCTCCTTTCTGACATATACTTACTTATGAGGCAGTGCATGTCTTGGGAGTAGCGAGAGTTGTCAGGAATGGTGAAGTTCCCATCACAAATTGCCACTTGGCTCTCTCCAAACGGTAAAGTGAAATAGCAGAGTTTGTACAGCAAGCAGCCCAGGGCCTGGAAGGAGATCAGGGCACTTTCCATGACTTTCCATTCACAGACAAAGGCAGCCTCCGCTGTCATATATGGATCAGCACTATCAAGCACCATGCTGTCTTTTGTTTGCTACAACAGAAAGCTTACTTGTCTCATCGATAGTCTCTACTTCTGACTCCTTGGTACTGAATCTAGAAATCATTGGTGCTGCTAAAATTGTTCCAAGTTTACCTGAGGTCAGTGGAAGGTAACTTCCAGAAACAGCCAGCATGTTGTAGCTGTTAAGAGCAGCAGACTCTAATCTGGAGAACCTGCTGGGTGACCTTGGGCCAGTCACAGTTCTCTCAGAACTCTCTCAGTCCCATCTACTTCACAAGGTGCTTGTTGTGGGGAGAGGAAGGGAAGGCAATTGTAAGCTGCTTTGAGACTCCTTAAGGTAAAGAGAAGTGGGGCATAAAAACCAACTCTTCTTCTTCAAACTTTCTGGACCATAGAGCTGTGCAACTTAGAGCTGACTCTTGTAGCTCAAAGACTGCATAAACTTCTTGGAAATTAGTTTCCCTTTTCCTCACACTACGTTCTCATGCAAAGCACAGAACAGTGGAAGACCACCCTGGGTTCCAACCTGTTGTCATAATCAATCAAAAGAGCACCATTTATAAGAAGCCAGACAGGCCATTTAGCATAGACAGTATTTAGAGCAGGGGTGTCAAACATGTGGCCCGGGGGCCAGATCAGGCCCCTGAAGGGCTTCTATCAGGCCTGCAGGCCTGTCTTCTGCTTTTTCTTCCAGTTCTGCTGCTGCTACATCATTGTAGGTTTGCAGCTTACAGATACACACCTGAACAGCATACTCAAGATTGCAACAGCACAGACATTTTGATTGTCAGTTATCAGACACTGTTAAATAAGCAAAATATTGCAAGAGTGCTAATGTTTTAAGCATATTTTTATTTTAAGTTTAAAAACCCTTTGTGTTTGTCCTTTATAAAGTTTGTATCTCTGCTACCTGGCATTACATTTTATGACACACATGGCCCAGCCCAACAAGGTCTCATTTATGTCGCATCCAGCCCTCATAACAAATGAGTCCAACACCCCTGATTTAGAGTAATGTCATTAAATGAGGTGATGAATGAAAAGGAGATTAGATATAACTAAGTCAAAACTTCCAGCTGCATACACTGTTGGAAAGAATTTAGTGTAGTATATTTACCAGAGAGGTAAGTCCTGTACACTTTTTTTTAATACTAGAATAGCAGCTGTGGAAACAGATTTTAAATCTATTTCACTAATAAAACGAGAAAACAGGAGATGAATTCCATCCACTAAGAGAACAAAAGAACGTCTCAGGTTGTCATGGGAAGTAATCTGAAGTGTCACCAATTGGTTAAAAAAAAACACCCTTTCTGGAGGTTTATATAAAATACCACATTCAAATAAAAGTTAATAACTCCCAAGGGGCAGGATGGAGGAAGCTGGGACCAATCCTTGTATCAAGCTTAGCATTCTCCCTGGAGCACTATGACCGGGCTTCCAAGTATCAATTTCCTTGAACTGGAACACAAGAATTTGCCCTTCAGAACAATCCTCAGCCGCTCATCTTGATTTACAATACCGTACCAGTCACAAGTGCTCGGGGCAAGTTACATCCCCCAATGATAAAAAAGAAAAACTGCAATATATAAACAGTCATTATAGATATGGCTTATAAAATATTAAAAGGCAAGCTTATCTATAAGAATGCATTAATAAAATATAGCGCTAAATATACATCTCAGCCACAAAATGCTTGCCCCAAAATGGAAAGTTTGCCTACACTAGCCTGAGAAGGTGATCTAAGCTTGCAGGAGCTGGCGAGGAAGGAGGTTCCACTGTTGGGGAGCACCCACCAAAAAGGTCACATCATATTGCCTCTTCCAACACTCCAAAGGACAGTGGGCCACTGAAAAACCAGCCCTATGTCAAATGACACAGCTTGGAGAACACCCTTTGTTGCATACATTAGCAGTGAAATTGGACCCAGGATAAGCAAAGGACAGTTCTTACACTATAGGGAATAGATGCTTCCTATAGCTCCTTTGGGGGCAGAACAGGAAGAAATGTTCAGGTAAAAAAGGAAGCCTCTTAATTCTCCAATGCAAACATGAAACTGTGTGCAAAGGAGCTGGGGCGGGGGCGGGGGGATTAGCCCTTGGTTACATAGTTCAAATTTATCTGTACATCTCTCTCACTCTTCCCCTGGGAAGCACAGAGTGGTTCAGAGTGACAACGCTGAGTTTCTTTTAGCTTGACACATGCCCATGTCATAGGAAGCTACTTTTTTTAGGTTCTTCAACAGACTGGGCCACTAGTTAAAGAAATACACTACAGTTTAAAAAAGACCTTGGGAATTTAGCCCTGGTGAAATTATTTAGAAACTCAAGATGAGGCTCTTATTTGTTAAGAACGTCTGTATCTCACGTTTCTTCTAAAAGCCCTTAGCGAATCTTACAACAAGCAAACCGAACAGGAATGTAGAGATGGATTTTCCTTGGTCACGCATCAGAGAGAACAGGAGGAGGCTGGCTGGCTGGCTTGAGTGCATGAGAGAGAGAAAAGGGGGAGAGAGACAGACTTTGCCAATTTAATTTCTAGCGCACAGACAGCAGGCCACAAACGAGCAAGCAATTTCATCAAACTTCCTACGTACCCATATATCTGCTTTTGTAGTAATCAGCTTGCCGCTGTAAAGGTTGACCATTTCAGGTGCTCTGTAGGATAGTGTGGTGTACCTACAATCAAAACCAAATGCATTCAAGTCTTTGGCATAATGGAATTAGATAAAGTAATACTAAGCAACTGCATGGGTATTTCTCCCACGAATTATACAAATATTTTCTTTTCCTCAAATAACAGCTGGACTTTGAACTTGTGATGGGGTTGGCACACTGAGAAGTAATTGACTTTGAGATGACATTGTCAAAAAAGATTTACGTCGATAGCCAAGAATTATAATTCTACAATATTACTGATTTAAGAAACTATTTCACACAGATAGCGTAACCAAACCAGGGAGGAGGGATCTATTCTTTTCTGCATGCACCAAAGGCTGAATATCAAACTATATCCAAACCACATTATGCGACTTCAGTTATAGAGGTCACAGATGGCTGTGTAAAAACCAAGATGTACTAGATACCATTTTAACTGTCGTGGATTCTCCCAAAGGAATCTGGGAATTGTACTGGGTGGGGGAAGATGTTGAGACGCCTATTGCAGATGTCTAGACATCTCCCTCTTGATCTACGGCTCCCAGGACATCCTGTGAAGGGGGAATCAGCAATAAATGAGTCTAAGGCTGTAATGCTGACAGGCCTCCTTTAAAAACTCTGAGCCTAGCAATGGAACACCCAGTGATATAACCTTCATGCCCTTCCCAGTTTCCCTAAATCTGGAACTCCAAGCACACAGTAGAGTGCCCAAATGTTCAGGAAACAAGTGAATATCAAGGAGAATGACAATAGTGAAGCAGACTTGAATCACATGGATCCTGGTGATCCACAATTGGGCACTTTGCTTTCTCAGGCTGCTGGCCCTCATGTACAGCAGGAATATTCCTCGCCTGCCCATTAAAGGTTGTTGCAACACCAACTGTGATACGAAATGTCAATAACACTTGTCTGCCAATAGCACTGAAGAAATCAATACCTAAGCAACAACAGAAGAGACAGGACAGTGTACGTCAGGCACACATCACACACGCACTTGCTTACTTTTTGATTTCTTCTTCCACCGCGTTCACCCCTTCAAGCTGAGGGTTCTGGAATTTGTTGGTGGCACTTCCAAAATCACAAAGGACATAATGGCCACGATCATGGAGTAGGATGTTCTCCACCTGGGAACAGAATGAGCACATCCCTGTTTCTTTCAAATCCCTCTTTAAAAAAAAAAGAAGAAGAAGCCAGCAACTTGAATTTGATTAACACGAGCTCTGCACTGTATGCATACAAAATATGAGTATGCACGGGTAGTAATGATAGAGATCCATATAGAACTGAATTCCAAGTGAGGGCTCTGGGACATACAAGTGCTGTTACAAATTAATATTTTATCCTGACTTCCCAAGGATACATCATCACAATACACTCTTGCATGCTAGATTACAGTATCACAGCCACACTTGCTTATGCTGCCTTAACATTACAAATCCATTCCAGAATTCTTTCTAGGCCCACAATTTGCGCTGGGGGGGATACGCAGACCTCATTGCACATACAACGTAACACAGATGATACTTACACTTCTTCCTCCCCCCCCGCAAGAGGGAAGAATTGAGCCAATCAATGAGCCTCCCTTACTCACCTTGTTTTCTTTTTAAATAAACCCAAACTGGAAACCTCAATTTTATAATATTTTTATGTTATAATATTTTATTCTGATCAGAGAATATCCATTACTTTGAGAACAGAAATTGGATGCAGTTGGTATAAAATACGGAGGAAAAGAGACCTTATTCACCAGCAAAGCCTGCATAGCAGACAGGATGAATGTTTTATGCCCAATAAGGAGAGAACATTCAGAAATGAAGGCCCCCCCCCCGCCTTCAGCAAGGAATGATATCCTCCACAAAAACCCTTTGCTATTTATTCTGCTGACTGTATAAACTGATCTTCAAGATCCTGTCCAAGAAGGGAGTGGTTAATTTTACCCTGATCCAGATTTCAGTCCAAAACATTTTAGTGCAGAGCAGGAATTCTGGTCGGGATCCTCTCTGTAATGTGGGGCACAATCCACCAAGGAGGTCTCCTAAGCAAGCCTCACTGAAATAAATGGGAACTGAGCAACAGTGCAACGGGTTCCTTCCTATGTTGCTAGAGCTTTTGCTCCTTCCCGAGATTCCACAGTAATCTGAACTCCTTGCCACACTGAAGTGCATGACTTCTGTTCACCACAGTGAGCCCTACAATGCAGATTGTACTCCCCACAGGTTTATTATGTGGAGGATAACCAAATGCACTAATCTGCCAACCACACCGCAGAATTCTCCAGAAGACTGTCCTTACTTACCTTCAAATCCCTGTGGACTGTGGGCAGTTTGCACTGGTGCAGCCTGGCTACAGCTTCACACGTGTCACAGAAGATCTGCAGGACTTCGCTTTCTGTAAAACCCGTCTGCAAGCGCTGATTCATCAGGTTCACAACCTGACCTCCTGAAAAGGGACAGAGCCAAAGAGCAATTAAAAGTGATCAAGCACGTACAGTTAAACGAATCGTCAGTGGCACCATTAAACAAATGGATTCCAAACACGACATGAACACTTTCCCCATTGTGGCCACACTTTCAACGGTAAAGGGAGCACAAATACTCCTCATCTCCAGAAAAAATAAGTAAGGTTGTTCCCAAGAAATCCCTGTCACCACAAGGTGATGATCTGACAGGCATTGATCAGATCACCCAGCAACATCATCAATGAAATTTGGGCTATGTCTTGGGTAAATGCTTTGTTCTCCCCCCTATTCAATTCACGCATCTGGTGAGAAATACTATGATGCCACAGAGGCAGGTTGATTCTAAAAATGGCCCTGGATTTTTGTTGGAATAGCCTAGCTTTTGTCAAACCCTATATCTTCATTCACTGCTGTTCTGAACTAACAAGTTCAGGGTCCCTGATTCTGGCAACAAGCCAGACATCTATATGGCTGCTCACCTGGACAGAGGAGTTAAGAACAGGAACCAAGGAAAGAACCCATACAAAGGTTGGATTTCCACCACCATTTAGTTCACCAGTACATGCTGAACTGAACACCTTCGCCTTTGAGCAGCATTCCACAAATCTAGCCACACCTTTGATTATCTGAAATACTTGGATGACACTCAGGAGTCTTACTGTGCAAGTTCACCACATGGCTACACTGAACTTTTACATACCTCGGCAAAAATCCATTAGAATTAAAACTTCCCAAACATCCCCGCTGCTCACAGAGTTTATACTGGAATCTATGTATCCAACAATGTTCTTATGTCCAGCAAGATCCCTCTGGGAAAAAAAAAAAGAGATAAAGATGTATATTTAGTGCAAAAGGGCTCTGCTTACAACAGGCCACAAAGGGGGGGGGGGATCTACATCCAAGAACGGAGGCTTCAAGAAGAACTACGCTCCCTGGACAAACTATGCAAAAAACATTTTGTTATCCTTTCATGCCCTTCCCAGCTCTCTTCAGATACCCAATTACTTTCATGCCCAACTCATTCCATTGTCACATTATTTATTTATTCTTTAATGTCTTGGGCCCCAACATCTAACTCCTCCAACACATGCAGACACATGGATATCTCTAATAGATTAAGAAATAGTTAAAGACAGTTCTATTTGTTGTTATTTGTAGCTAGCTTTGCAGCAGTTCTGTCCTACCAGCTATATCATGGGATAAACGGTGGCTTAGTGGGAGAGTACACGCTTTGCAGGCAGAAGGTATCAGGATCAATCCCAGTGGCAGACCCTTCTTTCCTCCTTTGCCCGAGACCTTGGAGAAGTGCTGACAGTTAGAGGAGAAAATGCTAATCTAAGAAGAACAGAAGTAATAAAGCTAGCTTCACTTATCCAGCATGCAGACTTAGCTTTTCAATACACATAAGGCCTTCCACGCACTCTATGAGAACTTCAGGATCTCAGATCCAGCACGGGCTTACCATGATTTGAATCTCCCGCTTGCAGACTTGCAGGTCATATTCATTGTTGACATACATCCGTTTGAGGGCACATTTCATCCCATTGCCGGTCCTCACCAGGAATACAATAGCAAACCCCCCTACAGACATGAGACATGGATAACTTCAGTCAGTAATTCAGGGGATGATCTGAAGGCACACAGTGCATTTTCTGCAGATGAAGCCAGATAGACCAGCATCCATGAGTCTCAGCAAAAGGCTGTGCTTAAATTTCCAACTGGTGACTTAAAACAAAACTTCCAAGTATAAAGAGGGGGCAGTTTAAGAGGATTTCATTTTGAGTTGCTGTGATGTTCTTGTTGCAGCCAGACAAAGGTTTCATCACATTTTTAAATTTATGATTCCCCCCCCCCCCCGAAAGTGTTAATGCTGCCCCTGTCAGGGAACTTGTCCAAAGCAGGTAAGAAAATAAAACACAAAAGCATTAATAGCTGTTAACTGAAATTCAACATTAAACAAACAACTAGAACATAAAAGAGCAACTTGACATGAATAGTTTTCAGGCTAAAAAAACATACCATAAAAATGGTGTTAAAAGATCAGCCCCTTAAGTAAAAGTCTGGCTAAGCAGAAACATTTTGCCCTGGTGCCTAAAAAGAGTAATGTAGGAACCAGGCGAGCCTCAAGGGGAAGGGCGTTCCCACAACTGACATAGCCATGCCTCTGCTTGCCACTCATCTCACCTCTGAAGGGGGGGGGCACAGAGAGCACAGCTTGGTCAGCAATATATTGATCAGCAACCACCACAGCTAATCCAAGTGTTGTCCCCCAAAGCTGTGTACAAAGTTAGTTTCTTAAACATTTTTGTTGTTATCAGAAGAATTAAAGTCAAGAACATATTGATAGTAACAAGCAATTATGCAAGATCATTACTGTGGCACATCATGTTTTGTCGGTCCATTAACTCAGCATTATGCAGAGGAATTTGGAATACAAAGACAACGCCTTCCATATAAAATCAGGTGGGCATCACTGAGATTGCAGAAGTGTTATATTTATATGCAACCACCTGGGATGAAGGCACAAAGTGCCAATCAAGGCAGGATAAAGGGCTACCCTTAATCCAGGAAGGCAGGAGCTGGGACCAGGGAGACTCAGCAAGGGACTCACTTAAGTAGCTCTTATTTCTCAGTGTCTCTGTAGCAGAAGTAACAGTGATTGGCATCACAGAAAAATCAGGAGATGGAGGGGCAAGTAGAAGAACTGAAAGGAAAGGGGAGCTCGGACTTCCATGAAGCACCATGTCTTTAAAAAGCCCACTGAATAATTACATAGTTGTTAGCTGGATATGCCACCTGGAAAACACCAGTGATGAGGTTCCATGTGCCATAACACACACATGCAACACAATCAAGTATCGTGTTTCAACTTTTCTTTCCCTGGTGGGAAACCATGGTGTTTTTATTAAGGCATTTTTACATCTGCTGTCCAGGGGCTGTGGTGGCTCAGAGGTTAAGATGCTGAAGCTGCAGACTAGAAGGCCTGTAGCTTGGCATTTTGGGACCCTAGTGCCACGTGACGGAGTGAGCTCCCATCTGTGGCCCCAGCTCCTGCCAGCCTAGCAGTTCAAAATCAAGAAATTGCAAGTAGATAAATAGGTAGGAAGGTAACAGCGTTTCGTGCGCCTCGGCGTTAAGTCATGCTGGCCGCATGACCACGGAAATGTCTTTGGACAGAGCTGGCTCTTTGGCTTGGAAACGGAGTTGGATTCAATTAGCTTTTGAGCAAGGGAAACATTTTTACATCTGCTGTGATCCCTTATGATGATGGCACACACTTAAGGGCCAGACCAGATCTCTACTGGCAGTTCCAGGTTTGGAATTCCCAGTGATTTTTTTAAAACGTAATTTTCCATCACAAGGGAGCCCAATTCAGATTTGGATTGTGGCACTGTTTCTTTCTTGCGCTGCTTCCCTGACTTTAAAGGGTCCTGGGGTTCCCCTATTTTCCCTGATGCTAACCCCATAGGGGAGGGTAGCAGTATAACTCTGGCTGTCATGGGTAGCTCCAGGACGAAGGTCCTACAAAACTGGAAGGTGGCAACACCTGCTCAGAAGGGACAATGGGCAGGGGCACCACACTGGCAGGGCAGCACTTCTCTCCTTCCCCAGACTGAAACCACGGTTCTCCAGTGCTGTGGCAAGGAGAGTGTGCCAAGATGTTCTCAATCCAAAACTTGTCACAGCCTTGCCCCAAGAGATGTATCATCCCACTGCATCCATTTCTGAGATGGCTGCTAGCAGATCAGCACACAGCACCCCAGAGAAGTCTGAGCAATTTACGTCTGTTCAGTGGGGAGTGTGATGCAGGCATACAACAGAACTAAGAAAGTTAACACCCGTGATACTGACACCATTTGTATTCAGTGCCAAGGCAACAGCCGACAGATTCTGAAGATCTAGAAATCTGGAGCCCAAGTCTTCCAAAGAAAGGTCTTTTTACTCCACTGACGCATAAGCATTTCAATGAGAAACTCTTGCATCAGACCCACATCTCTGAAGATCGGTTGGCTACTTCCTCTCCAGTGGCTTTGCCAGTACAGGTAGGAGAGAGATTTTTTTATTTCCCAGAGGTAACAGGCTGTGTTTGGGAAACGGGAAGACATTCACCTGGGAAAGAATCCCCATCTCCCAGATGCTCCTTCATACTAGGAAATGAAGTGCATATGTAACAGTCACAACTGCCATGCCAATCCCTACCTTTAATTGTAGCCTTATTTGCATGCAGAGAGAGAAACCAAGAAGGACAAAGGAGAAGAGGGGGGGGGAAGAGAATGACTGTCACAGTATGGAAAGAAGCGTGCTGCAAAAGCAACTGGGAAAGGACATGGCCAGCTACTGTCACATTTGCATACATATTTGGAAAGCATTCCATGAAAGATGATGCATAAGAAAAATCCAAAACAGGACAGCTTCGGGGGGGGGGGGGGTATGGACCCACATCCTCCAATGGTGTAAAGCCATTCACAGCAAGGGGGGTATGTCTGGTGGCAGACAAGAGTGTCTAATCAAATGGGGGAGGGATATACTTTATGAAGCCACCCCCCAAGTTCCATAGCAAAACTCATCTATAGACCGCAAAGTGACTGGACCATACTGCAGTACAGATGGGACACAGCTGGAACACTGTGGTGCGACTCTATTGAGAACGAGTTGCACTATCAACATCCAGATCCCACTCCTGCTTACTTTGCAACAGCTACAGCATCACATGAGCCTCCTGACGTGTTTGACCACAGGGAAATATCCTCTGTGTTTGTGCTTCCATTAAAAGAAAGACAAAAACATATTTCTACACCAGCCCAACTGAATACCCACTGCAATAGCAGTTATCTTGGAGTCTCCCCCTATTATCCATCTAAGTCTTTACAAATTTCCTGCAATTAAATACACCCAGAGCCTCATTTTTCAGCAGACAAAGCTCCGTTCAGCATACCAGATTGACTGGCATTTTGGAGGGGTGGGGGAAGCAGCTATGACTAACCAATATACACATGCTTGTGTACAAAAGGTCCTGGGTTCAGCCCTGATTGTCTCCAAATAAGGGTTGGATCCAGACTAAACTGGCAATTTCCACCAATACCCCCTTCCTGCTGCAACCCCCCATGTCATTTCTCAGGGTCCCCCTATCGCCCAGGAGCAACATTTCTTGGCAATTAGTGGGCTACAAGGGGAGGCAGGAAGTATTTCATTCATTATTTTTATTTTTGATCTACTTCATTTATAAGTACTATTCTGCCATTGGAAAATTTAATCTGGACCCAACTCAAAGCATCTTGAGTAGCAGGGTATCAAGAAAACCTTTCTCTGCCCGAGACCCTGGAAAGTTGATGCCAATCAGAACAAACAGTAGTGAGCAAGGCTCCTGGTCCGGCTCTGTATAAAGGCAGTCTCATATCTTCATATATTAATGTTTCTAAATCTAGGCCTTCCATTTTAAAACCGCACAGATAAACAGGCCTCTGCCCTTCTCTACTGGAAAATCAATATTCATTTGTTTGAGGAAGAGAACTGCCAACTTCAAAATGTTCCCCAGGCAAGAAGTCATTAGAAAAATTGTTATTCAAACAAATATAAATTATCTGGAAGCCTGCCAAGGCTATCTAGTCCCAATAAACCTCTTCAATTAGTGTATTAGAAAGTAACCAAACCTTTTCAATCTAGTTTGTAGGGTTGCCAAATCTGAGGTAGAAAATACCTGGAGACTTTGGGGGTGGAGCCAGGAGAGGGCAGGGTTTGGGGAGGGGAGGGGCCTCATCATGGTACAATGCCATAGAGTTCACCCTTCAAAGTAGCCATTTTCTCCAGGGGAGCTGATCTCTGTCAGCTGGAGATTAGTTGCAAAAGCGGGAGATCTCCAGGCCCCACCTGGAGGTTGGAAACCCTACTAGTTTGTTCCCAAAGAAGGGTAGGATTAGCTGAGTGGAAGTATATCTATAGGTACAACACACTTAGAGGAGCTGCGGTGGCTCAAGTGGTTAAGATGCTGAACTGCAGGCTGTGGAAGGTCGGTAGTTCAGCAGTTCGAGACCCAGGTTGCCGCATGACGGAGTGAGCTCCCATCTCTAGTCCCAGCTCCTGCCAACCTAGCAGTTCGAAAGCAAGAAATTGCAAGTAGAGAAATAGGTACCACTTCAGTGGGAAGGTAACAGCGTACCGTGCGCCTTGGTGTTTAGTCATGCCGGCCACATGACCACGGAAATGTCTTCGCACAGCGCTGGCTCTTCGGCTTTGAAACGGAGATGAGCACCGCAAACCTAGAGTCGGATTCGACTGGCTTTCGAGCAAGGGAACCTTTACCTTTTTACAACACACTTGGGAGAAAACTGAGGCAGAAAGAAATGGCATGGATAGAAATAGCCAAAAGAAAGCCAGCATGGTATACTGGTTGGGGTGTCGGACTAAGATCTTGGAGACCCAGGTTCAAATCTCCACTCTGCCATAGAAACTTGTTGGGGGACCTTGGGCTCACCACACGCTCAGCCTAACTTACCCCATAGGGTTGTTATGAGGCTAAAATGGAAGACAGGAGACTTATACAAGCCATCTTCGGTTCCCATTGGAGAGAACAGTAGGGTTTAAAATGAAGTAAATAAAAGGAAGGGGCACAAGTGGTGGAGTAGGTAGTGGAGTCTACGCAGAAAGGTATATCCATGACCTAAAACATACTCAAGATAGTACACCTGCATTTGAGTTCTACCACTTTCAGCTACAGATGAGACAGTCTCCTGACATGGTAGTTTTATTGGTAGGAAACTATTGAGTAGATTTTTGTGTGTGTGTGACAATGCCAGCAAGTTCCATCTATTTTCAGATCTTTTCCCTGCAGGGATTCTTGTCAGTCGGGGATGTTCCTTCCTTCTGACACTGAACTCCAGCAACTATATTCATAGAAAGAGGAAGATGCTGTACAACGAACACCATCTTCTACATCTAGGTGGGGCATTTCTGTTAGGTGGTTAGCTCTTCCTGAAAAGCTCATATCTCCAAAGTTTGATGGCCTCACCTTCATTTCCACGTTAAAATAACGTTTCCAGCAAAGAGAAAATTCCTCTACAGAAATGGTCAAAAATAAACACAAAAACTGTAAACATTTCCCTAGGGTACTATTTGGAGTGGTAAGGGTGGGCAGCACTGTCAGAACTGATGGTTCTTGCAAGCCTATCGTGAGCCAAAGGGTCTCAAATTAATCAGTATGTCTTATAATTTTTAATTATACCATTGTAGATCCCAGAGTACTGCTGGCTGACATTCTGTGCTTGCTTACAAATATTATTTTTGAATTTGTTACTCATGCTAGCTAAATGAAAATTCCATATTCAGAGGCAATTCGTAATCTTCTTGGCTTCGAGCACAAGCTCCAGACAGCCTACCGAGTACAGGGCTATACAGGAACTGGAGAGGTCAACCTAGGTTCCTCCAATAGGTGCCACGCAACAAAAGAAATTTGCATAGCCTATCTGAACAAGCAGTGGCATGACCTAACCACTTCCGGGATGACTCCCCACCCCCCCCAAAGGAGAAACGAGGGCTAACCATCATCTTTGGGCCCCGCTTGTGACTGTCCAGAAAAATAAGATTCAGCCCTCTTAGGCCCCGGTCACACGGAAGGTTTTGGCCCGGGAGAGGGACGGATCGGGGGTGCAGAAAACAGGTGTGATCTCACCGCAACATCTGGGAAGCGGCGCACACCCGTCCCCGATCCGGCCCTTCAGGCTGAAAATCCGCTGGGGGGAAAAACCACCCACAGAGCAGGACTTACCGGAAACCCCGCATCAAGCATAGCCATCGGAGCGCCGGAGTGCCCGTCTTCCGGAGCAATCGAGGCTCCCAGCTGAACTGCACATGCGCACACATGCGCAGCCAGCGGCCTCGCACTCCTTTCTGTGGCTTTCTCCCCGGCATCTGATCATGCCGGGGAGCAACTGCACGGTGGCTCACGGGGTCGGTGTGATCCCGCCACCGCATGTCTCTTTTGGTGCGGCTTTCAAAACGCACTTTGCCCGGCTCAATTTTCCCCCATGTGGCAGAGGCCTTAGAAGACCACTACTAAATTAGATGGGTTGAGCAAAGCAGGTCTAACCTACAAACGTAAGAGATCTTTGAAGAAGAAAAATCTTACTGTATGAACTTAGAAATCATAAATTATGAAGAACTGTATCATCTTTGCTTAGCAGCCTTTTCTGTATTTCTTTTTACAGTGTGACCATATTTTCGTGCCTCAATCTATCCCACCAAAAAATCTATTTTGTTTATTAAATGCACATTAGGTATCCCCAAATTTCTAAAATGTACAGAGCTATCACAGAAAATGAGGGCACATCTGGCCTGCATACTGCTGACACCTTGTAAATTGTTGAACATTTGGGGGATGGGGTGGAAACCAGACTGGGATGGTAAAAACAATGGCGTGTCTGTGGTAGGGACAACCAGCTAAAACGAAAGTCAATATGATGCTACTGATGCTAGGAACTATTTTGTGGTTCCAGAAGAAAGAGTGGGAGAGAAATGAGACCCATGGGACTATGCCAATGCCACTAACTTCCATCTTGCATGTCATGACCATACAAGCTTCCAGAATTTCAGGCTCCCTGAAGATTTTGGTATTCTTTTACATTATATTTCCATGACTAAAAAGTGCACGTTTATTTCAAGATTTTTAAAAGTGCATATTTCAACAGCACCCTGACCCAGAAGAAATATTTCACAATTAATCAAGATATGTCATTCCGAACTCCACCCCCTTTCCTTTGCATTAACTCAAAAGCACTCAAGAAATCTGACTGCCGTGGTATGACTAAGTATGTCCTAGAACACGACTGCTTGAGTAGGTATTTTTGGAAGCCATTACATCCTGTCAACAAAAAGACATTACAAAAACAACACATACACTTAGACTGTAGTGAGTGATTCAACGGCATGGGTAACCTGGATTTTGAGATTCTGGAAGCCAATTTAGCCAGCCCTCTGTTAATGTCAAGGTCTCATAGAGAAAAGGGCTTTCATGTCAAAATGTTGTCCCTACTGCATCCAACCCCAACTCTTCTCTCTCTTTTCAGTGTGATAGCAGGATATGTAACAACGTTTTGGCTCCCCATCATACTTCCTCCACAGCCAACAGTCTTCCCTGCTTCCCAAAGTGAAGTTTAAGATCCCGCTTGTACAAGTGGCATCATTAAGTAGCAAAGCTTTCCCCAGAGAATACCATTTCAATGTACATATTACTCTAATACCCCAATCATCAACAAACACTCCATGCACATGGAGAACTAGCATTTCAGGGAGAGGACTAAGCAGAACCTCTCTCTGAAATGTTGGTTTTCTGTCCATAGGAAGGATATTTGCATTACGAAAAAGAAGAACGACATACACATACTCAGTCCCCTATATAAATAGTAATGCTCAGGAAAACTTCCGTCTCTTGGTTCTGCTGATAGCATATTCACAGAGAAGGAGAGGAATCACAACAAATGGAATCACAACCAAGGGGAACTCAGGCTGAGCAATTAATCCAGGAACACCTAAAAACTGTGACCCTGAACGACCAGAGTGGATCAGACCCCACCAATTTCACGGGTGCCCAATCACAGATAAAGCACTGCCTGGAAACCAGTCATGCATTAGGCAGCTTTTTTCCATGCCAAGTTTATTCCTATGCATCTCTGTGCTGTTTTCAACAATGTCTGGGTCTTTCTGTGGCTGAAAACAATGGCACAGGAGTATTGTCAGCAATTTAGAAACAGAATATCTAACTTCTGTTTTTTTACTGTATGCAGTCAGTTCTCTCTGTCTCTCTCACACACACCCTCTTTCCATGCTGCAATTCCTAAATGCATGCTGAGCAAACAGGTTTTGTTACACGAAAATAACAGCTTTCAAATCTAACCACTTGGACGCATTCAGGTAAGAAAGTCAGTCAGCTAAAAGCGCGGGGGGGGAGAGAATGCAGCAGCTCCAAATCAATCTACATCAAGATGCAATTTTTAAGGATTCCTTTATAAGTCAGATCTCCAGCAAAAGAACAGGCACCTTTGCTTCCCTAAGCAAAAGGAAGGCCTCCCTAAGAAAACCCGGGCGGTTGCCATGAGAGAGAAGATGTCCTCTCCATTCTGAGCTCTTTATCTCACTGGATAGCGAGGAATGTGAATCCTATCCACTCAAAGCCCCTTCGCGACCAACAAGATGTGCCCCTTGAGACAGCTTCCCTTCCACAATGATCGATCTTACATACAAACACTTTCAGGTTCAACTCCTTTGAAACATAACTACAGAAACATGTACTGCCAAATACAGAGTAAATGGAACTGAAGTTTATTGTGATCCTTATGCACTTTAGCAGTGCCACAGGAATCCATTTCCCATGGAGTCACCCAGCAATGCTGCTGTAACTCTGAAAGCATACAGAGAGTCTGATCTCCTGGGTCCTTTTGAATGGCCACAGTCACATGATGAACTCCACTTGTTTGGTCTTTTAAGTGTTAATGGTAAGAACTGGGGGATGAATGCACAAAGCAGCAGCTCCTGAGAGGCAATACTGTGGTGTGTAAAGCACAACTTATTGGCCAGGGCTAACCCGTGGCTAGAGTGGATTTACTCAACAGGAGTGGTTCGTGCTGGGTTTATAACCCGCTCCTCAAGTGCTTATGTAGGATTCCCATCCAGAAAACTTACAAGGCCTGATCTACTCATCTTCAGCAATTTGTGACAGGCCTAAGTTAGAATCTTAGCAGAAACTGTGTAGCATGGGGACAGAGCAGCAAAAGCTAGCCTCTGTTTTTGCTGGCAGAGCCAGCTGTAGAGTGCCTTCCCTCCTCTTCACAGGCACAGCCTCATGAAGCCGCTACATGAGCTACTTCTAGTCGTCAGCAAGGACTTTAATTTTTATATTATTCTGCAGAGCCTTATCAAGGATCTGATTCATTTTTGCTGCCCTTGGTAGCCAGCAGAAATTTACGCACGCCACAGGCCCATCTCATTTGGGACAACATGCGTGACCATCTCCCCTCCAAGCAGGGGCATGGATCGTCTCAGTCACAATCAGCAGCCAGGGTGCTTCCATGTCCACTATGGCAAGTGGATTTTTAATGCTTTCCCATGTAAACAATCTTCCTGCCAATCAGAAATAACCAAATTAAGGAGAAGAAGAAGAGAAAAGAAGAGATTGGATTTATACCCCACCCTTCGCTTGGAGTCTCAGAGCAGCTTACACACTCCTTTCCCTTCCCCTCCCCACAACAGACACCCTGTGAGGTGGGTGGGGCTGAGAGAGCTCTGACAGAAACTGCTCTTTTTCAAGAACAGCTGTGCCAGAGTTATGGCTTGTCCAAGGTCATCCAGCCAGGTGCAAGTGGAGGAGTGGGGAATCAAACCCGGTTCTCCCAGATTAGAGTCCGCGCACTTAACCACTACACCAAACCGCAGCCAGGTCCTTCACATGCTGTGCTGGTGTCACATGGTGGATAGGCATGGGATGGGAGACCCAGGTTCAAACCCTGATCAGCCATGAAACTTACTGGGTAGCCAGATTTTTTTCAGCCTATTCGCCATGACAATGTTGTCATACACTGTCCTCAGCTTGACAAATGAATGAAAGGATACATCTGAAATATCCAGCATCAATGTTCTGTTCCAGCTCTTCCCCTTCCAATTACTATTTTGACCACACTTACACACCCCACCTCCAGTATGGTACATGAAAGGCTTGTAAACAGCAACTCGCCTGGTGGAGCAAGAATTGCCTTTAAGCACCAAAGCAGGAACCTTTTCTAAAGTGAGACAGATTTTTTATCTTATTTTCCCCTGTAGGTATGCAGGAAGGCTGGTAAACAAACACCGAGGATGCAAGACTGAAATATCAATTGCAAAAGAACCTGAATAATGTCATTGCCTGCTGAAGGAGAATGCCACCTGCCACAAAGTTCCATGACATTAACACAGTAAGCATTCAAACCACTGCACATATATTACTGCCACATCTTTTAAAAGAGCCTGGCATGGAAGGTTTGTGATGATCCCTTTTACATATTGGGGGGGGGGGCTGGTAAGGCAGGTTGGTGATTATCCCTGTGTTACATAAGGGGAAATGGGATGGGGGGGCATCTTGTGAGACTGGGACTGTGGTGAGATTTGAACGCTGGATCATAGCCTTTTCTCTTAGCTAGCGCTGCTACACAAGCTCCCTTTCAACCTCACACACAAGCAAACGCCCAGACGGAAGTCCCTCCCTTCTCTCCGCTCGTTTTTGCCCAGCTCCGACATCTTTTCTTTTTTGTTTACTTTTAGAAAGTTCTTAAATTGTGCTCCAGAGAGACAAAACTTTCTCTCGCTTTATTTCAAATACATCAAGGGAAAACATCACTGTTCGCTCAGTCCATTCCCCCCCTCAAGGGTACACTGCTTTCAACACACCAATGGGACAAGCAGAAAATTAAAAGGGTATTGTTTTCACCCGTCTTTGCAGTGGAAGGGGTTAGGGTCTCTCTCTCTTTTTAATGAAAGCTGGGGGAGGGGCACTGAGAAAAGGAAAGCCACAGGGGAAACTACCGTGTGGAAGCTCCACTGCCACCATGGATGCCTCTGCCCTTGCAGGGGCAATGAAAGCTACGTGAGGGAATTGACATTGTGCAGAAGCACCAGTTCTCTTCAATGAAGGAAGGCCTGAAAGAGAAAAAGGCAGCCTTGCTCACCACGGTTCTCTGAGCAGGTTGGATTGCCAAGCTTCACCCACTATTACAATTGATCTCCGGGCAATAGATATCAGCTCACCTAGAGAAAATGGCTGCTTTGAAGGTGGACTCTATGGTATTATCCCACATTTAACTCTCTCCCCTCCCCAAACTACACCCTCCTCAGTCTCCACCCCCAAAATCTCCAGGTATTTCCTAACCTGGAACTGGCAACCCTATGAGCAGGCCTGCCACAACCTGATGTTCAAAAAGAAAGAAAGAAAGCTTCCCCTTTTAAGGGAATTAGTTTCTGCCATCCCACTTTGCAAATCACATTATTGTCAATACAGCCTTTCCTTTCTCTTTCTCTAAGGCCCAGAGATATAAATTAAACCTGCCAGTTAAGTCCTTAGGCTCATGCTACTTTTTCAAAAAGAGCTTCCCCTTCAGTGTGGGGTGTTTACAGCCAATGGCTTTGTCCTGACACCAACATAGATCTTGAGTCAGCTCAACAATTTAAAAAAAATGAGAAAATACTGATAAACAACTTCAATTAGCAAGTTCCTTCCAAACACATTGATTGAACTAAATTCAACAGGCACACTGGGTAGGGAAATGTCTCTCCTTCTTTCAGCTGATCTCTCAGGCCTAATAATTCAGATCTAGCTTGCTTTTAATTCTACCACAACCTTATGTCGGTGTGTTGTGTCAAGTTTTTAAGCTTTTTATTTATATTGCACTTTCCCACCTCCAACAGAGACCCAAAATAGCTTCACAGATCATTTCTCCTCTTCTCCACTCTATCCTCACAACAAACCTGCAAGGTAGTTTAGGCCGAGAGAGTGTGACAAGCCTCAAGGTCACCCTGCAAGCTTCCACGGCAGAATGGGGAACCAAGACCAGGTTTTCCAAGTCCTACTCTGACACACTAAACCACTATGCCCTGCTTTCTTTCTTGAGAACCAAAGTAGTGATTTTTATTTTCTTCTTACTGTTTTTACATGATCAACCTGTGCCTAGGCTACACTACCTCATACTGCAGTTGGGTTCACAAGACAAAACAATCCTCCATACAAAAAAACCCCCCAAAACCCCAGAACATCCTCCATGCAAGCAACTAGATGTCCGCATAAACAATTAGTCAATCACCTGCTTGAGAGAAAAGCTACAACACAACATCTCAACAATTTTGGAAAAGGGAGCACCTGTGTTAGCAGATGTGTACACTTGTGCATTAGCACACAAGCAGAAGCTATGCAAGGACACCTACGTGACCCTCTTCTGCACCTCTAGTACAAATAGCCCTACATGCATGCTTGAGAAAGTGCATTCACCTGTGAGACAAGCATGGCCCTGACAGTAACTAAGCAAGCATGCATAATTCTGAAATTGCAAATGCCAGACCTCAAGGCAGTTCAGGCCCAACTCAGGTCTTCAAAAAAAAAAATTAGCAAGTGATTTGGGGAAATTTCATTCCCCTCTGCCTTTTTCTCAAACCATCTCCCCTCCTGGCTATTATCTTTCTGCTTCTGTTCCAAGATGCTTTAGCAAACAAGTCTGTGTGCCCTCAAAGAGGCCATCTCCCTTCACGAAATGTAGATTCTCAGTCCATATGCCACTGCTAAATGCCAGGAGCCAAGAAAGAGGTGAAACCACCTTTCTGTACTAGGACAAAAGGAGAGTATTTCAGCCCAACATTCATACAATCTGGACCAAGCTCTTTTGATCAGTACGCTTGGGGGGGGGGGATATTTTCCACTTGCTCCTGACCCCTCACAGCAGCACCTTGAGAACCTGTCCCTCTCTCTGCTATTCAATCAGCCAGAAAAGCTTGCTGGGAAACATTCAGAATTTGTATGGATAAGACAATTTCCCCCTTACACCACATGGTGCCCAGTAGCTTATTTAACTTCACCCCACACACACACAGATTGCTTCCCTATCATTTTAGACCAAGGTTTCAAAGCAGACTAAGCTTTAAAAGAATCTATTCAGAAGGACACTACCTAACAAGCTGGTACAATATTCCTATAGCTTCCTTTTATCTGATTGTTTTGTCTCTTCTTTGGTGTAAGGAAAAAAGGAAACAAAAGCTCTCAAGAGCTCAAATCAGACTGCTAGAAATGTTATTTCTGACAACACCCAAGATTTGGGGGAGTTGTTGGATCCAAGGCAAGGCAGCTTCACGTGGATTAGATCCCAAGTCTTGAATTACCCTCTAATCAAGCAAAATAAAACTTTGTGTTGTTATTGGCTGTGTCCTTGTTTACTGTTGGTGGGATAAAAATTGAATGTTTCCTTAATGCGTGTATAACATTTCTAAGACTGTCCTTCTTACTTAAAAACACTGAAGTTGTATTCAAAACACATATTAAAAAAACACAATCTACTGATGATCATTCAAAAAGAATGAAGAACTAAATAGCA
>NW_015172553.1:1468877-1512240 GCF_001447785.1 Gekko japonicus
GGATGGGGAGGGGGGACGGGGAGAAGGGTCACCTGCGGCTGCTTCCTTTTCCTCCCACGGAGCTTATCCTCTTCCCCACAAGTATCGCAGGCCCCCCTTCTTGTAACCATCTAATGAGGAGGACAAGCCTTACCCTCTGCTGAACGATTTCAAACCCACAGGTTTATATGTGGGGGGGGGGGCGCAGAATGCCCTGCACATTGAAGAAAAAACATTCTACCTATCGCCCTGCATAATACCCTGTTTGCCTTAAATTATGGCTAGATTTTTTTCCACATATGGTATCAAGAAAAGTGGGAAGGGATCCTAAATTCACAAATTAAAATTTGTGTACAGTAATAAAAAAAGATGAAGAGTTTATTTTTATCCCCCGCTTTTGTCTACCAAAATAAGTCTTAAAGTGGCTTCCCCTTTTGTCCCCACAACAGGCACATTGTGAGGTAGGTGGGGCTGAGAGAGCTTTGAGAGAATTGTGACTGGCCCAAGGCCAGCCACCAGACTTCTTGTCAGAGCCAGTTTGGCATAGTGGTTAAGTGCGTGAACTCTAATCTGGGAGAACCAGGTTTGATTCCCTACTCCTCCACTTGCACCTGGCTGGATGACCTTGGGCAAGCCATAGTTCTGTGTTGAGAAATGGACTAATATATGGTTTTATATCTGCTTACACATGCAACACATGGACTGTGCAAAGTCTATTTAAGCCCAGCTTCACCCACCAAAAGCACTCCCTACCTGTTCCACTCTTTCTCTCTGCCATGGAAGAAAAGGAGAAGGAGAGGAGGAAGAAGAGGAGGAAGAGGAGGAAGAAGAGGAGGAAGAAGAGGAGGAAGAAGAGGAGGAAGAAGAGGAGGAAGAAGAGGAGGAAGAAGAGGAGGAAGAAGAGGAGGAAGAAGAGGAGGAAGAAGAGGAGGAAGAAGAGGAGGAAGAAGAGGAGGAAGAAGAGGAGGAAGAAGAGGAGGAAGAAGAGGAGGAAGAAGAGGAGGAAGAAGAGGAGGAAGAAGAGGAGGAAGAAGAGGAGGAAGAAGAGGAGGAAGAAGAGGAGGAAGAAGAGGAGGAAGAAGAGGAGGAAGAAGAGGAGGAAGAAGAGGAGGAAGAAGAGGAGGAAGAAGAGGAGGAGACTGGATTATACCACGCCCTTCGCTACCTGAAGGAGTCTCAGAGCAGCTTACAATTCCTTGGCCAGTCACCACTCTTAGCCCAACCTACTTCACAGGGTGCTTGTGAGGAAAAAATGGAGAAAAACAATGCATGCTGCTTTGACACCCCCACTGGGGAGAAGGGCAGGGTATAAACGTAGTCAGGAATAAACTGAGCATGCAGCAGCATGGATTCTATCCATTAATGAGACTTTTCTATAAAGACACCTTTTTCTATACAATAAAAAGGACAGCTGTTGTCCAATCAGCAACCAACCATAAGCTGGCGCCCCTCGTCAATGGAACAACATCAAAGCGTGTAGGTGTGGCATTTAGGCTTTTCGGTCCCTGCAAGCCTCAACAGCAGCCAAAGTCTATGCATATCCACAGTAATGAAAATCTAAAGCTGCACATTGAGTTTTACTGGACTGTTTGCCCCTTTTAAAGATTGTGGCTTGGTGACCTGTGCACTTGGCCTGAAAGGCCACTAGTGAACAGAACACTAGACAAAACACCACAAAATTGTTCTTGACTGTATGATGCTACAGACAATGTGCCCTTCTTGGCAGGAGCCCCATGTCTCCCGTCATGTCTAGTTCATACAAAACACCAAGTAAGTTGATAAAACTGTTCCTGGACTGTACCACTTTAGACTGTCACATGATCGAATGGCATCATATGACCAAATGCTTCCCCAGTGCCACCGGAGATTCCCTGAACATTCCAAAATAATCACACCAGGGAGAAAGGCAGGCTAGAAATCATCAAATGAAGGTGGAACCAGGTCTTGTTTGGTAAGAGATTACGGGTGAGGCCTCTGGATATCTGCTAGACTGGGATCAGGATCCTGCAATTCAAGAGCTTTGCACCCTCAGACAAAAAAAATCCATGATCTTCCAGGATGCTTTTAATACTTCCTTAGAATTAAAAACACATGCAAACCCACCAGTAATGGGGACAATTAGAGGCCAAATCCAGTTAGCACTTTATCTCAAGGACGCCCACCACCAAACCCCATAGTGCACCCAAGCTGCTTTCTCACAAACTGACATATGGGCAAACGGCTGTTTAGCAGCCTCCTTGCAGGAGCCAGAGCAGCATGCTTTTGCAGGACTACTCCTCTATTATACACCTCAGCTGCTCATTCCCATCCATAAGTTAAAGACTGGGGAAAGGCCAATGATAAGGGAAGTGCCCAGATGAAGCTTTTGTTGCTGATCATGCTGGGCAAGAAGGAGTTAAAAAGCCCTTGCCTATATGAGCTTCTCTGACCATGAGTGGATCACTTCAGCCCTTGCCCCATGGAAAACACTTGTTTTCCTAAAAAAAACAACAACCATATAGTAGGTGCTGACTAAAGTTCAAGAAAGCAAGCTGGACATTCATCTGAAGCTCCAGCCCCAACATCCTGAGCAGCTAGCCAGAGCAGAAGGACACCACTCCACAGGCATGCTCAGTAGAAATACCTGCACACAGAACTTTGTCCTGACTTAGAGCATGAAACCAAATCCCTCTCTCTGCTTCAAGGGACTGCACAAGAGGACATCACAGAAGCATTGTATTACTCCATTCTGCCACCTCTTCAATGCCACCTCTTCAATTACTGTCATTAGAAAGGTAACTCCAAGCACCTTTTCTGCGGTGAAAATCTCATCCCTTGAAGCCTACATGCACGATTACAAAAAAATGTCTAAATGACTATATAGTAGACAAAGCTCCGCAGTGCTCCCAAAACACACAGTTTGCCTATTGGCCAGCCTGGAAAATGCGCACCTTTCAGCAGTCACTGTTTCAGATGGCAGCTGACAGCATCAGAAGACCCATTCATCTCTGAGCCAGGGAGCTGGTTGCATAAGTATCCTGGAGCACGGCTGCAGAGTGATCCTGAGCACAGATGCCAAGCCAGCAAGAAACCGCAGTGGCCAATGCAGAGGGAAAATCCAGCCTTTTGCCAGAAGGCAAAACAGTCAAGAACATGATTTCTGGAAGAAACGGCTATCCTGGGGAAAGAAATGTTATTCTGTGCATTTGCTGAACTCAGAAGGGCACCTAGAAGAGCAATACAATTCAGAAAGAACAAGCAGGGCCAGTGGAGGGGGAGAAGAGCCATTTGGCGTGGTCCTGAAGCTCCAAGCGGGGGGGCTCAAATTCCAACTCATTAATATTTGGTATTTGCTTCACAACTCGTTTCTGTGTGTATCTCTACCAGACCGAAAGGACTGATAGAAAGGACAGATGCTCACGGCTTGAACCTCCAAATCTAAAGAAATAACGGAGGCAATTTGATAAGATATAGATGTTGGGTCAGGGGTCATTTCGTAGAAAAAGAGGCGCAGGAGCTCATTAGCATAACTCATTAGCTTACCTTATTTGCATATGCCACATCCCCTGACATCACCGGAAGTGTGTCAGAAGGCAACACCCACTGCAACTTAACTGGCTGCTTCTTGCTCCTCGTGGCCTGGGGCTGCTGGGAGCAGGGGGAGGGGCTTGTTGCATGTGCCCGCCCCCTGGGCTCTTTACTGCCGGAGCTGTGCTCCTGCAGGAAATGACCCCTGGATGTTGTCATATTAAAGAGATTTATATGTTTATATTAATAAAAATAATGGCTGTTACGGCTTAGGAGCCTCAAAAGCTGGAAACGGCCTCTCCGAGGGCCAGAGGACAAGCAGCACGAATCCTAACTCTCTTGCACATGTATTATTATTTTATTTATTTATTTAATTCGACTTACATCCCGCCATCCCTGGCAGGCAGGCTCAGGGTGGCTTACGTTTGAAAAGTTAAAACACATTAAAACACAAACAACAGACCATAAAACTCACGTACACAACAAATACAGTGCTGGTGGTGATACATCATTACACGGCGATCCCAATAGGCCATGGTAAGAGGGTGACCAGGGGGTAGGGCCAGAGTCAGTCTCCAGTCTATCACAGGCTGTTGGTGATGGCATAGAGGGCCTTACCACAGTTCAGTTGTTGGCAGTGGCTCCTAATCAAAGGCTGTGATCACTGCCACGTATGTTTACCCCGACCGGCAGCCCTATCAGGTAGGCCAATAGTCTCCACTCCAGGCTAGAGAAGCCAAGAGAGTAGTAGTCTGCCTAACTCCCTTTAGCAGATAGGTGGCCGGGGAGAGAGTCAAATCATGGATGCCTCACTCAAAAAATCCACATTCTGTCTGCCACTCTCCTGTGCCAGCACTTGCCCGAAGCAGCTGACAGCAAGCAATCCCTATTGTGACTGCCCTTGCTACAGTCAGGATGAGCAGGAGGAGGGCTGAGAGAAGGGGTCTAAAACTTCTGAATAAAGCCGCTAAACACAGAAAGATATGCAAATTGCCCCCTTGAGCCAGCAATGACCTTTTCAGCTTTCAAATCCCACAAAATACTCGATTCCGCTGTCACAGTAGGTCGGTATCGGGGAATTTAAAACCATGAATAGGCCTCAGTCCTTTCAGCCTGCTACTTGGGTGGAATGCAGAAGGCTTGTTTACATGCTCAGTGATGCCGGGATGACAACCCCTCCAAGCTTTCGTTTGTTGCTAGGATCAAGGGTAAATCACAAGGTTGGCAAGAAGGTAGAAATCAAGGAGGAGGTGGTCTCAATCCCCATCTCTGCTTCACCGCATGAAACAAGCCAAGCCGTGTGTAAAAACAATGCCACAATCGCTACCTCGCCTAGACAAAGCTGAAGGCAGTTTGTCACTGTACGCAACCCAGGGAGCAGCTTCACACATCCCTCAGAAGTATTCCGTACAACCAGACTCCAGGCAACACCTGTCCCCCAAGTCCCTGTGAAAACTGTGGAGCTGCATCACTCCACAGCTGGCCTGGTGGTTTCCACTTCAGCCAGAAGCAGACTTGACTCCAGCTGGCTGCTTCATAGTGGGTGGGGAAAGATGGCAAGGTCAGGACAAGAGAAGCCATGGCTCACTAGAGCATATCCTCTGGGCCCAGGTTCAGCCTCCGGCACCTCCAGAGGATCCTGGGATAGGCTTCTCCCCAACACTTCTACTGACAGTCCAAGTAGAAAACGCTGGGCTAGATGATGTCAGAGGACGTTTCACTCCAGGAACCAGACCTGGATGTGGCTTCTTCAGCCCAAGAACTTGAAGCTCTGCTTTTTTTTTTTTTTTAATTATGATAGAGAAGGTGGCCATGGTCATGGAATGTTTACCTTACCTGGCCAATCCAAAGGCCAAAGATTGCCTGTCAATCATGATGGAAATTACAGCACATGCACGTTGCCTAGAGCAGGAGTCCCCGATGTGGTGCCCACTGGTGCCACGGCACCATCCATCACCTTTCCTGGTGCCCACCAAGTGCTTTCTGAAAATAGCGAGGCTAGGTGGTGGGGGGGGGGTTTGTCCAGCAAAGTGTCTGAGTGGCCACTGGAGATTTGATTGGCTGTGCTTTGGCAGCAGCTGCCACCACAGCACAAGGATCTTCACTGTGTGACTGTGCCATAGCAGCCGTTTTGTGGCCACACCCACAACACTGTATCAGAATTCCAAAGGCGCCCATGGACTCAAAAAGGTTGGGGGAAGCTTGGCCAAGAACATGCAGAGGTTTCCAAGCTTTCTAGACCCGAGTAGTTTGCTAGGTGAGGTTCTGATCTCAGACAATGTCCCAGGTTCAAATCATAGACAGGTGCTATAACCAAGATCTGGAACCACGCCACTCTCTGTCACAAACTGCCACCCATTTGAAGGGATTTCACAAGCTGCCTTCATTGGGTAGGAGCCATAGCTCAGTGGTAGAACATCTGCTTTGCATGCAGAAGCTCTCCGTTCCAGTCCCCAGGATCGCCAATTAAAAGGATGGGTAACAAGCGATGTGAAAGATCTCTTGCCTGAGTCCCTGGAGAGCTGCTGCCAGGAAGACAGACAATGCTGACCTTAGTAGTATAACACAGCTGCATGCGAGTATCAGAAGGTAGGAATGACTGCAGAATTCACAAGACTGTGATTATAATTCTGCTAGTTTATATGTGAGACTCCAAACTTCAGCCACCACTTATCGCTGTATCTCATCACCTCCCAGAGGGTGGACTGCGAGGAGAAAAACTGCAGTCCACTGTAGTGACTCATCTAGCACTTCAAACACAATAAGTTAGCCTCAAAGCGGCCACAGGTCTTGGGAAAAGGTAAATGAGACCAACCCAGGTGTCTTTCCATTTAGGGGTAGCTATTTTGAACAGACTTCCTTGGCAACTTAATATAAAAACTGATGAAATGACCCAAAGGACGAAGACTTAACTGTTTTGTCAATTCCTCGCTATGTTCAGACAGGGTAGGCTAAATATAAGAAGCTGCCCTTATTCTTTAGTCAGACGATCGACCCATTTAGCTCAGTACCATCACCCAGCAAGGTTTCTCCAGGCTCCCGGCACAGCAAGACCTTTTGTCAACAAGCGCTAGCTCAGGACATCTTTTTTAAAAACTGGAATTGCCAGGGACAGAATCTGGGAGCACTTAGCAGGGCTTTGAACTAACCAACCAAGCCCCTATAGAAAGTCAGCACAACAACATTATGAATGTAACAGTAGCCCTGCTGGATCAGACTAGCTGCATCTAGTCCAGTACCCTCTTTCCAAAAGTGGCTAAAAAACACAGATGCCCCCAGGAGCCCTACCAGCAGGAGACAGAAGCAACAGCTGCCCTCTATTATACACGATGGAAACGTTTTAGTACATTCTGTTCCTGTTAAATTACAAGCACACATTCTTCTCTACCTCTTACCTTTTAGACTGTAGAACTTAGATGCAGGTTATGTTTCATTTATTCTTTTGTACAGCACTTCATTCTTGGGTTGTTGTTTTTTTTTAGCAAATATATCACATAAGGATAATGAAGAAATTGAACAAGATGGGTAGCCGTGTTAGTATCTCTGTAGCCATAGAAAAGAGCAAGATTCCAGTAGCACCTTAAAGACTAACAAAATTTGTGGCAGGGTGTGAGGCTATTGTGAGTCTCACAGCCCACTTTGTCAGACACCAGAAACTGGAATACCAGAAAAAAACCTGAAACTCTGTAAAAAATCTTAAAAGATTTTCTATTCCTTAGCTCAATCAGAAATAGAAGGGTAGCCATGAAGGAGCGAGAAAAGTTGCTGGTGTCCAAGAGCAAGGTAATTCATACCATAGTATTCCCCATTACTATGCATGGCCATGAAAGTTGGACAATGAAGAAAGCGGACAGGAAGAAAGTTGTAGAAAAGAGCAAGAGTCCAGTAGCACCTTAAACACTAACAAAATTTGTGGTAGGGTAAGGAGCTTTCATGAGTCACTGCTCACTTCTTCAGATACTTGATTCATTTGTTGGGCAGAGAGTTTTATGGGTACTGTGCACTGCCAAAAAGACAAATTAGTGGGATCTAGATCAAATCAAGCTCGAACTCTCCCTAGATGCTAAAATGGTTAAACTGAGGCTATTGTACTTTGGTCACATTATGAGAAGAAAAGAGGCACTGGAAAAGGCAATAATGCTAGGAAAAGTTGAAGGCAGCAGGACAAGAGGAAGACCCAACAGGAGATGGTTTGACTCAAGCAAGGAAGCCACAAGGGCCCTCAGTTTGCAAGACCTGAGAATGGCTATTAATTGATAGGACGTTTGGGAGGTCATTAATTCATAGGGTCGCCGTAAGTCAGAAGTGACTTGATAGCACTTAACCCACACATGCATATACTGAACTCAGTGCTTGAAAAAGTATTTTGCAAGGCTAAGTAATCACTCTTGGACAATGAAGTCATTTTGGGGCTGTACACTAACTACTGCTGCGGTGGTTCAAGTGGTTAAGACGCTAAACTGCAGGCTGTGGAAGGTCAGTAGTTCAGCAGTTCGAGACTCGGGGGCCGCATGATGGAGTGAGCTCCCATCTCTAGTTCCAGCTCCTGCCAACCTAGCAGTTCGAAAGCAAGAAATTGCAAGTAGATAAATAGGTACCACTTTGGTGGGAAGGTAACAGTGTTCCGTGCGCCTCGGTGTCTAGTCATGCCGGCCACATGACCACGGAAACGTCTTCGGACAGCGCTGGCTCTTCGGCTTTGAAACAGAGATAAGCACCGCAACCCTAGAGTCAGATTCAACTGGCTTTCGAGCAAGGGAACCTTTACCTTTACACTAACTACACAGAATAGATACACAGAAACACAGAGGGGCATACTAAACTTAGGGGGTAGTTCTGACAGAGGTCCACATATCAAGGCTGTCCTTTCACAAGAACTGAACAGCACAGGCACGGAGTGAGCAAGCCGAGGCTTAGAAACTTTTACAGGTATATGGGAGCATCACCTGACCTGCTCTGGCCTGTTGCTACAAAGCAGCTGCCATGCTGACCCAACACACCCGAAGTCCCAGTCATTCCCTCCTGCATGACCCAAGTTGAATAACAGATCCCTGTTTGACCATATTCATTTCCAAGTTTTGTTACAAGAGTACATCCCCCCTTGCATTTTTAAAGACTCATGGATTTAAAAGGCTGGTTTGCAGGTCATACATCTTCGTCAACATTCCGGAAAGACCAAACAGAACTCCACAACACAATTCACACCTCCAGGAAGTCGGCCGTGTTCGTTGGCACACAGACAGGGACCAGTTTCAACTCTGTGTGTAATCTAACCTGCAATCTGTAACCTTTCATTACCGAGTGATTAACAGAGATGTTCATCTTTGGAATCTAGGGGAACTGCATAGCAAGCAGCAGAAACTCAACCCCAACCAGTCTTCAGAGTAGTCAAGGCCTTCCCCAGCTGGCTTTGGTCTCAGTTCTCCAAGCCTAGAGTCATCCAGATGTTCTATTCATTTGGTATGGTCTAAGCCAGGGGTGGCCAAACTGTGGCTCGGGAGCCGCATGTGGCTCTTTCACACATATCGTGCGGCTCCCAGCAGGGCAGCTGGGGAAGCTAAATATCATTAGCAAACAAATATAATTGGACAAATAAAATACCATTCTCAATATCTGCTTTTACTGCTTTTGTTATTAATTTTGGCAGTCTCATTTAATGTTAATAAAAAGCAAATTTGCATATTTCCCAGTAAAAACATGTAATATTTGTTCATGTCTTGCAGCTCTCAAACATCTGACGTTTTTCTATATGGCTCTTATATTAAGTAAGTTTGGCCACCCCTGGTCTAAGAGCAGGTCTGAAGGCTGGCCTGCTCTGCGCAGATTAAGTTACAGACCAGAGGCTGCCTAATGAGACAGAGCCCCATTTGCGTCTAAAGTCATGT
Source organism: Gekko japonicus (assembly GCF_001447785.1). NCBI lineage: Eukaryota > Metazoa > Chordata > Lepidosauria > Squamata > Gekkonidae > Gekko > Gekko japonicus. Next base: position 1,478,249 of record NW_015172553.1, read on the forward strand.
TTGTACCATACTGGAGATGGAGATGTGGATTGTATTGCAGAGTTCTGTTTGGTCTTCCTGGAATGTTAACAAAGATGTATGGCCTGCAAACCAGCCTTTTTAAGCACAAGAGTCTTTAAAAATGGAATAGGGGTATACTCTTGTAACAAAACTTGGAAATGAATATGGTCAAACAGGGTGGTACAGGTTGGGTGACCTCTGTTTTCAATATCTTCAAACCCTCCCCATCTTCACATGGTCTCCATATTGCTTTTCTTTAAAGTTTCTTCATTACATCTTTAAGCATACACCCCAAAACAGAGTACCGACCTAACAAACAAGGATTTGTGAATGGGAGATACTGCTAACATACACTGGGTAGCAAAATTCAGATCTCTTGCTGTGTAATGTGTGAAACACCTTGTTAACAACTTTGGGCAATCATATGATCTCAGCAGCACCACCATGAAGTTGTCAGACATGTTGGCAGGCACATTTCTCCCCTCTTTAAGCACCTGCCATTTGTTAGAAGACGACCAGAAACACTGGGCTCCAACCTGTTCCCAGCAGAGACAGAACATTTAATGTGTTTTCATATTTTATAAACTGCAAGTATACACTGCATTTTTAACAAAACTTGGAAATGAATATGGTCAAACAGGGTGGGGTACAGGTTGGGTGACCTCTGTTTTCAATATCTTCAAACCCTCCCCATCTTCACATGGTCTCCATATTGCTTTTCTTTAAAGTTTCTTCATTACATCTTTAAGCATACACCCCAAAACAGAGTACCGACCTAACAAACAAGGATTTGTGAACAGGAGATACTGCTAACATACACTGGGTAGCAAAATTCAGATCTCTTGCTGTGTAATGTGTGAAACACCTTGTTAACAACTTTGGGCAATCATATGATCTCAGCAGCACCACCATGAAGTTGTCAGACATGTTGGCAGGCACATTTCTCCCCTCTTTAAGCACCTGCCATTTGTTAGAAGACGACCAGAAACACTGGGCTCCAACCTGTTCCCAGCAGAGACAGAACATTTAATGTGTTTTCATATTTTATAAACTGCAAGTATACACTGCATTTTTATACAAGCAGCCTTGAGTTGAGGAAATGTGGAGACTTGGAAGTGCTTTAGATAAACTAAGAAATGTGCTGTTCTCATATACAGAAAAGCAAGTTTTACAAATCAGTGAGTAAAACAGCAAGGTAAGTGCTCATTTGCGGCACACACCTTGTGGGGTAGAGGCGTGTCTGAGGAAAACATTCAGTACTCTTGCCTAGTTTCCATTCTTTTAAATAGGGCTTGCGTGGCAGAAATTCCTAGGGGACTGTACCCACAGATACTATCAGGTCACCTAAAAGCTGGATGTTGGCCTCAAAGAAATTTAAATACTTTTACAGCCCTGAACCCTGCTACTTCAACAGCTAACATTCCAGGTATATCAAGATGGGTGGTTGTGTTAGTCTGTCGGTAGCGCTAGAAAAGAGCAAGAGTACAGTAGCACCTTAAAGATGGAACAACATTTGTGGCAAAGTAGGAGGTTTTGTGAGTTCTGAAGAAGGGAGCAGTGACTCACAAAAGCTCATACCCTGACACGTATTTTGTTAGTCTTCAAGGTGCCACTGGACCCTTGCTGTTCTCTGCTATTCTCTAGTATTCCAGGTATATGTCACAGTGCATTTATACCAGAAGAGGAGCTTACAGAATTTGGAAACCTGCAAGGCAAGGAACTGATCTGTTTAAATGCTGCCTATTAAACATTTCCTACACGGTAGGAACCTGATCTAATAAGGCAATAATTTCCTAAACATTTTTTTCGTTTACTAACAGCAAAATGCACCTCCAGTTTAAAGTGCAATAACTGCCTCGGCCATCAGAAGTGCGTGAACACTGTACTCTGGTGTACAGTAAACACAACCCATGAAATCCAGACCACAGATCTGAATTTTCTCCCTCAAAACCATGAGAAGCAGCATTTAAAATGTCAAAGAGGAGCCAAGGGGAAGGTGCCACATGGTGCAAAAGTGCAATTCAGCTGAGGAAAAAAATTAATGGAACAGTCGGGGTACAGGGAAGTGTCTCACCCTCAACTGTCTGAACCATTCAATTCTCACGCATTTGGAAGGGGTGCGTGCAGAATGCTCCCTGATGAAGCAATCAGGATCTCCATGAGCTTGCATGCTCCCTCCACCTGCCTCTTTCTGGAGCACTTTTTTTTTTTGCCATCCAGTTGTAGCCGGTTTATGTTGACCCTGTGAGAAGCAGCATTTAAAATGTCAAAGAGGAGCCAAGGGGAAGGTTCCTACCGTGTGGTGCAAAAGTGGTGCAAAAGTGCAATTCAGCTGGGGGGGAAAATTAATGGAACAGTTGGGGTACAGGGAAGTGCCCTACCCTCAACTGTCTGAACCATTTAATTCTCACACATTTGGAAGGGGTGCACGCAGAATGCTCCCTGATGAAGCAATCAGGATCTCCATGAGCTTGCATGCTCCCTCCACCTGCCTCTTTCTGGAGCACTTTTTTTTTTTTTGCCAACCAGTTGCAGCCAGTTTATGTTGACCCTGTGGGGTTTTCAAGGCAAGAGACATCCTCTGCGTTGTGACTCTGGTATTCAATGGACGTTTCCCAGCCAAATACTAACCATGGCCAACCCTGCTTAGCTTCCGAAATCTGACGAGATCAGGCTACCCTGGGCCACGTGGTTCCAACTTAAGCCAAGGTCTGAAATTGGTTTTGGCTCCCAGTTAAGGAGGAACTAGGAGCTGCGGTTTCTCAGGTGGTTGAGACGCTGAACTGCAGGCTGTGGAAGGTCGGTAGTTCAGCAGTTCGAGACCCGGGTTGCCACATGATAAATAGGTGCCACTTCAGTGGGAAGGTAACAGCGTTCCGTGCACCTTGGTGTTTAGTCATGCCGGCCACATGACCACGGAAACGTCTTCGGACAGCACTGGCTCTTTCGCTTTGAAACGGAGATGAGCACCGCAACCCTAGAGTCGGATTCGACTGGCTTTCGAGCAAGGGAACCTTTACCTTTACTTTAAGGAGGAACTATGGTTAGTTTTTAATCATTGTTAACTTTGATACGGATGTAACACTGAAATCCTGGTAAGGCTAACTGCTGTGTGAAGGGGAAGAACTTGCACTCCAACGGGAAGAGGATGGTGGAGGAAGCATACAACCATAGTTACACATTACACATACACCTTCACAAACAGCACACTGGGTTAATCCAACCAGGATGCTATTTAGATGTGTATGACAGTGGTCAGGTCTGCTTTTCCCAGGAAGAGTTGCAGCTGGAGAACCAGTTCCAGCCAGCAGAAAGAAGGCCCTGTCAGCTATCTCCATCATCTATTTGTCCAGGGATTCAAAGAGCATCCCTGAAACACAAGACTAGCCTTGCAAGGGAAGCACAGCTCCATCCATCCAGAACAAGTTGTAACCCTATTCTTACCCCTCATCCACATCTCCATCTATGATGCATTAAGTTTCAGATTGTTGGCCCTCAATCAGCCATCTGAACTAGCAGCCAGGACTACATCTCAAAACAGAAAAGAAGCTCTTCAGTCAGCGTTTGGCTCTTCCAGACCAGCTGCCCAGATTCTTTCATATACCTGTGACTTGAGATCTTTTTACCTAGAATCTTCTGTATATATATAGAGAGAGCATCTGCTGTCTACCTACTCCTCCTGTACTTTAAACTGCATCCCCATCCCACCTCCACTGTGCCTATGATGAAATGCAAGCCTACTCAAGAGGCAAGGATCTGTTCTCCATGTAATTTGGCCCACCAATTCGATCTGCAGGGTAGGTTGTTCAGTGATGTGAAGGCCTGGAGGGAAGTGGAAAAATGCAGGCGGAAAGGGATTCCCACCCACAAGGGCTCCCCCCCCCCCAATTTTTCCTATGGAAGTTTTTTTGGAAGCACTAAAAAAAAAAAACTTCTACAAGCCATCTTCTTTGTCGGGGGATGAATGAAATGCTATTTAAGACATAGTCATACTCACTCAAAATGCGTATTATGAAAGAAACGTTAAATCATCTACTGCATCGAATAATGGTAGCGCCTATATCTATTATAGACACATACAACATTTTAAAGGATATGTTTAATTATGACTAATTTTGACAACAACTCATATGATACAATATATTTGATAATACACAGAGTTCAGAGTTTTCAACATTGTATAGTTTAGCCTGATAAGCAAACATGCTGGAAGTACAATTCCTACTGGGACTGTGGGAGTCTGTTTCTATCCAAATATATACTTTGTTTTGTATGCTACAGTATTTGTTTCCTTAAAAAAATGCTTCCTAATTTCCACTCTATTTTTTCCTACATCACAGATATTCACGAGCCAGAAAAGCACGGTCAGGCTTCTGGGAAGACTGGGCAACAATTCTCCCCACCACTTGCCCAAGCTTCTGATCAGCTTTGCCTCCCTTCCATTTGTGCTTACAGTACACTCTCTCTGAAGCTCTCACTCCCAAGCCTGCGGCCTATCTTGAGGCTGCCTCTTGCCAAATTAGACCACAGGTTAATCTAACTCAGGATTGTCTACGCTGTCAGCAGCTCCATGATCTCAGGAAGAGAGAAATCTCTCCCTGCTCTGCTACTTGAGACCTTAAGTAGAGCTGACTGGGACCGTTTGCATACAAAGCATATGCAGAACTAGTCAACTATAGTAAAGGTAAAGGCTTCCCTGGCTCAAAAGCCCATTGACTCCGACTCTAGGGTTGCAGTGCTCATCTCCGTTTCCAAACCGAAGAGCCAGCGCTGTCCGAAGACGTTTCCGTGGTCATGTGGCCGGCATGACTAAACACCAAGGTGCATGGAATGCTGTTACCTTCCCACTGAACCGGTACCTATTTATCTACTTGCAATTTCTTGCTTTCAAACTGCTAGGTTGGCAGGCGCTGGAACGAGAGACGGGAGCTCACTCCGTCATGCGGCACACTCGGGTCTCGAACTGCTGAACTACCGACCTTCCACAGCCTGCAGTTCAGCGTCTTAACCACTTGAGCCACTGCAGCTCCTTAGTCAACTATACAGCCACATAGAACCAGACTGTTGTCCCATCTATTCAGGGCTCTCCCCAGCTCTGCCCTGAGACCCTTTAAACCGAGAAACTGGGGACTGAATCTGGGATCTCATTCACACATGCAAATTGTGTGCTCGATTCCAGCACTGGAACTTTCCCCATGTGCCCTCTGATCCCACATCATTTCGGTCGTGGCCCAAATTTCTCCTAAAACTGGAAGGAGGTGGAAACAGTTGCTTAAATACAAGCTCATCATTTACATATACATCACTTGATCACTGGCAGCTGAATCTGCAAATGGGCTCAAGTACTGAATTTGAGGTGACATCAGGTAATGTGAACATTCTTTTTATGATGTAAAGTAGCCATTGCAGACCCACACATGTGAGTCATCACTGGACACTGCAGCCATGAAGGGCTGGTTCACACATGTCTGTTTAAAGTCTTTCTAGCCTGCATCTTTCAACCAAAATGGTTCTTGAGGAGGGGTATGACAGATCTAAAAACAACAAGGACCTACATCCCATGGACAACTTAATACTAGAATCAGAGGTCGATTCGGGGGGATCACGGGGGATCGCAGTTCCCCCGGGTGAGGTGCGGGGGGGCACACGACGAAGCCTCGCCCCTTGCTTCCGGCCGCCCCGCTTCCAGCCCTCATTTAGCCAGGAGGAGGCAGGAGAAGAGGGAGCGTAAGTTGCTTCCTCCCCGCCTTTCCCCACCCTTGCCTGCCTGGGGCCAGGGAGGGCCTTGGATGGGCTTCCTCACACTCCCGCCGGCCTTGCAGGTCCACCACCGAGCCCCTGATATCAGGGGGTGTGGCATATGCTAATGAGTTCCCCTAGCTCTTTTTCTACGAAACTACCCCTGACTAAAATGAAGTCTACAGAAAAAGCCTTAAGAGCTGCAATAGAAGAGTTTGGTAATCGGCAGGTAAAGGTGTCATTAAGTAGGTAACAAAACCAAGGATACAAAAATCCTGCATGACAGTATGTGTTCACATACACTTACCAGTACAAATCAATATAACTTCGATGTCACCACCTAGAAGGCCATCTCACCTTATACAGTGCAAGCAAATGGAACAGGACCTCATAAGAAGATCTCAAGGGGCAAGCAAGCATACATGGGAGCAAACCATTCCAGGCTACTCAAGACTTCACTGGTAATACTCAGCACTCTGAGTCCAGAAGTGAATCCACATACTGATGATGCTTTGCTCCATATAGCTCAGTGATCTCTCCCAGCAGTTGGTTTTTTTCATACATAAGTTAGAATCATAGAATCACAGATTTGGAAGGGGCCATACAGACCATCTAGTCCAAACCCCTGCCCAATATAGGACCAGCCTAAAGGACCCACTGTGGGACTCCACAACAAGAGCTCCATGACCTTAAAGCATTTTACAGAAGGTAGCAGCGGGTGTACCAATCAGCCATAGAAGTCGAGAAACACCCCTCAAAAACTCCCTCCACCAGAAGTGGAGAAACACCACTCAAAAACAACCTACCCAGAAAGACAGTTCAAATACTGAAAGCTGTGAAGAGAATCAGAAGGAACACATTCTCACACAGCAGAATTCCTCTACTAGGAAAACCAAGGCAGTTCTTGTTCCAAATCCACATGAGTAACTAGACTGAAATAGCATTGACCAGACATCACTGGCTCAAGACTTCACTCCAAAAGAGGATATTCACCACCATGCAATAGCTGGGATCCTTCAGTTCAAAGATGGCTTCTTCAGGAAGGGTTCCACAACCTTCAAGGCTCCTCTCTTTTGCTAAGAAGATTTACTGTCTCCTAGACTCATCTGGACAATCCCTCCCTGGCTAGCAGTAAACCAGAAACAGGGAAGGACTTACCACTGAGGAGCTGAGGCCAAACTCCTCCAAGCAGCTCACCCATGTCCTCAGGTAACAATAACTGAAATTCATCCAAGCAATTGAGATTAGATGTCTCCAATAACATTTTAAGATTGAACTAATGGAACTCAAGTCCGTTGAGTGATTTTTATCAGTAAATGCCTTACAAAGGTGTCAAAGCAAGCTATCAAATGATCCAAGTCTACATCAGAGGCAGAACCAGCAGCTCAGAATAGCTCAGACGGACTGCTTTGCACAGACAAACTGTGGTATAAAGGAGATCCAGCTCCACTGCCATCATTGCCACTCAGGGGCCTCTGGGCTACATTTAGTCACATTTGTTCTGAGTTTTTCAATACTTGCGTTCTAGTTGCCCGCCAGCTCACTGCAACGCCTCAATAAACCTTGGAGCTTAGTGGGTGCTCTGAGACAGATGAGGGCACTTAGTGATTGCATCAATTTCTTGGTTCATTCAAGTTCAAGAGATCTACCAAGGCTTTTAACAGGGATGCCAGATGGAGACTTACCAGAGAGTTATCAACAAACCATCGGGAACTATGAGCCAAGGTAGGTGGATAATTTTCATATATGTTCCCCACCCTCCCCATCCCTGGGAGACAAGTGTAATAACCTCACTAGATAATGGTGAGTCCATGACAAGTGGACCAAAGGAACATCCTTCACTAAATCATTGGTCTCCATCCCTACAGAAGACCAGAATGAGGTCCCACTGTATGAGTAGAAACAACCCCACAGCTGCCGTGGCATAAAAAGTTCTAAGCAAGGGGACTGGTGTACCATCCACCCACCCAACAGAACAATCCCTAATCTGTTCAGTGATCCCAACATCAGGTACATACATACACTCAAAACCAGAACCCTGCCATATGGAACACCTGGAGAGGCTAAGGGAAGCCCAGTGGAAGACAGCAACTCCCCCCTCCCCAACCTTCAAACCTTAGCTAATGTTGCTGTTCATCAGCAACTGACGGTTGCATTCAATGGGAATGAGACTTTTGCAGATTGATCACTGCAAAGGCAACTCAATCGATAATTTTCTGTGACATTCATTCACCCATTCAAAGATGCCAGCCATCAGGGGCATACTTACTGCAAATGGAGCCTCTCATAATGGAATGCTCCCCAGTGAGTTGGGGCATTGCTTCCCTTAGAATACAAGAAAGCAATGGAGAAAACATGAGCTAGCGTTGTGCAGTGGTTCCAGTGTTGACAAGGCCTTGGGGACCAAAGTGCAGATGCGCTAATCTGCCATACAGCTCCCTGAATGACGATGGGCAACTTTCAGCCAAACATATAACAGAACATTCCCCAACAGCGATCTGAAGCAGTACAGCCAAGACAAGGTTTATCACCTGGGCTGCTATTTGGAAGAACAAGGTTCACAAGCCTGGACCTCTAAGTCAGTACCTATCTTGAGTATAGTTTCAAACCTTCCACTGCAGTTAAGGGGAAAACAGGGCTGTAGTGGCAACAGACAGCAAACAACTTAATTTGAGATAGGTAATGCCAGTTGTAGCATGCTGGCATTTCACAGAATTACTTCACCAGCACATAGTTCTGGTATGATACAAAAGCCAGCGGTTCACATCAAATTATTAGAAGCACATTCATATGACCTGGGACTATTTCCCACAACAAACCAATTTTTCTCTCCCCCCAGTCCCAAACCCTTTAGCCCCACTGCAGCAACCTGGCCCTAGTCATAGCCTCCCTTTCATTCTGTTAGCATCCCATTCACCCTTCCTGCAGTCCTTGGAAGCAAGCCAGTATCCCCATTCCTTACAGGTGGGGTTTCCAGGCCACAGCCTGCAAACCCTGGGAGTACTTGAGAGGAGTATTTGAGAGGGCAGGGACAGACATGCTAATGTCATGATCAGGGTTGCATCCCACAGCCCCAGCTGGGGATGAGGAATCCCTCGCCCCCAGCAAGTGCTTCCCATCCCCCACTTATGAATCTGTTGATAGCCCTCTCCTCAGTAACCCATCCAAGATACTCAAGTTCACACTCCAATAAGGAATGCAAAAGAGAATCTCAGAGTACGGCCACAGAGCATTCTTTTACAGGCCCAAAGCCTGAGCTAGATTTGAAGCAAGACTCTTTTGTACAGGCAAGCTTAGACATGAAGTTAAGTTTCTGACTGGGTCTAACTAGAGATTGAGTGCAAATTTTGAAGTACACTTTGAATCTAACCCTACCTTATGGGCTGCTGTCAGGAAGCATGACTGAAATATTGTGCTGTATGTATTATCCCACTCTCACAGCATTGTTTTATATGCAATGTAATACCATTTTCTGTATTGTTTAACATACCACATCTAACACTTTATGCTTTGTCTTGCGATGTCTATAATCCCCGTCCTATTACATTACTTATTAGATGTTTCAACCTATTCACCATTTTTCATCCTATTCATCCTATTGGCTGCACCCGGGGAAAACAGCCACGCTTCCCCCCCTGCAGTTTCCTGCCCATGTGACCGGAGCCCAAGATACTCAAGTTCACACTCCAATAAGGAATGCAAAAGAGAATCTCAGAGTACGGCCACAGAGCATTCTTTTACAGGCCCAAAGCCTGAGCTAGATTTGAAGCAAGACTCTTTTGTACAGGCAAGCTTAGACATGAAGTTAAGTTTCTGACTGGGTCTAACTAGAGATTGAGTGCAAATTTTGAAGTACACTTTGAATCTAACCCTACCTTATGGGCTGCTGTCAGGAAGCATGACTGAAATATTGTGCTGTATGTATTATCCCACTCTCACAGCATTGTTTTATATGCAATGTAATACCATTTTCTGTATTGTTTAACATACCACATCTAACACTTTATGCTTTGTCTTGCGATGTCTATAATCCTAGTCCTATTACATTACTTATTAGATGTTTCAACCTATTCACATTTTTCATCCTATTCATCCTATTGGCTGCATTGTGTCACACTGTGTAATCCACCTTGAGTCTCAGTATGAAAGGCAAACTATCAAGTAAATAAATGAAATATATGGAATGTTTGCAACAAAACTAGCATTGTAAATTGAAAATTACATGTCTGCATTTGCTTTGTAACCACCTGGTTCTTTGTGGACCAGTGGGAAGAAGCCTATTACAGATAAAGCCCCAAGACAAAGAGTGGTCTAATTTATATAGAATGATCACAGCTGATCATGGGTTTGAACCCATGGACCTAACTCCAATAGAATACAGACTGTCAAGAAGTGATTATATTGTTGTCGCTCATCTATCGAACACATGGCACTTGAAAGCCTTTTTAAAAAATACCCCTCCAGCCTCCACCTTTGGTGGAAAACCACCAAACTCCTCTTTCCATCACTGCTTTGCCTCCTCCTCCCTCTTTTCATTCACTCACAGCCAGCCCCTAAAAAAGGATGACTCAGCAAGAGCAGATAATGGTGCAATCCTAAACAGAGTTACACCCTTCTGAACCTATTGAAGTCAATAGAATTAAAAGGGTAAAGTGATCAGGATGGCCCTGTGAGACATGCATTTCAGTCTCCGAATGGCAGAATGACTCTTATAATGCACAAGGTAAGGAACCACGAAACTGGTCTCTCCATGGGGGGGGCTTGTCCCCTCACTAGAGTTTTGAGACAGCCTTGGGTCAGGGGGCCCCATTTCTGTTCGTTCTTCCTTTCATTCCCTCTGCAATTGCTTCTGCAGACCCTGGGGGCAGTCTTGAAACCACAGGTGGACCAGCCCCTTGCTCTTCCAAACAAAACGGAGACGGGTCCAGAGATCCTACCATGCATGATCCGGATATTCATGATTCCTCCCGTAACACCACTCCATGACCAGGAGAGTCACAGGGAGCAAAGCACAGATTGTACCACTGAGGGTATCAAGAAGGAGAACAGCTTCTCTAGGAGCAGCATCTCCCGATACTAGCAGGAGCCCCTTCCCAGCTAGCATCATTGTCAGGAGAATCTGCTAGCAAGTTACTTAAATCATCTTCAAAGGAAGTCTTCTGCTTCCTGCAGTACACTCCATGTAGTAAGCGAGAGGAAGGCAGGATTATCAGCCTATTTGTAGCTTAGCCCCAGGATCTCTGCATAGATAGGGCCTTGTTGGCATAAGCGAAGCCAGACACCTAATACGGTTCGGTTCAAGTAGTGCCTCATACAACAGGAGATGATCGTTTTTATTCACTTTGTTGTTTTGGATGGAGATGATGAGGGCTGGCCTCCTGCCCACTTTCTCTGTACTCCGTGTAATGCCTGCGGCAATCCACCATGACCAAACAGCATTTTGGTTACCCTGGGTCAGAACCAGCCTGACTATTCAAGCATCCAGAGACAGCTCTTCCAAAAACCCTCTGTACAAAAACACCCGCCTTGGTAAATCACGCATTTTGGCATGCCGAAGTGGGTAGTTCCATAACATTACCTTTACATGAGGATTTAAAAAAACGCAAAGCAAGAATCCTGCATCCAGTTTTGCTAACCAGATTCCCTCTGTCTGGGTATTTTGGCCTTACACAATATATTATGAGCATTAAACTCTCCATTTTCCATTCTTCAAACAGATGCTGCTGCAAACTCCTCAGCCATGAACAGGCCTAAAGAAGAGTATGAACTTGAAGGTCAAGGATAAGGTTACATATATTTTAAAAGCCATTTGAAGTGGTGGGAGGAGATAAAAAGGAAGATTCACTTAGACAACAGCTAGCATTTTAAGATTTCCTCTGCCTAGACTGCACCAGTTCAGCATGAAGGGCCATTGGCATTCTGCACTGCAAACTTTATGGGTCTGGATTATGGGGCCCTTTAGGAACATAAAGCTATTTTTAAAAAATAAATGTAACCCAAATCCCAGAGGTCCACATCCCAAATACACACATTACAGGAATTTGTTCTGCATTTGCTATATAACAGGCCCTATAAATAAAAAGACATTTATTCCTATATACACAATTACCTCCTTACTTACAGTACTCAAAATAGGGTGGGGGAGCTAGAAGGAAATCAGCTGCCTCTCCCTATTAATACTTGCACCAATGCAGCCTAGCTTGTTACATAATTTTGTTGCTGTACAAAAAATATATATGCTTTTTTTTTAAAGTGTTCCAACTTACATACTGGGAGATGCAGTTAACCTGAGCAGCTGTTTCTTGTTTAAGTTTGTTGCCTGACTACTTCTCAAAATGAGAATTTAAGGGAGGTTTTGTCAATGAAAGGCAGGGGACACCACAGCACTGTAGGCCATCTACTGTCTCTATGATCCAGCATTTCAGTAAGCAAAGCAACATGGTTTTTCCGTAGCATCAAATTCTTCCGAAGATAATGAAATAGGGAGAGGGAGGAACATCTGAGCAGAGGTTAAGAGCCTCATTCACTAAACTGAGCAAGCATTAAAGGGCGTGAAGGAAGGGTGGAGCAAAAGCATCATCTTACCTTCGGCTAGAACCTCATCAACTGTCACCTGATGCCTTCCGATATTGAAAACCCGGCCTATATATCCACTGCCTGGTCCGGTGCTGCTGCTGCTTCCCCCAATGGTACCAGAACCGGCTCCAGATCCCCCCTGCTCTCTCCGAGAGTCAAAGAACTTCTTCATTGCTCCAAAGTGTGCTGCTTACAGTCTTAGTTTAGCAAGTTAAGTATGACACTTCAAATATATATGTGTATATATATTCTTCAAGTCTTGAACCAAGCCAAAAAAATAATAATCCCTTTGCAGCAATATCTTGCTTTTTTCCTTAAAGGTCAAACGTTTTTCCCCATCCTGGAAGGCAGAGCTCGAGAATTATTCACGCCTACAGGAAAAAAGAGAGAGAGAGAGAGATAAAACAACAAGCTTTCCATATTTACTTCAACGGCGCCCCGATACCACCGTCATCTTATAACAATATCACCTTTGGAAGATAAACACAGCGCAATCTCTTCTCATGTCGGGGGGGGGGAATCTCATTTTACTCCAAAAAAAAAGAAAAGAAAAAACCCCACCCAACTCACAACCCCCCATCCTCCCCCTCCAAAAATGTCAATTAAGAGGGTGAAACAGCGGGCGGCAAAGGCATGGCCGTACCTTTTCCCGTCTCGTTACTAATGCCATGAAGGTCCCTTCGCATAAAGAGACAGAGCAGCCTTGCAAAGGGACTCCTCCTGGAGCATCTGCTAAGCGCGGGCGGGAGAGGAAAATATCCCCGAAGGAAGCAGCGGGAGCCGCCGCCGAAGCCCGCGAGTCGCCAGCTAGCTGCCTGGCCTGGCCACACTGTTACCATCGCGGCTGCAGACCCGGCCCTGCAACATCGCGACAAGGTAACATTGCCACTTCGCCGACGAGCTTCCAGGGCCGGGAGGGGAGAGCGAGCAGGAGCGAGACCATTCCCTGCCCAGCCTCCTCCAGCCCCATCCAACCAGGATATGAACTGTCACAGGAAGTCCCAGCTTCCAAAGACGGGGGGGAGGGGTCATTTCTCACCCCTCCCCCTCTTTAACCTCTTCCTGCCCGCCCGCCCTCCTGAGGCCAGGTAAGAGGAAGGCAACGTTACAATTGGGGGGAGCAATTCCCGAAGAGGGCGGGGGGGGGGACCAAGCATCGTGTGCCCCCTGGCAATCAAAGAATGGGTTTTGTTTTACTTTCTTCTTCCTCTTTAAATTGCAACAGACGCTCCAGACGCACTGCTTTCTGGGAAGCGTAGTTCCGTTCCACTCTCCGCGGACTCTCTCGCAAACTCACCCCATCATGGTTTGGCCGCCGGGGGGAGGATGAAGTCTGTGAGTCATGGATTATGAACAGACTTTTATTTTTGTACAGCGACTAGTACATTGGGAGGGGATTCTTTAGTTTTAAATTAAAGGATGAACGTAGCTATCGTTTGGGATCTAATATTCCAACCTCTTTCTACCGCCATCGTTATTAATATCTCAGTTTTAATAAAAGAACGTAAAGTACTGTCCTTCGAGTGGGATTAGGAATCTATACTAACCATGCTTCACGACCTCTTGCTACTGGCGTTGTGCATTTCCTATTTACATGTCGCCTCTCCCCCCTCCTCTTTTATGTAATTAAGCAAATTAATCGATGGTAGGCGGATTCGTTTTAGAAAGAAGGAATTGCCCGGGGTGATGAGATTGTAGTTTACACAAGGAGGTCTGAGTTTGCTCGTCATGGGAGAGAGACCGAGAATGGTAAAACTTGTCTATCTAGATTAGACTAAATAGTCCGTCTGGCTCCACCACCATCCCTTCTGTCCAACAGTCCAAAACCTTCCTCACTCCAATATGTGCTCATTTCTACACTTACGTAATTTAGACAAGGCAAATATGACCATCCATATATAATGAGGTGTAGTTATTAGGGTGGAGTTGAGACTAATTCCCAAGCAAGGCCAGACAGGTGGCTCCTGGAAGTGCACTAATAAAAGTGACAGTCTTTCCCTCCTTGTTTGTCTCCAGCTTCTAATACTCAAGACAGTGCAGTCCTAAACAGAGTTGCATCCTTCTGAAACCACTGAAATCAATGGGTTTGGAAAAGTATAACTGGATTGCACTAAGAGTTACAGTACCTTTGAACTCTGTTTTGCAACAGGAAAAAAAACCTGGCTTGCTAAATTAGATTTCATTGCTCTAGTGTTATAAAAGACTCAAGAGCAAAACATTTCTCGCCATGCTGTTCATAATTTTATAAACTTCATTTTTAAAACTAAAAACCCACAAATGTTTTTAGCTTTACTTTACATGTTTTTGTTTCAGACCACGTAGGATGATTCCTAAATCCCCTATGTATCTCTGTCTAATTTGCTGGTAGTGCCATCCTAAACAGATTTATGCCCTACTAAGCCCAGTGACTTCCATGAACTTCAAAGTTACTGTTACTGCCATCCTAAGACCACTTTCCTGGGAGTAAGCCCCACTGAATAGACCTGAGTAGGATTCTAAGTAGAGTTGCTTAGGATTGCTCTTTCAGTCTACACCAAGGCCACCATCCTGTGCATGTTCAGTTAGAAGTTCAATGAAATCAGTGGGATTTACTTACTTCTAAGGGCATAACTAGACATTACATTAGTCTCATGTTCTCTGCAAGCTGTACCACAAGGACTTTCTCTCATCTATGCCTGGTGTTCCTTGCTGGGAACTCATTTCCCAGATGTGTGGGAACCTAATTTGGATTGGGACTGTAACAGATGGGAGAGAGGGGGTTTCCACATTTACCATTTCCCCAAACTGAGATGGCCGTGGGGAGCAGCTATTTCCCTTATCACGGGAATTTACATTACATACATTGGTTTATGTGACTGACAACTGTGGGCAGAGAGGCAGCCAAAGCAGAAAATGTTGTAATGCGTGACTTCAAGTACCATCATAATGCCAGAGTAAGTGCAGTTGGAGTCATGACAAAGTGACAACATTTCTAGATAGAATAAATGACTGTGACTTGGAACAGTTATAGTGCAATCCTAAGTAGAGGTAAAGGTAAAGGTTCCCTTGCTCGAAAGCCAGTCGAATCCGACTCTAGGGTTGCGGTGCTCATCTCCGTTTCAAAGCCGAAGAGCCAGCGCTGTCCGAAGACGTTTCCGTGGTCATGTGTCCGGCATGACTAAACACCAAGGCGCACAGAACGCTGTTACCTTCCCACCGAAATGGTAACTTTTTATCTACTTGCAATTTCTTGCTTTCGAACTGCTAGGTTGGCAGGAGCTGGAACTAGAGACGGGAGCTCACTCCGTCATGTGGCGCACCCGGGTCTCGAACTGCTGAACTACCGAACTTCCACAGCCTGCAGTTCAGCGTCTTAACCACTTGAGCCACCGCAGAAGGTACTCCCTTCTAAAGCCTACTGACTTGGATGGATTTGGAACAGTGTAGCTTTCCTTAGGATCACAGGCATGAAACTGACCAAGAGAAGAGGTAACTGGTGGGCTTAATCTACAAGGTGCCCATGACGACCCAATGCAAGATGTAAGCGTTGTCAAGCTAACTGGGAACAGTGACCCGTATGCTAATAAAATTCAACATCAGTAAGTGGAAAGCTGCCTAGAAAATCTAGGGGGGTCACATTTGATTTTCAAAGAGGAAGCTACTCAAAAAAAAAGGAGAGGATTAGTTAGAATGAAGTTGAAAGGGACAGTTTAGAAAGCCAAATCTCTCTGGGATGCTTTGAAGTTATTTAAAACCATGACAACTGAAGTTGCGATAGAAAGTATACCTGTAAAAAGGATGCAGATCTCCTTTAAAAAAATGGAACCCATGCCAAATGAGGAGAACAAAAAGGAGAATATTTGCAATTGTTTGTCAAACAAATATGTTGACAAGATTTTTTTTTTTAAAAAAAACTAAGGAATAGATTGCTAGGAGAATTCAGATAGTTTTTTAGCCTCCAGCTCACACATTTTTGTCTCAGCTCAGGAAGGATGGCTCCAGAGCAAACTAATTTATGCAGTAGACAATTCACTTGCTCACAACTGTAATGCCAGTAGCTCACAAAGTAGAATTTTTGCTCACAAGACTCTACCGCTTACAGGGAGCATTGCTCAGGACTCGGCGCTCACCTTCCCTGCCAGCGTGCATCTTGGCGGCGGGTGGCTAAGTCTCTGCAGAGCTGCTCCCTCAGCCAAACCACCAGCGGAGGTGAGTCAGGCAGGCTCCCCAGTTGCGCCTGTACTTCATCGGCTCCTGCATGACCAGGTGTGGGGTTTTCAGGCTCTGGCAATGCCAGCGCCTCTGGCTGCGGTGCCAACTCAGATGGGGACTCAGTGCCGTCATCACCCATGACAGTACATAACTTCGCACTTGCTCGTGTTGAACCTCATTTGCCATGTTGACACCCACTCACCTAGCCTCAATAGATTCCTCTGGAGCGCCTCACAGTCCTCCCTCATTCTCACCACCCTGAACAACTTGGCATCATCTGCAAATGTAGCTACTTTACTGCTTACTCCCAACTCCAAATCATTCATGAACACGTTAAAAAGCACAAGACCTAGTACTGAGCCCTGCAGTACCCCACTGCTTACCACCTTCCCCTGTGAAAACTGCCCAATTATATTCACTCTCTGTTTCCTGTTAATTAACCAGTTTTTAATCCACAAGGGGATTGCCCCATGACTGCTGAGTTTACTTAGGAGCCTTTGATGAGGAACTTTTATCAAAAGCTTTCCGGAAGTCCAGGTAAACAACGTCTACTGGGTTGCCCTTGTCCACATGTTTGTTCATGCCCTCAAAGAACTCTAAAAGGTTAGTGAGACATATCAAAGAGTAAAACAAGTACTCAAGGAAGAAAGTTGAGAAGCTAAAGTATTTTTTGCATCAGGCTTTGCTGGGAAAGGTCAAAGTCAACCTAAAGAACTGCAATGGACTAGAGCTCTGACTCCTCTTCATCAGGCAAAGAATAGGAAGATTCAGACAAGGCTGAGGTCCTGCCACCATCCCAAAGGAAGCATCAGAGATGCATCCAGAAGCCCCCTTTGATGTCCTGGAAAGCCAGTCCGGGAAATCCACACCAGGATACAGCCCTGACTTCCTACTTGGACTCCGAACTCCCACTCAGCCCAGAGCCTGCTGTTGCCCCTGAGATCTCTTCCCATACTCTTCACCTGATTGGCCAAAGACAGCCAAACCTCATCTAGTTAGCAAATCCAGAACATCAGTTTTCCCAATCAACATCACCTTTGATTTGTCTAGATTCAAAATTCACTTTTTCATCTATTATATACTTGACTAAAGCACTCAGACACAGGCCTAAGACTGAGATAGCTGCTTCTAGAGGCTTGGTTAACAACAGGTACAACTGGTGTCATTGCCACACTGATGACAAACAACTCCAGAGCTCTGAATTATTGCATTCAGCAGCTGTATTAAAGTGCACTGGAACACAGCCCTGAGGGACAACTTATTTAAGTCCCCAAACTGACACTTCAGCCGCTCTCCTTGGGACCATTTTATGTGCACCCTGAAAAAAAAGGACTGAAACTGTCAGAAGGTTGTTCCTGTAGTCCCTGTCCTTTTCCATGTGATCTGGTCCATAGCATCAAATGCTGCTGACAGATCTAAAAGTTTGTATCCACTTGTAAATGGAAATCATCCACTACAGCAAGTCTAGGCCTAAAGTACAAATGAAATGGAGCATCAGCAGATCTGTTACGCAGGAATACCTGCATGTTTATTTATTAAAAAATTAATTAGCTGTCTTTCTCCCTTGGCTTACCATATAAATAAAACATCATGAAAACACAATAAAAACAACAATTATAAAACCCATAAAAAGTCACAATGTAAAAGCTCCAATTAAGACTTCCAACAATAAAAGCTAAATCAATCAAATGCTGTCCTAAATAGAACTGTCTTCAACTGCCTCCTTAAGATCAACAATGACAGGGCCAGGTGTACCTCCCTGGGGAGGCTATTTCTTAATCGTGGGGCTGCCACTGAAAGATTCTCTCTCTTGTACCCAAATGAGCCTCTTTAATTGGTGGCTCTTCAGATGCCCCTGTCCCAAGCCATGGGGTTTCTCTACTGCCATGACCCACATTCTACCATCTTACTCAAAACAGAAAACTCCATATAGGGCTATAATTGGCAAAGCCTTACAACCACCTTAGATTTCCTTCTACCAGAAAATAATTTACTGTTCTGACAAGAGGGCTGTTATTTTATCCTGACAAAGCAAACATGCAGGGATCTAAACTGAAGATGGTGGTCCTTTGTAGCCCCAAGGATCCTGTCCACATCAGTCAGAGAAACCAATCCAAACTATCTGTACAAGATTGAGAAGTAGGAATTTTTTATGACTGCTCTATAAATAAACCAGTATCTAATTTGAGCCTGATCTGAAGAAGAGAAGAGACTGGGTTTATACCCCACCCTTCACTACCCAAGGGAGTCTCAAAGCGGCTTACAAACTCCTTTCCCTTCCCCTCCCCACAACAGACACCCTGTGAGTAATGCTCCCTCTAAGCTGTGGAGTCTTGTGAGCAAAAATTCTACTTTGTGAGCTACTGGCATTAAAGATGTGAGCGAGAGATTTGGCTACTGCATACATTAGTTTGCTCTGGAGCCATCCTCTCTGAGCTAAGACAAAAATGTGTGAGCTGGAGGCTAAAAAACGGTGAGCTAGCTCACACTAACTCATCTTAGAGGGAACACTTCCTGTGAGGTAGGTGGGGCTGAGAGAGCTCTGACAGAAACTGCTCTTTTTTGAGAACAGCTGTGCCAGAACTATGGCTTGCCCAAGGCCATCCAGCAGGTGCAAGTGGAGGAGCGGGGAATCAAACCCGGTTCTCCCAGATTAGAATCCATGCACTTAACCACTATACCAAACTGACTCTCACACCAAACTGACTTTAATCATCAAAGAATCTTGCAAAAAGCATCACAGCTTTAAACCAAACTACGAACTTCCATAAGAGGATTGGATTGAGAGATTGGATTGAGATACCAAAAGACTGTGGAACACCTTGAAAAGCTGGGCTGGACAGGATTCAGCCAAAGCCACAGTGGGAGAGAGAGCCTCTGGTTGCTATGGGAAAAAGGATGCTGGACTGAATGGTCTGATTCAGCAGGGTTTTTCTGATAAAAATTAAATGAACCTGCATAATTAGCCATACATGCCAATGTCACAAGTTCCTTCACTGAAAAAAGGGGGAAATCTATCCCATGTCGATTCTACTGCTATAATTATCAAGACACACAGAAGTTAAACCCAATATGTCCAAGAGGGACATTTGGATTTTGCTGAATATTACCCCTATCTCTTACGATCAGAATATATATAGAAAGCAATATTACCCGTTGCTTGTACAAATATATTCCTCATCAATCAAACTGCAAAAGGCAATGCTACCCTGCCCACATTGGGGAATTGGGAATGGCTCTTCAGCGGCTGCCTCTGTTAAGCTCCCCTGACTCAGCAGTTTGACTGGGATGAGTCAGTAGAGTAAGCAATGCAGAATTTAAAGTGTTTATTTGCAAGGCAGAAGGGGAGGGGGATAAGATTAGAGGATGAAGAGTGAGGCTGCAGACTTGCTGGTATCTTCAAGAGATTCCCCCTCACCACCACCCCTACTTCTATCCCTGTTTATCCTGCAGCTGCACTGCCTCCCCTGGTTCCTTCTCCTAAATACCTCTAGATTGGAAAGCACCAACTTAGTCAAAACGGTACACTAAAGAAATATTTATCAGCTTCCCAGGACAATAAAAGTATCTCTTTGTTTTAAAGACAACACAGTGCTAGTTGTCTTATGGAATCCATTCTGCTAGAAGTCTGGTCTCTTGCAAAGGTATCTAAAAGAGGCAGAAATCCTGAGAAATGATTTATTAAGAGAATAGGAAAAAGGACGTTTTGGAAATAAATTCAACGGTCTCTAGAAAGAGGCTCTGGGTGGGTGCCCCGGCCTTGGACACTCAGTGTCAATTTGCTGTGGCGACCTCAGCAGGATATAATGACACTGAGTCCACCATTTTCTCCAGAGGAACTGATCTCTGCTACCTAAAGAACAGTTGTAAATTTGAGTGATCTCCAGCCCTCACCTGGAGATTGGCAACGATGGTTCCCCAGAAGGGAATGGTTGGTTTGGAGGGTGGAGTCTATAGCTTTGTACCTGTCCGAGGTCCCACGCCTCCTGAAACCTCACCCTCTCCAGGCTCCATCCCTCACATCTCCAGGAATTTCCCACCTGGAGTTGGCAACCCTATCTCCTTTCCAGCCAATCATCAACCTACCTTTATTTCCCCCTCTTCAGCTTTCAACCCCCCACACACTTGCAGCCTCTCCTGTGCTCTGAAGCCCTGACTGCTACGTCACATTGGCTGTCGTACGGGGGCCACCTCAGCAGCATATAAGGATACAGAGCCCACCATTTTCTCCAGGGGAACTGATCTCTGCCATCTGGAAAGCAGTTGTAATTCTGAGTGATCTCCAGCCCTCACCTGGAGATTGGACACATTTTACCCCAGGAAAGAACTGTTTAGAATGTTAGAGGCAAAAGCCAATCAAGTTGCATATGCAAACGAACTCTGTGTTCCGAGGCAAAGACCAATGAGGCTGCATATGCAAATAACCTCTGTGTTCTGACTGGCTATGGGGGTGGGGAGGAGCAGCAAACTGTTTAGAATGTTGGAGGCAAGACTCGAGCAATGCAGCCAGTGGATAGGGACAGATTCTGAGTGACACACCAGGGCGCCAACCAATTCCGGAGTGTGTGGAATGTTCTAGAGAAGTGCCACCACCATTCGGCTTTTATATAAAAGGGAGATACTTCTTGATTACAGCAAAGGCACAAATATATGGGTCCTAAAAGAATTTAGAGCAATTAAGGAACAGTGAAATTCACTGAAGATAATTAGAGCTCTCCCTCAGCCCAGCAGTCATAAAGGTGCCACCGGATTCAAACTTTATACCAATCAATGGTTTCTTTGAATGTGATAGTGAATCAAGTAACATCTTGATATGGCTACTAAAGGCACTTCTAAATATATAGGTATACCATTAAGATGCTTGCTAATACTTTGGTGACTAAATCAGAAGAAATAATAGTTTCCCCCTGTATCTTCCCTATATATTTCTCCTGCAGCTGATATAGCCACTTGAGGAGGAAGAGTCTGAGTGGAGAAATGACTGGAGGGAAAGGATTAAGCCGTCTCCAGCTTTCTCTGTTCCAGTTTGCTAGGACTGGTTTTGCTTTTTTTTAAAAAAAAAGTGGAGGAAAGAAATATGAACTATCAAGTCATGTGTAGTTTGAACTTCATCTTCTAGTTTGGATATACATGCAAATCCATCATATGCTCAGACTTGAGAATTAGATCTGGAAGAAGAGCTCGATAAAAGAACATTGGGGGAAATGTAGCTGATTGCTGGTGAATTTAAAATATACCACTGACTGTATATGAAACATATAGCAAATTGTCCAACAGTGCAGATGTGAACAGTGCACATCATGTGTTTCTTTGATGTTCTAGCCCATAGAAAAAAATCTATCCATAATTTCCAGATTGATGCAATTTTGTCACCAAACGTTGTGACTAGGGAGATAGCAGGGCACCTCCTTTCATTCCAAGAACATGGGTGTGATGCTTACATACAATTTGAAGATGGGCATTTTGTTTTCAAAATGAAGAAGCTGACAGATACCATTACCAAGATGAAGTTACCGGGATTTATTAGCACTGAAGCAAAATAGAAAAAATTAACTGCATACACTCCATTGGAAAAACAGGGTGTATTCTAAGGCTCAAAGACTCTTGCACATGGATAAAACATCACAAAAGAATTCCTAAGAACCCACTGACTTTCTCTGTACTGCCTTATTTAGTACGGATGGCTTACACTACTAAACTGACCATGTTAGTTCTCATAGCGGAGATGAGAAATAGTCTTCAGATTATGACGCCTCTAAGAACAGCTTTTGGAATTCATACTTTTGGAATTCATAGGTGTATCAGATTTAATGCAAAGAAAACTATTTGATTCAGCTACCAACTTTCATACCCTAAAAAAAGGTAGACCTCATATTTGACAGCTAACTGGAACAATCACTATAGGAAGGTGCAAGAGAAAGGAGGGAAAACTGATCAGCTTCCAAGACTAGATGAAGAAACTACTTAGCGTAGTCAAAGGGATACGTTTGGGCTTTCCTCGGGGAACAAGGAGCTACAGCACCTATCAGCCAAAGAACTCCTAAACACTGTGTTAAGTGGAACTGTGGCTGGAGGTGTTGAGGCCAGACAAGCGGCTGTAGATCCTGTAGTCTGAAAATGCAGTCACCTGATTCTCCTTATGAAGGAATTAGATGATCCTTTGATGCAGGCAAACCCAATCTCATCAGATCTCAGAAGCTAAGCAGGGCTGACCCTGACAAGTACTTGGATGAGATATCTCCAAGGAATACCAGGGTTGGACACAGAGGCAGGCAATAACAAGCCACCTCTCTGAAATGCCCAAGCCCCACTAGGGGTTGCCAGACGTCAACCATGACTTCCAGGCACACGCACGCACAAAAAACACACCAAAAAAATACAGTGGGAAGAAAACTGGATGTGTGGAAAATCAACAACTTGTAGCATTCTCATAAAGACTCACATCCTAGCAGGACATGACTTCAGCAAACTGGGAACCAGAAGTAGAGAAATTTCCTGCTAGCTTTGCTGAGGATGGCACATTCTCAGACGAAATTATTAACGGAGCAAAGTGATACCTCATGAAAGCCTGAGAACCACTGAATCATTTCAAAACATTTGATGGATTATACATACAACAGAAACTGAAGCCAATATTGACAGCTCCCATCCACTCTTCTTAATCTCAAACAGACACTACAAAAGATGCTTCTTTGCGTTACAAGAATGTTGAATCTTGTTGTATAACAAACTCCATTGTTTGGAATGTGATGAAAATGATGTTGTTCAGTCGCACAGTCGAGTCCGACTCTTCGCTACCCCATGGATCACATCACGCCAGGCCCTCCTATCTTCCTTCGTGCTCCGGAGTTTGCTTAGAAAATGATGTAAGGAACATCAATTACCAAATGCTTCAGGATGAAAACGTGATTCTATTTCCAGTTAGCCTGCAACATTCAGACTAAGTTATCTTTTGTTAAAACTTGAGGCAGTTATATATTCTTTGTTATTTTGTTATTTATAATTTTTATTGTAGAACAAAAAAAGAGTAAAATGATATAACAGCGCAGTACATTTTGTATTTTAGAATGTACAGAAATGCAATTGATAAAAAGCTTGGGTTAGTTACATTATTCAATTTAACAATAATTTAACATTTTAACAGTAGTGCAATTTCAGTAAAAGGTATAACTTAGATCCTGTTTTAAGTATTTGAGCTATGTAATATTGATCTTTAAAAATCTATATGCCTATTGAGCCTTAACTGCAAACATCAGACAGAAGAGCAAAGGCACTGTTGCCATTTTCAAAAATTACATCTGCAAACTTTTTTGGTTTGTGAGCCAGTTTGGTCAGTTTGATGTGAGAGCCAGTTTGGTGTAGTGGTTAAGTGTGTGGACTCTAATCTGGGAAAACCGGGTTTGATTCCCCACTCCTCCACTTGCACCTGCTGATGTGACCTTGGGTCAGTCACAAGCTCTGACACAGCTGTCCTTGAAAAAGAGCAGTTTGTGTCAGAGTTCTCTCAGCTCCACCCACCTCACAGGGTGTCTGTTGTGGGGAGGGGAAGGAAAAGGAGTTTGTAAGCCGCTCTGAGACTCCAAGTGAAGGGCGGGGTATAAATCCAATCTCTTCTTCTTCTCTTCTTCTTTTGATAACCTGCTATTGTCTGCACTGCTGTGGTCAAGACCATTTCCAAGGGCTCTGTTGACCTTTAAAAACCCTATGATTAGGGATTGAGATTATGTGTAAAGACTACTCAGGAGGAAGGTGGACCACAAGACAGCATAAAGGCAGCCATTTAACAAAATGATGTTCATTTAACAAAATGATGTCCATGAAAGCTTATACCCAGAATTAAACTTTGGCCCCTGCCACATGGGGGGGGGGGATTGATGTGGCCAAAGTGCGGCTTTTTAAAGCCACACCAAAAGAGACACGTGGCGGTGGGATCAGACAGATCCCGTGAGCCGCCGCGCAGTTGCTCCCCGGCACGATCAGATGTGGGGGAGGGGGAGCCACGGAAGGGAGCGCGAGGCAGCCGGCTGCACATGTGTGCGCATGCACAGTTCGGCTGGGAGCCTCCAATGCTCCTGAAGACGGGCGCTCCAGCGATCCAACGGCCACTCTTGCTGCGACGTTTCCAGTTGGTGCTACCTTTTTGTTGTTGTTTTTTTACTGCGTGGGACAGATCGGGGACGGGTGCGTGCGATTCCCAGATGTTGAGGTGTGCTCGTGCCCGTTTGCTGCGCCCCCGATCCGTCCCTCTTCCAGGCCAAAACCTTCCGTGTGACCGGGGCCTTTGTTGGTCTTAAAGATGCCACTGTACTCAAACTTTGTTTTAGGCTCTATACAGTAAAAGATGTTTTTCCAAGTTTTTTTCCTGTGGGTTTTTTTTTTTTTTTACATGCATTCTCTCTGGTGGAAGTAGTAAAGTGTTTTGACTTTGCTAACAGGGTTCAGTGAAAGAACGAAGAAAGGAGGACATGAACTGAATACAGCTTTCCGGAGAACTTGCTGTAACTCAGCACCCCAGCAATAAATTTAAGATAATTGCCTGCTTGCATCTCACAAGAGGATACATGCTAGATCAGACCTTAACATGATGATTGCAAAGGGTAGCCACGTTAGTCTGTCATAGCAAAATAAAACAAAAATCCAGTGGCACCTTAAAGACTAACAGCATTTATTTCAATATGAGCTTTCCTGATTCACAGCCCACTTCATCAGATAGGTTGTCATGTCTGTCTAGTGAAGTGGGCTGCATCTCAGGAAAGCTCATATTGAAATAAATGCTGTTCTTCTTTAAGGCACCGCTGGACTTAACATCATGGCCTGAAAAATCTGTTTTCCACCCATCCGTCTTGTTAAATTTTGTAGCATCCAGCCTGATAAAAAGTTCTGAAAACTTGCAGAGTGTTTTGTGTCAATTTGGTTGGCTCTAACAAAAGGTATTACACCGATTTCATTGTTTTGGGGGGATTTTGCATGGACCAATATGTCTGTACAACTTTTTCTAACAGGGTTTGTACCAGGGATGGGACTACATTTGTGGAGCAATACTGACCTCTTGTGATCATTTCCCAACATTATCAGATCACCACAAGATTCTTGCAGGCTTTTTCTTCAGGCTGTGTATAAACAGATACCATGTTTCTGCTTTTAACCTCTCCTCTAAGTTACAACATCATGGATTCCCATTCTCTAAAATGCAGTCATACCTAACCAAAGGAAGAACGTATCATCACTCCCCATTTCCTACGAAGTAGCAGATTAGCGGTTTTATATCTCTCTTGCCTCTCCAGCATGTGCTAGTGTACACGCATACCTATAATTGCCTCATATTTTACCTAGAAATGTGAATTTGCAACTTGTCCAAATTACAGGGTAAGATTATAATAGAGAAAAGAAAAGACATATGAGCTCAACGTGTGGTCTGAAATAGAAATCCCTTTATCCCAGCACTTTTCAGACATACACCGTCCCATGTAATTAGTCTGTCAAAACACACACAACCACCCTGGATTCTGGAGAATATAGGGAATACATATGCCCCATTTCAGGTGCCAACTCTCCCAGAGGGTGCCCATTTAAGAGTGATCAACAGTTGTGGACCAGAGGGTTGCCAGTTTGGTGCAGTGGTTAAGTGCGCGGACTCTAATCTGGGAGAACCGGGTTTGATTCCCCACTCCTCCACTTGCAGCTGCTGGATGACTTTGGGCAAGCCATAGTTCTGTCAGAGGTGTTCTTGAAAAGAGCAGTTTCTGTCAGAGCTCTCTCAGCCCCACCTACCTTACAGGGTGTCTGTTGTGGGGAGGGGAAGGGAAAGGAGTTTGTAAACTGCTCTGAGACTCCAAGTGAAGGGCGGGGTATAAATTTGCTCTGAGACTCCAAGTGAAGGGCGGGGTATAAATCCAATCTCCTCCTCCTCCTCATCCTCTTCTTCTTTGCTAGCCTCCAGGTGGGGTAAATGTGGAAAAACACTGTGTTAAAACAAAACATACAATTCTGATATTTATTTTTATTTATTTATTTGATTTGTATCCTGCCCTCCCTGCCGAGGCAGGCTCAGGGCGGCTTACACACAATATGTTAAAACAGGTAAAAGCACAGAATTAAATAAAAGCACAACAATATAATAATAAAACATATCTTAAAGTGCTAGTATATTCATAGATGATGGTGGTATTCATATGCTACTATGCCTTCATATATTCATTTAAAGTATATAATAAAGACCTTAGTGTATCTTTTTTATTATTTAAGTACCCGAGGGTACACTTTTATTATTATTTTTTCCTTAGGCAACAGGCCTACTTTAAATTGGCTGGCATTTGCTCTCCTTTTCACATTGTTGGCTGGTAGCTCTCTATTAGGGTGTAGCATTTCACTGTTTCTTATCTATCTGGATGAAAGCCTTCTTTTAATAATAGACTGACAATGCTCCCCACTTCTCACACTGGAAAGCAGTTCTTAAGGAACTATCTGATGGATACCAAGCAGCTGCATGTTGTTATACTTCTCTATTAAAGGTGTAGAACATTAACACTGAAAAGTGAACTCCTATATGATACATACACTTTAGATTTATACATATGCTTTTTAAATGCAATTTGCTTTTACAAAACAACAACATTATGATATTATATAACTAGTGTGTCAATATCCCCAATAAAAGTCAAGGCAAAAAAGCCATAGAAGGGGTCACTACTCCCTAATAGAGAGCTTCCAGCCAATTTAAAGTAGGCCTGTTGCCACATAAAAACTTTGGACTGGCTGCTACGACTAGAAATGTAGTAATTGGCTTGTTCCTGTTCAAGTACTTGGAACGGAACTGAAAGTAATTTTAAAATTATTCTAGTTAAAAATGGTAACAAAACTATTCCATTCAGCTTCATGTCTTTTTCCACTCCTCATAACTATGCTTTTTACAGGATAATTTAACTAAGGCCCTGTCCACACGAGGGGTTTGGGGCCGGGAGTGGGCCGGATCGGGGCCAGAGCAAACGGGCGCGATCCCACTGCAACATCTGGCAGTGTTGCGCACCCGTCCCCGATCCGCATCAAAAATGAACCACCTACTGAGGTGGTTCACCCACGCTGGCTGCATCAACGCCGGCCGTGGGATCGCCGGCCCGTCTTTCTGCCGGCGCATCCCCGGCTCCTGCCTGAACTGCGCATGCTCAGACATGCGCAGTTCGGCAGTCTCCCATTCCCCTCCGTCGCTTCCCCTGGCATCTGATCGTGCCGGGGAGGGAATGCACCGCGGCTCAGGGGATCAATGTGATCCCGCCGCGGCGTGTTTCTTTTGGTGCGGCTTTCAGAAGCCGCGCTTCAGCTCGTCCCTTTCCGCCCCGTGTGGCAGGGGCCTAAGAAGAAAATAAGAAGCTATACTGTTTTAAGAAAGAAACTAAGCTGAATCTAGAGGTTGACACCTTCCAACTTTATAAGACTACTCATAAGGAAGATTGCTGAAATGAGTGCAAAAACCGGTGTGCTCATCGAGGATATGATTATGTTGGACTTTGCTTTGCTTATGTCAGCATTTTCTAACTATATTGTAAGATTAATAGCTTCACAAATTGATGCTCACTGAATTATTAAATGTGTCATTGTCAATTCTAACACAGTGGTTTCTTTGTTTGTTGGCATGCATCTGCACACTGTGACCCCTTCTCTGGCTTTTTTAGCCTCCAGGTGGAGCCTGGCGATCTCCCAGAATTATAACTGATCTCCATGCAACAGAGATCAGTTCCCCTGGAGAAAATAGCTGCTTTGAAGGGTGGACTCTATGGCATTATACTCCACTGAGGTCCCTCCCTCCCTATACCCCACCTGTCCAAAACTGCCCACAGACTCACCAAGGTTGGGGGCCCTGGATTAGAACATTTGGCAGAGAGAAAGATGCTTTGGTAGAGAGGAACATACTTGCCTTCAGAATTTTATGACTCTGGTCCCTCCTTCCTTCTCACGCAACACAGCCCCATGCGCCTGCCCACGTCCGTGGCACCACCGGGTTCCGTATCTGCACTGATCCTGGAAGTGACCATGGGGACTGACCTGCCCCCCACCAGCCCTTCTCCCACTCCAGGATGGCTGGCCGCCCCCGCCCCCGCCCCCCACGCTTGCTCTTGAAAACATACATGGCTGTCAAAAATAAACATGGCTATGACTCTGGTAGATATGCGCATACACCAGGAGTACCTCATTGCCATGTTTGCCCTCTGCTATCAGCCTTTAAAGGAACCTGCATGTTCTATATGGTGTCAGAGAGAGTGTGAAACCCCAGGGACAGGGGCTACATCCTCCTGTGGAGATGCTGTCTTCTTCCACTGTCCTTGAAACAAAGTCAGCACATCAGAAATATAACTGTGGCACTTTGATGACTTCACACCTTTACAATGCCAACTCCTATGGCTAACTGCCACCCTGTATGCCCAGCCACTTCACATCTCAGCACTTTTACTTGCTCACACCTAGACGCTGGGGCTGCTTTCCCAGGCTGGGTCGTTCTCCCAACTCATTAAGCACCTGTCCTGGCTACTACATCCTTTCTGCCCAGTTAAGCCAAGGGGAAGCCAGCCCACTTGGATCAGGTGGGAAAAGTTCCTTCTAGCTTCCTTCTGTACCAGGAATGTTGTCTTCTGAGTGTCCAGAAAAAACTGCAAAGAAAACAGTTGTTGTTGTTGTTGTTCAGTCGCACAGTCGAGTCCGACTCTTCGCGACCCCATGGACCAGCTCCCGCCAGGCCCTCCTGTCTTCCGCCGTCCTCTGAAGTTGGTTCAATTTCATGTTCGTTGCATCGATGACACTGTCTAACCATCTCATCCTTTGCCGTCCCCGTCTTCTTTGACCTTCAATCTTTCCCAGCATCAGGGTCTTCTCCAGTGAGTGCTCCCTTCTCATTTGGTGGCCAAAGTATTTGAGCTTCAGTTTCATTATCTGGCCTTCCAGGGAACAGTCAGGGTTGATTTCTTTGAGGATTGACTGATTTGTTCTTCTTGCAGTCCAAGGGACTCTCAAGAGTCTCCTCCAGCACCATAGTTCAAAAGAATCTATTCTTCGGCGCTCGGCCTTCCTTATAGTCCAACTCTCACAGCCATACATGACTACTGGGAATACCATTGCTTTGACCATGCGGACTTTTGTTGGCAGGGTGATGTCTCTACTTTTTATCATGCTGTTTAGGTTCGCCATCACTTTCCTCCCAAGGAGCAGGCGTCACCAAAGCAGCTTACATTATTGTCTTTTTATCTGCACAGTAACCCCATGAAGTAGGTTAGGCTGAAAGTATGTGACTGGTCCAAAATCACCCAGTGAGCTTCCACAGCATGACGTGGATTTGAACCTGGGTCTCCCAGACTGAAGCTCGTAACTACTACTCCACACTGGCTTTCATAGGGTGGCTGCTGTTGAACAGTAGCAAGCAGCCAGGCCTAGGTGAGTCATGCAAGTCACTCAGAGGTTGCTTCCAGGCCTAGGGTTGCCAACTTCGAGGTGAGTTCTGGAGAGCTCCTAGAATTACAACTGAGTTCCAGATGACAGAAATCTGTCCCTGTGGAGAAAATGACTACTTTGGAGGGTAGAAAAGAGTAAGACTCCGGTAGCACCTTATAGATTAACAAAATTTGTGGTAGGGTATGAGCTTTTGACTGGGAATACCATTGCTTTGACCATGCGGACTTTTGTTGGCAGGGTGATGTCTCTACTTTTTATCATGCTGTTTAGGTTCGCCATCGCTTTCCTCCCAAGGAGCAGGCGTCTTTTAATTTCATGGCTGCAGTCACAGTCTGCGGTGATCTGGGATCCCAGGAACGTGAAGTCTGTCACTACTTCCACGACTTCCCCTTCTATTTGCCAAGGAGTGATGGGGCCGGATGCCATGATCTTAGTTTTTTTGATGTTGAGCTTCAAGCCCACTTTTGCGCTCTCCTCTTTTACCCTGAGCAAGAGGCTCTTTAGGTCCTCTTCACTTTCTGCCATTAGAGTGGTATCGTCTGCATATCTGAGGTTGTTGATCTTTTCCCCAGCAATCTTAATTCCCGCTTGTGATTCATCCAGGCCAGCATTTCGCATGATGTACTCTGCATATATATTAAATAAGCAAGGTGACAGTATACATCCTTGTCGTACTCCTTTTCCTATGCTGAACCAATCAGTTGTTCCGTATCCGGTTCTAACTGTCGCTTCTTGGCCCTTATACAGGTTTCTCAAGAGACATGTGAGGTGGTCTGGTACTCCCATCTCTTTAAGGACCTGCCATAGTTTGTTGTGATCCACACAGTCAAAGGCTTTAGCATAGTCAATGAAGCAGAAGTAGATATTTTTCTGGTACTCTCTTGCTTTTTCCATAATCCAGCGAATGTTGGCAATATGATCTCTCGTTCCTCTACCTCTTCGAAACCCAGCTTGTACTTCTGGTAGTTCTCTATCCACGTACTGTTGAAGCCTAGCTTGTAGGATCTTGAGCATGACCTTGCTAGCGTGTGATATGAGTGCAATTGTGCGATAGTTTGAACATTCCTTGGCATTGCCCTTCTTTGGGATTGGAATGTATACTGACCTTTTCCAATCCTGTAGCCACTGTTGCGTTTTCCAAATTTGCTGGCATATTGCGTGCAGCACTTTAACAGCATCATCTTTTAAGACTTTGAATAGCTCAGCTGGAATACCATCACCTCCACTAGCTTTGTTGTTAGTAATGCTTTACTAACAGAGCATCCAGTAAACAGCACAATTTTATCTATTTAAACCCATCTGGTATTCTATTCAGGAAACCAACAAGAGGACTTATGATCATGGCCTGAAACATCCTTCCCAATCAAGCAGCTTGACAAAGAGTTCTGGAGAATGTAAAGCCTTGCACACTGTTTTGTGTCATTTTGGTTGGGCTTAATAAAAAGGTATTACGAGGCTTTTGTTTAGGGACATTGCCCCTGCCTTTCCCCATATTTGATGGTGATTAATATCTGGATCTCACCTCGCCTAACTGCTGTACCTGTTTTGTTTGGCACATTATTTCACACCATTACAAGTACTTTTGTAGTGCTGAATGCTTTTCATATCTTGTGAGTGAAATTCGTTGTGATCATCAAACTGTCATCTGCATGTGAAACTGTGCGTTCTAGTTGTGATTTTAAGAAAAATCTCTCATTACAGCCTGCCTCATCACATCCTGTGGCTTTATTCCTAATATTTAAAAGGCAGGAGTTGTTCATACATTACAGCTGAGACCTAGCCAAGGATACCAACAATGACCTAGCAACAAAAGGTTGATGGTTGGTGTTGGTGAGGGAAGAGGCAACAGGTGAGCCAACACCCAGTGTGGGCACTGGGCACTAATGACTAGGTCTGAACAGAGTAGACCCCACAGTGCTGGCTTATAACTGAGACCATCCAGTCTGGCTCACTCCTGGACATTTTGAGAGCCAGAGTAGTGTAGAAATTAACAGCACTGGACTAGTATCTGGGAGACCAAGGTTGGAATCCTCACTTGTGCCATGAAAGCTTGCTGGGTGACCCTCGGCCAGTCAGACTCTCTCAGCCTAATCTACCTCACAAGGTTCTTGAGAGGATAAAACGGAGGAGCAGAATGATGTAAGTTGCTCTGAGTCCTCAATGGGGAGAAAGGCAGGGTTCCAAATGAATTAAATTAATTAAAAAAAACCTTCTTGGCAGGCAAATGCTTGTGAAATGCTACTGAAAAATTAGGGTTGAACTCAGTGGATTTATTTCAGACTGGCACCCCAGAATCTATTGCCAGAAAGTAAGCATGCAAGTTTTTCTTTAAAGGCAGCGTTGAAAGCTCATGCTGGAATTAGCATCAGAGGTTAACTATGTTGGTCTGAAGCAGCCGAACACATTTGAACCCAGTGGCACCTTTAAGACCAACAAAGTTTTATTCTGGGTATAAGCTTTCATGTGCAAGCAGACTTCTTCACATTCATTGAAACAGAAGTCACCAACCATTACATATAGGTAGAAGTGGGGGAGATTGTTGCCAAGAAGAGCTAATTAGACTCAAAATGCATAAATAAATGGACAATAGGTATACCTAAGACTGGAGTAAGGCAGTTTGTAGGACCTATGAATAGCAGCAAATTAGCATACAGCATAATGAAAGAGTTTACAAACAGATGCAAGAACTGAATGAGGTTAGCATCTGTAGTGAGATAAGAAACTAATATTTCTGTTAAGCCCTGGGGGTTTCATTGTCCTGAGTGTTGTGATAACTTGTGACTCAGCAATCTCCCATTCTAGTCTGTTTATGAAATTATTTTGCAATAAAACAGCTACTTTGAGCTCCCCCACTGAATGTCCTGGGAGGCTGAAGCGTTTTCTTACAATTTTCTCAGTTTAGTGATTCTCAATGTCAGATTTATGTCCATTTATCCTTTAGCGAAAGGTTTGACCTGTTTGCCCCCAGGGCCAGCTCGCTCACTAGGTGAACTTGGTGTTCGCCTAGAGTGCACCGGCCAGGGGTCATTTCATAGAAAAAGAGCTGCAGGAGCTCATTAGCATGACTTATTAGCATATGCCACACCCCCTGACATCACCGGAAGTCTGCACCAGCCCCTCTGACAGGCAGAAGCACCTGGGATCCATTCTTTCCCCCCTCTCCCTTCCCTTCGCCTCCAAGTCGGACGAAGGAAAAGGGGAGGGAGAGGATCTCAGGCGCTTCTGCCTGACAGAGGTGCTGGCGTGCCCACAGCCAGCCTGGGTGAATTATAGAATCATAGACTCATAGAGTGGGAAGGGACCTCCAGGGTCATCTAGTCCAACCCCCTGCACAATGCAGGAAATTCACCAATACCCCCCACACACCCCAGTGACCCCTGTTCCACGCCCAGAATATGATTAAAAAAAAACCCTCCAGGATCACTGGGGGCCAAACTGGCCTGGAGAAAAATTGCTTCCTGGCCCCAAAGTGGCGACCGGCATTTCCCTGGGCGTGTAAGAAAGGGCCACAAGAACTAAGCACTGATGCAACCCTTCCTGCTCTACCTCTCATGATTTGCCTAAGTTCACAGAATCAGCATTATGATCCTTTTAAAGTTGAAAGCATGATATAAATGCAAAGGACTATTTGTAAGATTATCTGCAAGAAAGAAGACCAGGACGCATCTCACTTCTGGCAATCACTTGGAGAAACCCTATCACTCAGCTTCCATTGCCCCCCACACACCCCACACTGGAATAAGAACATAATATCAGGCCATAGCACATTGCAATAAAGCCCCTACAACTGTATACAGAAATACTGAGCTTCCCTACCATTTGCCACAACTAGCCCACCACACAACCAGGATCAAGACTCCTAAGTGGACCAACAGACAGGCATACACTCGTTTGAGAAACTGAGTATTACATTACAATACCTCTGGAACATTACAGATCAGTAGAGGCAGCACTTCACAGTGGTCAGAGTTGCAGATTGATGTGGGGAGACCCAGGTTTGTATTCTCACTCTGCTGGCTGAGTGACCCCAGGCCAAATCTCCCCTTCTC
>NW_015172553.1:1513270-1513823 GCF_001447785.1 Gekko japonicus
ACTTTTTTCCCACCATAGAGAACAATGGAGGGGATAGGGGCAACCTGTTTGGAGGGCCGTAGAATTGGACCCCCTGGTCCAATGTTCTTCAATCTTGGTTGGTATCTCGGGGAGAGGCTCCAGCAGCTACCCTACGAGTTTGGAGCCTCTCCCTCAAACTCCCTTTCCTCCAGCACCCAGAATATACCCTATGTTTTTGCCATTGACTTCAATGGCCCATAGGATAGAATGGGGCCGAAATTGACATTGGCTGGCAGTTTTTCAGGCCCGGAGTCCAGCGCCGTGCCTGAAAAAGGAGGGGAGGGTGGCTCTGCAGGCCGTTTTTCAGGCCAGGAGCCTGAAAAAAGCGGGGAGGGGAGTTCAGCAGTCCCCCCCTCTTGCAGCTGCCACCGAAAGCGG
Organism: Gekko japonicus; assembly: GCF_001447785.1. NCBI lineage: Eukaryota > Metazoa > Chordata > Lepidosauria > Squamata > Gekkonidae > Gekko > Gekko japonicus. Next base: position 1,513,670 of record NW_015172553.1, read on the forward strand.
CAGTGGGGGCCATAACACCCCGGGGCTCAGGGAGGCAAGGGAATGTTTCGCCCCACCCCTCCCCACCCGCACGCCTCGCAGCTGCCGAGAACAGTGACGTTGTCGGCCATAACTTTTTAAAGAGCCCCTGCCGAGAGCTAGGAGAGCCAGAATG
>NW_015172553.1:1513974-1517908 GCF_001447785.1 Gekko japonicus
CCCCCCCGCAGGCATCGCAGCTGCAGCTGGAGAACAGCTATGGCGCCCATAACTTTTTTAAGAGCCCCTCCCGAGAGCTGGGGGAGCCAGAATGGCCTCTAGTGTGATTCTGAAGAACTGCCCTTGGAGGCAAATGACAGCAAATCCGAAGTCAGATTTAAGCATATTTACACGGAAACCAGTGAGGTTTATTTCCAAGCCAACAACATGTCAAGAAAATGGGGAAATCTCGACCAAAGCGTTCCTGAGAACCTGATGCAGAGCGGACGCCACTAGCAGTCCTGCGCCTGCCAGCCAGCACTCGCCCGGATTTGGTCGCCCGGTCTGTTCCGGCCCTTCTCTCCTCCCACCTTAGCTCGCTAACTTCCCTGTCTCAGCCGCCGCCGCCGCCCCACTCCCACTCCCATCGAGCTGAAATCCGAGCCCGGGGGCTGCGAGCAGGGGCGTTTCGCCACCTCTTTCTCCTCCTGGCGGCCGCCCTTCGCAGGGCGGGTCTCTCGGGCTTATAGGCGAGGCAAAGCGGCTCTCGGCTCTCCAGACGGCGTGCGCTTGGGCGGCGGCAGCAGGTGAGGGGCTGCGGCCGGGACGGGGCGAGGAGCCGGTGGGAGGGGGAATGACCGGCTAGCGGGGCCCTCGCCCGCCCGCCAGCCCTTGTAGCTCCCTCCTGCGGGTGCGCCCGGAGCGACGCGTTGTTGCTAAACTTTCCGGTAGGGCCTGAAGAGCGACTCCCAGCGGCATCCCACCGCGAGCCAGCGGGAGAGAGAGCGGCAATCCGCGCCCGGGCTAGAGAGGAAAAAGAGTCTTTGGGCGGAATTAGCTTAATTCCGAGTCGGACCAGGATGTGCCGGGAAGCGTCTCCAGCCTCCACGGCGAGTCGCGGTGCTGCTAGTCTGCGTGGCGCCGGCCCCTCCTTTCGCCAGCGTGCGTGGGCTCCTGGGAAGGGCAGAGGCAGAAGTAGGAACCGGTTTGAAGCTAGCCGGGAGGAAGGGCTGGCTATCCGCTCTTCGGGTGCCTTTCGGAAAGGGGGAACTGGAGGCCGGCCTTTTTCTCAGTCCCTTGCAGTACAGCCCGAAGCAGAACAAAATTTGGGTTCACTTTGAAGACCAACAGAGTTTTATTCTGCCCACCTGGATCTATCCGAAGTAGAATTAAACTTTTAGACGTCCATTGACTTTAATGTGCAGGGGATGAGTAACTCTGCTCAGGGTGGTATTGCTGGGGTAGGGGGAAATCTAAAGGGGAAGCTGAGTCAGGCTGAAGTCCTAAGAACACTTTCCTGGGTAAGCCCCCTGGAATAAAATAGGACTCACTTCCAAATCGACCTGTTTAGGATTAAGATGGAGATGGGTTGCCCGGTTAGTCTGTCTGTAGCAACAGAAAAGAGCAAGAGTCCAGTAGCACCTTAAAGGCTTTTTGTTGAGGTAGCAGGCGTCCAAATTCCCATCCTTGGCCTCCCCTGCTGACAGCCCTAGGCTAGTAGTTAGTGGCTTGATACCTCACAACACCGCCCAGAAGGACCTTTACTACATCTGAGCAGCGCTACTGAGGCAACTTCTACTCTGGGTTTTTTATATGAAATTTTGAACTTTTTAAATCTTAAAATTTAATAGCTTAATTTTATGTGCCGTTTTACTGTCACAATATTCTGTGTGATCTTGTAAGCCACCCTGAGCCCGCTTGTGGAAAGGGCAGGATATCAATCAAATAAATAAATAACATTTGTGGCAGGGTAGGAGCTTTTGTGAGTCACGGCTCACTTCTTCAGGTACTGTTCAGGATTGCTACCATACTCTGTAACAGCACCATTGAATAGGAGGCCAGTAACCAACCTAGCACTTCGAAAGCAAGAAATTGCAAGTAGATAAATAGGTACTGCTTCAGTGGGAAGGTAACAGCACTCCGTGCGCCTCGGCGTCTAGTCATGCCGGCCACATGACCACGGAAGTGTCTTTGGACAGCGCTGGCTCTTCAGCTTGGAAACAGAGATGAGCACTGCATCCCTAGAGTCAGATTCGACTCGCTTTCGAGCAATGGAAAACCTTTACCTTTACTAATACCACAAAGCAAACAAAATGCGCTCCCGCATAAGCTTTGGTCTTCAGACAGAGCTCACTCCATCCAGTGCATGAAGTGTGTTAGGAAGGGAGCTTAATCTGAGAAAAAACTGGCATTGTGGGTGGTTTTAATAAAAGGTATTAATGTGGATTGTGGTTTGGTTTTGGATTTTGGACCAGGACAATCTCAAACAATTCTTGTGTGTGATAGAACAGAGTGCCTCTCTGCGCAGGTAAACTGGCTTTTCTTCTCTGCAGAGTTCCCTAGCCCTGGGAGGCTATGGTGGTTAGCCATTCATCACAATAGGGTTTATTGTTATATAGTGTAGGCTGCCTTAGGGGCACATGCATGCCAAAAGGCAGGATGTATCTACTTTAATACAATCAATGCATAAAAATTTAGAGGAAACACCTTGGCCCCCCAGGAGATTCCCCATTTGGGACACCTGTTTTGTGTATGTGTGTGGGGGGGTGATTTTAGAAATGGTTTAAAAAATCAAGTTGTTTCAGCCGCCACCTCCATATGCCAGAGGAGGATGTGGTGGCATTTTTACTCTTTGTGTAAATGCAAGTTCACATCGGCACCAGATGCTAGGGTGTTGTTTCCCTTGTATCTCTTCTCTTGGCCAGTTCTCCAGATGCTAAATTCTACAGAACGTTTTGAGTTCTAGCAACTCTGGTAACAAGAATAAGCAGCTCTGTTTGTGAGATTGTTGTTCAGTCGCACAGTTCAGTCTTCACAACCCCATGGACCACACCACTCCAGGCCCTCCTGTCTTCCGTCGTGTTCCAGAGTTTACTTAATTTCATGTCTGTTGCCTTGATAACACTGTCTAACCATCTCATCCTTTGCCATCCTCTTCTTCTTTGACCTTCAGTCTTTCCCAGCATTAGGGTCTTCTCCAGTGAGTGCTCCCTTCTCATTTGGTGGCCAAAGTATTTGAGCTTCAGCTTCAGTATCTGGCCTTCCAGGGAACAGTCAGGATTAATTTCTTTTAGGATTGACTAATTTGATCTTCTTGCAGTCCAGGGGACTCTCAAGAGTCTTCTCCAGCACCATAGTTCAAAAGAATCTATTCTTCGGCGCTCAGCCTTCCTTACAGTCCAACTCTCGCAGCCGTACAGTACTACTGGGAATACCATTCCTTTGACCATACGGACTTTTGTTGGCAGGGTGATGCCTCTATTTTTATGCTGTCAAGGTTTGCCATCGCTTTCCTGCCAAGGAGCAGGTGTCTTTTAATTTCATGGCTGCAATCACTATCTGCATTGATCTTGGATCCCTGGAACGTGAAGTCTGTCACTGCTTCCACGACTTCTCCTTCTATTTGCCAAGGAGTGATGGGGCCGGATGCCATGATCTTAGTTTTTTTGATGTTGAGCTTCAAGCCAACCTTTGTGCTCTCCTCTTTTATCCTGAGCAAGAGGCTCTTTAGATCCTCTTCACATTCTGCCATTAGAGTGGTATCGTCTGCATATCTGAGGTTGTTGATGTTTTTCCCAGCAATCAATTCTGGCTTCTGAATCATCCAGGCTGGCATTTTGTATGATGTACTCTGCATATAAATTAAATAAGCAAGGGGACAATATACATCCTTGTTGTACTCCTTTTCCTATGCTAAACCAATCAGTTGTTCCATATCCGGTTCTAACTGTTGCTTCTTGACCCTTATACAGGTTTCTCAAGAGACATGTGAGGTGGTCTCGTACTCCCATCTCTTTAAGGACTTACCATAATTTGTTGTGATCCACACAATCAAAGGCTTTAGCGTGGTCAATGAAGCAAAAGTAGATCTTTTTCTAGTACTCTCTTGCTTTCTCCATAATCCAGCAAGTGTTGGCAATTTGATCTCTAGTTCCTCTACCTCTTCGAAACCCAG
>NW_015172553.1:1518672-1528254 GCF_001447785.1 Gekko japonicus
TCTCCAAGGCCAAACTTGTCTGTTATTCCGGTTACCTTCCTACTTTAGCATTCCAGTCCCCTATGATGAGGAGGACATCATTTTTTGGTGTTAGTTCTATGAGGTGTTGTAGGTCTTCATAGAACCGGGCCACTTCAGCCTCTTCTGCATCAGTGCTTGGGGCATAGACTTGAATTACTGTGATGTTGAATGGTTTGCCTTGGATTCGAACTGAGATTATTCTATTGTTTTTGAGATTGTATCCCATTACTGCCTTTCACACTCTCTTGTTGACTATAAAGGCCACACCATTTTTTCTACGGGATTCTTGGCCACAGTAGTAGATATAATGGTCTTCTGAGTTAAATTCGCCCATTCCTGTCCACTTTAGTTCACTGATTCCCAAGATGTCTATGTTCAGTCTTATTGTATCCCAGTACTGACTTTTGCACTCTCTTGTTGACTATAAAGGCCACACCATTTTTTCTACGGGATTCTTGGCCACAGTAGTAGATATAATGGTCTTCTGAGTTAAATTCGCCCATTCCTGTCCACTTTAGTTCACTGATTCCCAAGATGTCTATGTTCAGTCTTGCCATCTCATTTTTGACCACGTCAAGCTTACCTTGATTCATAGATCTTACATTCCAGGTTCCAATGGAGTATTGTTCTTTGCAGCATCAGACTTTCCTTTCACCATCAGACACATCCACAGCTGAGCATCCTTTCAGCTTTGGCCCAGCTGCTTCACTCTTTCTGGGGTTACTTGTACTTGCCCTCTGCTCTTCCCCAGTAGCATATTGGACACCTTCCAACATGAGGGGCTCATCTTCTGGCATCATATCTTGTAGCCTTTTGTTACTGTCCATGGGGTTTTCTTGGCAAAAGTACTGGAGTGGGTTGCCATTTCCTTCTCCAGTGGATCACACTTGGTCTGAGTTCTCTGCTGTGGCCTGTCCGTCCTGGGTGGCCCTCCACAGCATAGCCCACAGCCTCATCGAACCACGCAAGCCCCCTCACCACGCCAAGGCAGTGGTCCATGAGGGAGGTTTGTGTGATTAGACACTGTCTTAAGCAGGTTTTAAATGTTAAGAAAGGAAACATTTACGATCCACTTACTGAGTGGTGCTGTTGCAGGACAGGATTTTGCAGCATTCGGCAGGTGTGAAAGTGCCTTCAGTGGGAAGGCAGGGGTGCTGAAGCCGCTTGGCAACATCCCTGGTGTGAGAAGAAGGAGCATGTGTGGTGGCTTGAGTATCAGACTTAGGATCTGAGTTGAATCCCACCTTTTCCATGGAAGCTTGATGGGTGACCTTGGGCCAGTCACATGCTCTCAGCCTAACCTATCTCACAGTTGTAGTGAGGATAAAATGGAGGAGAGGAAAGTGACTTTGGTTTCCCATTGGGAAGAAAGGCAAAGTAAATAAAAAAATAAAATGTTTCTCTAGAATAGCCCCTGTTTGCCCAAATTGCCAAGCATAATTGTGGTCTGGTCTGTGCATGCAACAGAATGTGGTAGGAAAATAATAAGGCAGACAAAGGGGCTGCATGGTTTCAGGGTATAGAAGGGGAGGTAACATTGTTCTCTCTTTTTTATAAGTGTGTGTATGTCTGGAAGTCATGGTTGAATTCTGGCTAGCCCCTATTGGGGCTAGGATGTTTCAGAGAGGTAGCTTGCTATTGACTGCCTCTGCATCCCAACCTTGGTATTCCTTGGAGGTCTCCCATCTAAGTACTTGCCAGGGTCGGCCCTGCTTAGCTTCCAGGACCTGATGAGACAGAGCTTGCCCAGGCTATCAAGGTCAGGGCTGGAGGTCACATTATTACGGCTCCCCTGTAGAAACACCCTGCAAATAAAAATTGATGACATCAAACAGAAAGGTTTGACCCTCCTACCCCTTCTCATATTTCTCCCTTCCCTGAGAACACTTTACTTTGAGAAAGTCATCGTCGACACCTCCTGTGGGACTGGTGCCCAAGAGGAAAGGGCTGCCTGTGTACAGGTCAGCCTGTGCTTGGAAGAGTTTTAATTTGTTTGAAATGTAAACTCTCTTTTTTTTTTTTGGCAAGCTGTAGATCTGATTTTTAAAAGCTGGTTTTATGTGCGCGGGATCAAGCAGAGTTTAATAAATATCCCAGGTGATTCTTCAAATGATAACTTCCCTGACAACGCTGCTCCTTCTGGTGACTAGTCGTCCACACCTCCTGTGGGACTGGTGCCCAAGGGGAAAGGGCTACCTGTGAACAGGTCAGCCTGTGCTTGGAAGAGTTTTAATTTGTTTAAAATGTAAAGCCTCCTTTTTGGCAAGGTATAGATCTTATTTTTAAAAGCTGCTTTTATGTGCGCGGGATCAAGTAGAGTTTAATAAATATGAGTCTTCAAATGATAACTGTCAACGAGTCCAGTACTTTCTGTTCCCTATGTAAGACCTATGAGAAGAAAGGAGTGCTTCCTAAGATGTTTGAGCGTGTGCTCTGGAAATTGGCTGGGCTGAAGGAAGCCTCCAGGCTTCCCTACGACTTGTTTTTGTGCCATACCTAGTGTCTTTTTGCCCACCTTCCCCAGGGCTGTGTGGATCCCAAAGGTATAAGAAACGTCTGTGCCACAAAAAAAAGCTGAGTCTTTTGATGTGTGCTAGCTCTGCAAATCAAGAACACTGGTATGACTTTTCAAGAACCATTTTGCTCATTTTATTATAGTTTGGCCCCACTGTGCATAACATTTTCTGCTGCTGAGAATCACTCTCTTAGGGAAGCTTGCTGTTGGATGTTAATTTCACTCTGTTTTGGGATCCAATATGGGGGCTGTCACATTGATGTTTTTATGTGGCAGTGTACTTTAGGATGGAGCTGCGGTGGCTCAAGTGGTTAAGACGCTGAACTGCAGGCTGTGGAAGGTCAGTAGTTCAGCAGTTTGAGACCCGGGTGCCCGCATGATGGAGTGAGCTCCTATCTCTAGTTCCAGCTCCTGCCAACCTAGCAGTTCGAAAGCAAGAAATTGCAAGTAGATAAATAGGTACCACTTCGGTGGGAAGGTAACAGCGTTCTGTGCGCCTTGGTGTTTAGTCATGCCGGCCACATGACCACGGAAACGTCTTTGGACAGCGGTGGCTCTTCGGCTTTGAAACGGAGATGAGCACCGCAACCCTAGAGTCGGATTCGACTGGCTTTCGACCAAGGGAACCTTTACCTTTACCTTTTTACTTTAGGGCACTATTCCCTTTTTCCTGCTAATTTGGCCCATTGGCTTTGGAAATCTCCTTCTCACCGGCTGCCACCCATCCCGCCCCAGCATCAGAAGCCAGTATCTTTTCATTGGGTCAAATGCAAATACAAACTGCCTTTTCATCCCTTCTAAATGAGTTTTTGACCGGATTAAGGAGATCCACACAACCAAGTGGTATAAGTAGTACATCAAAAGCTCAGACAAAGTAGAGGGCCTTCACAAAGGAGAGTCAGTTGGAGAAGACTTGAGACATGAAATCAGAAACAACGTGTCTGGTAAACTATGGAATTATCTCTTTCTGGTCTTGTTTGAGTTTCAGTGGTCTCGTTTCAGTTGTCTGGTCTCGTCAGAGAATAGAGAACTCCGCAACCTATGACGTGTGTAAGCAGATGACTTAGTTGAAGAGTGGGGGAGGTGTGGCAGTTCACTGTTAGATTTATCCTGAATGGCTCCAATTAGAGAATTAATTCCAAAATGAGGAGGAAAACATAGTGCAAGGTTAGCAAAGTGGGTGCTGGGGAAAAATTAAGCTGTACTAATGGTTACATCCATCAGTCTGTTCCCCCTGGAGCACTGACCCCATCCCCTTTTCTGCCATTATGTCAGCAGTGAAATCATCGGGGGGGGGGGAGCCAGGATGTAGGCCCTCTGGAATCTCAAAAGTGCTACCCTTGCTCAGAAGCACAGTCCCATTCCTAAGTCATTGACTGATGCCATGAAGAGGAGGGTGGGAGGCAAGGAGGCAATATTGACTAGGGTTGTCTCACAGTTGACTAGGAGCATGTCTGCTCATTGGGTGCAATAGAAAATTGGACGGCCAAAAAAGACAAATGAGAGGGTTCTAGATCAAATCAAGCCTGAATTCTCCCTAAAAGCTAAAATGTCTAAACTGAGGCTATTGTACTTGAGTTACATTATGAGAAGACAAGAGTCACTGGAAAAGACAATAATGATAGAAAAAGTTGAAGGCAGCAGGAAATGAGATGGATTGACTCAATAAAGGAAGCCACGGCTCTTAGTTTGCAAGACCTGCAAATGTCTGTTAACGGTAGGACATTTTGGAGGACATTAATTCATAGGGTCGCCATAAGTCGGAAGTGACTTGACAGGACTTAAAACACACATACATCCTGAGTGAAGCATACCTTGCCTTTGCCCCAGCAAGGGTTCGAGACCGCTTACAACAAAGATGGGCGACATAAGAAAATTTTAAAACTCTCCTTAAACAAAACTAATCTCCAAATCCTTTGCAACAAATGGCCATCACGATAAACAAAATGGCTTGTGGAACAAAACCATCTTACAGCACCTTCTAGAAATAAGCAAAGGAGATGCCTGTCTCACCTCTTCCAGGAGGCTATTCCAGGGGGTGGAGCCTTAACAGAAAAGTCCCATGCCCAAGTCTAAGGTCTTCTCACTTCTGCATGTGATGGGATATAATCAAGGCCTGCTGGGAAAATTGGAGCTGGTGCACAGGGTTATACTAGGAGAGAGCATCTTGATGATATAAAAGCTCTGCTGAAAGCTCAACTGAGCTGTCAGACTGAGTCATTTCAGCCTTCATGACTTTTGTGTGTGTCTCGTGTTCATAAGGAGATGGGAGAGAAAGTTTCCACTTCTTATTTCCTGTAGGCCACTGGAACGGTTTGTTTCTTGTTACTCTGGAAACATAGTTGAGGTCTAAAACCAAGAAAGAGAGCTTTGGGTTTAGAGAGAAAATTCCATGGGAACGCTGGTTTGGGGAAAACTTGTTAGAGAAGGGTTTAAAAATACATTGCCAGTTTCATAGTGCCATTAAATCCAGCTCGGGTGTATCCTTGGAATGCTATGTACAGTTCTGTCTGTCTCATCTCTAAAAGAACAACATTAGAAATGCAAAATTGCAGAAGAACCTTGCCCTGTGTGTGACAGCTTGCAGCCTGATCCAGGGCGGAATTCTGTATTCCCAAGCCCCAAATCACTGGCTGCAATCCTGTGTACTCTTACTTGGAACTCAGTGGAGCTTCCATCAAAGTAAGCATGCATAAGATTGGGCTGATAGAGGCTTATCAAAATGAAGTTATTAACCGTGGTCAAAGGAATCAGCATCTTCTCATTGTACTAGCAATTGGGGTCCAACCCAGTGAAGCTAATAGGCTGTACTTCTTCACATGACATAGCTGTGTCTTCAAGAGCAACTTGGAGTTAGCAGGCAATAAATTCATACCTACAATGATTCTCTTTTGACTTTTCTTGTATCTGATAAAAACACAGGAGGAGACTCAGACAGATGTTTTCCTGGTCAGTTCCACTGCCACAGAGGGTCATGATGGCCATTACCTTAGGTGACTTTAAAAAGGAGTGGATAGATCTGTCAGTCGCAAGTTAGCCATGCATTCAGATATGGGTGTGCCTGAAATCTGGGGAAAAGTGGGGAGCAGGGATTTAAACAAACAAGCCGCTTTATGCTTCCAGCCAAGCCAGCTATTCAAAGAAGTTGCTGACCTTTTTTTCCCAAGTGAAACAGAAAGACAAATAGGATTAAACAGTAAGCAGGACACCGGTGAAGTGTTTTTCCATTGTGTAATGCAGTGCTCTCGCAAATCATATGCAAAGCAAATGGAAATGATACCAAATGAAACTGATGAGCCTGGAATAGACTGAGATTATTTGAATAAGCGGCAAGACAGGGAAAACGAGAATAAATGTATTGTTTAATTATTCTATATGTACCTTTTGGATAGGAGCTGCGGTGGCTCAAGTGGTTAAGACGCTGAACTGCAGGCTGTGGAAGGTGGGTAGTTCAGCAGTTCGAGACCCGAGTTGCCGCATGATGGAGTGAGCTCCCATCTCTAGTTCCAGCTCCTGCCAACTTAGCAGTTCGAAAGCAAGAAATTGCAAGTAGATAAATAGGTACCACTTTGGTGGGAAGGTAACAGCATTCCATGTGCCTTGGTGTTTAGTCATGCCGGCCACATGACCACGGAAATGTCTTCGGACAGCGCTGGCTCTTCGGCTTTGAAATGGAGATGAGCACCGCAACCCTAGAGTCGGACTCAACTGACTTTCGAGCAAGGGAACCTTTACCTGTTGGATATTGTTTATTTCCTTAGGTGATGCACTTTTTTGAATGCCGTTAACTATGGACACGAAGACATTAAGCCTGGTGGGAGGGAGTGGAGTTGAAGTTCATACAGAACTTTCCCTTCTGCCTCTGCCTGCTGTGTGTGCTTTGGTTTAGTTTTTTACAGAATTTTGTTCTGAGATGCACAACTGGGAATCTTCAGGGTCTTCGGGTTAAACCAGATGCAGGCTTCCAAGCATGGCCTGTTTGTAAAGCAAATACAAAGGGAATGTGTAACTTTAACAGTAAAGGAACATGTTTTTATTCGAGAGCTATTACTGCCTTAAATGCTGTATGAAATTGGAATTTGGGTGACATTAGTGGTTTTAAGTTGCTATGTGAACCTTAAGGGAGTTATGAGATAGTTGTGAATGGTTGTGTGAGTGTATATGAATAAAGGTTGTAGATCACTGAAATGATTGCATCTTAATTTCGTTGTACTATGTACAATGACAATAAAGTATATTAATAATTAATAATTAAAAAAATAATGTGGGAGAAGAATGCTGAACCTTCCTCCTTCCCTTTTCCTTGCATGCTTCCGAGAAGGGATAAGAGTGCCTGGCACAACCAAGGGGTGGGTTGGGGGCAGGTTTCAGCCTCTGGGATCATTTCCCAGCCAAGTAACACACATACACACAACTACTTGTTTGAGATATGAATGCAGTGGAGACATGTATGGTGGCCTCATCATTTCTAGTTTGCCCTCAGATTTCGATTTGCTTTCAGTGACGGATTTTCAGGTCCTTTGTGGAGGGAGCGGTGGCGCAGGCTGTAAAAGCCTGCAGTAATCTAACACCAAACAGCCATAAGGCTGTTCGAGTCCCACCGCGGCCGGGGTGAGCTTCCGGTCCTTGTCCCAGCTCCCGCCCACCCAGCGGTTCAAAAGCCCTTAGGCAAGTAGATAAATGGGTACCCACTCCTAGGAGCGGGGGGCACCTTCCTTCCAATGAATTGGAGTGCAGCGGCGGCTGAGCGGTGGCGGCGGATGACGAGCGGCGATCCGGCAGCAAGCAGCGAGCGATCCGGACGGAGATTGATCCAGGAGAAGTGGCGACGTGACGGCGTGGCACGGTCGGAGCCAATAGGATGGAGACTAGCTGCTGCAGCCGTCGCACAAGCCGCGCACCGTGATGACCACTCCAGAAGGAGTCGCTGTGAGAAAGAAAGACCTTCGCCGAGACACCATCGCCTGGAAACAGAAAGAACCCACCATGGAAAGAACAACATAGGAAGATCACTGCTGCTTAGGTGCCTGGTAGGCATTCACCCCTCCCCTTGCACTGTGGCCTTAGTTAGGTGATTTAAAGGTCTCTGTAAACTGCTCCAAGCCCTCGAGAAGAAGCGGTATATAAGTTGAATGTGTAATGTAATGTGTAATGTAATATATAGGTCATGTCGTGCTCCTGGGGGGGCTTGTTGATGTTCTCCTGTGACTATGCCCATTCTGCTTCGTTCTCCTTTCTGTAGCTTCCAAACAACTTCTTAGGGAATAAGTACAGTTGATTTAGACTTACCTTTCACCATTCAGGTTCCGTGTGCATGTTTGATCTGAAACACTGACTGTGCCTTGCCTTCCAAGAGCTCCTTTTCCCAAGCTGCTTGCCATCTTAGGCAGCTTAGGGATACCCAAGCCGGAAATGAATTCTGTGCCTTTGGTACATTCTTTCAGCAATTGCTTGGCATACATTTGGGCACAGAACCTGGGATTTGAGTATCTCCTTATGTTGCAAAACTTGGAATGCTTTTTTCCAACTATTGTGTGACTTGTGGTTTATTTAGTATTGTCTTAGAAATCACTACACATTCTTTCTTTCTGTCCTCTGGTTAGAACAACAACTCTTTGTTCCTCTGTCACAAAAGGGGATGCGGCTTCACAAAAAGCTGCTTGTCTGTTTTGACTGTGTTTGGGGCTTGATCCTGGAAAATCGGATGTCTCTCATCTGACATGCTTGCTGAAATGCTTGGGGGGGGGACTCTCAACCAAGCCTTCTTATCACTTCCATTGTTTCTCAAAACCAGTGTTATTGTTTTTTATTTATTTATTTATTTATTATTAGATTTCTACCCCGCCCTCCCCCAACGGGCTCAGGGTGGCTACAACAGAGGCAAATGCCATAACGACGACTAAAACAACATAAAAACAATCATTAAACAGTATAAAACAGTCATTAAGTAAAGTGCGGTGCTCTTGATGTTAAATTTTCTTAATCCAAGATGAATTCCATTCATCAACCTAACCCGACAACAAGCATTCTTCGGTTAACTAGGAGTCTGCCCAGGGCCGGCTCACCTCCAGATCTAATCCACCGTAGAAGATGGCAACTTGGTGGTGGTACAGTGACGATGACGGCTCCTATGCAAAGGCCTGGCGGAAGAGCTCCGTCTTGCAGGCCCTGCAGAACTGCGCCAGGTCCCGCAGGTCCCGAACCTGCTCTGGGAGCTCATTCCACCAGACAGGAGCCGCCGCCGAGAAAGCCCTGGCCCTGGTTGCAGCCAGCTTGATGTCCTTGGGGCCGGGAACCACCAATAGGTGCTGCGACCCCGACCGTAGAGCTCTGGAATGTTTCAGGGATGATGTATATCAGAAACCTACCTCTGCCATTGCTGTGTGCAGTAGCATGTTAGGGGGTAATGGATCCTGCCTCAAGGATCTCACAACTAAACTGCAGTGGAGGGAAGGGAGACTAGCCAGGGTTGAATGTGAGCAAATGCAGCTGTGTTATCTAGGCTTCACTGGGCAGGTGGCTAAGGCCAAAGCCCTCCTTTAAAAAGGAAGCCTTGATGAGAGCTTTACCTGGTCACTGAAACGTTCAGAGCAGAAAACCGTCCCAGCTCCTTGTTTCCTTGCACCATTTCAGAACAGAGAAGGATGCATGGGATTTAGGCTGAATGTCAGCGGACGCTGTCAGCTTTGTGTGTGGCAAATTCAAATGTATTTCTCATTTGCGAAATTGCAAGAGGATAGTTCAAATGCCACATGTGCATCATTTGAATTTTCAGATTTGCAAAGCATGCTCAAAGCAGCGTGTAGAACACAGGGAGATGGGTTGTCTTCTCTGGAGAATTCGTGTGGAGGAGTGAGGCTCGCATGCCTCAACGTGGGATGTAGCCAAATCTGTGCTACATCCTGCCTGTCCTTGTTGCTAGTTTGGTCAAAATCACCCCAGGGCACGGAGGAGCTACATATGTGCTGTAGTGCCAGAATTGCCGGATATCTTGTCTTGCATGATCTACTTTAAAAAAACAAACTAGAATTCCTATTAGCGACTAA
>NW_015172553.1:1528283-1575508 GCF_001447785.1 Gekko japonicus
CATCAGAACATCCTGACGTTTAAGGCACGACCAATCAGTGTAAAGTAATCCAGAATCAGCCCTCTTACTTAGGAACATGCTGGTTGCTTTATGAATCAGGCTATCCAGCATTCTTTGCAAGAATCCCAACAGGTTTTAGGTGGTTCTTGAGAAGTTGGTCCGTGCTCCGCCAATGAACCATCAGCTCCCTTCTGCCCATTGTGTTAATCATCTTGGGCTCTGGATGCGACATGGCACGTTTGCCAAGTGACAGCTGAGATGGAGAGCCCAGTATAGCAGAAACCACTTTTGCTTGTGGCATTTTCCCTGGCTTCTGCTCTCATAATTCTAGCCCTGGGAGAAAGCTGTTGCCAGAAAAGGCCAATAGAAAAAATCCTGGAATAATATCTTCTATGGTGGCCACTTTTTGGCCTCAGAACTCAGCTGCTCAAAAAGATCTGCTGGCAGTCTGTACCAAATTACCACTGTATATTGTTGAGGATCGTAGAACAGCATTTGCTAGCAATGCTGCTTTCAGTGATTTGGAGTCTTTGGCACATTGCAGTGCACTCCTAAGCAAGTTATACAATTCTAAGCCGATTGACATCAACAGACTTGGACTTAGAAGGGTGTGTTTGGGACTTCACTGTAAGTCAGTCCTTACAGGGTGTCTTCTGGTGGGGTACATAACCCAGGCCCCGGTCACACGGGCAGGAAACTGCGGGGGAGAAGCGTGGCTGTTTGCTCTGGGGCAAACTACTGCGCAGTTACTCGATCAGACCTCCTGTGGAGGTCCTGTGGGGGCACCGTGGAGGTTCCATGGCAAGGGAGAGGTGCTGATCACAGGATGAGCCGGCGCGCAACGAAGAAGCGCGCGCTGCGGCAAACTGGGTTTTTTTAGGGTGTACACGACGAATGCGCATGCTCTGTTGGGTGCGTGTGCGCATCCACAGAGACGTGGACAAAAAAACCACACCTTATTTGCAAGGAGACATGGGCGGGCGCCGGATGCCACCGGAAACGCGATCAGACGCCCGCCCTTGCCCCGCAGTTTCCGGAAACTAGTACCTCCGAGGTACTAGTTTTTTGCCACGCAGTTTCGGCTGGAAGCCTCGGTTGTGCCACGGGAGTGCTACGCTTCCCAGATGTGCTGGTGAGATCGCGCCCGGAAACTCCGCTTGTTTTCCGTCTCACTTGTGTGGCTTCTGTTCCGTGTGACCGCAGCCCCAGTGTAGCAAGGATCTTTGTCAACTTTCCTTGGTCTAGGGGGGGACGGGGGAGTAGGGTTGCCAGATCGAGGCTGGGAAACTCCTGGAGATTTGGGGATGGAGCCTGGGGATGACAGAGACCTCAGTGGGGCACAAGGCCATACAGTCCACCCTCCAAAGCATCTATTTTCTCCAGTAGTCTGGACTGGGCTGTAATTCCAGGGGATCTCCAGGTCCCACCTGGAGGCTGGCATCTCTGCCTCAGTCTCTCTTAAATCCACAGGGCCTTGGCAGCTTTTCTCTCTAATATTAGAAGGCAATAGGGACTTTGTCTTGTAACTTTCAGGTAGGTGCAGAGACTTTGAACTCTATCAATGATTATCTAAAATTGATTCCCTTCCTCTTCCCTTATCCGACAGAATTATCTGGGAGATTCAAGATTAGAAGAATACTGAGTCTACGTTGTAATGGTGAGTACTTATGTTTGCCAGGTGCAGGCTGTGCCTGGTATGCTCTGAGCCTAATAAACAGGGTTAGTGGTCTGTGATATTGACTCAGGGAAATAAAACAACAGGAAGATTTGCCTTTGCTTCCTCATATCAGAGCAAATATTATCTGATCTTGTTGGTGGGGGGGCTTGATCTTGTTCCAACGAAGTGTAAAGTCAGTGATGAGAACAGAAAGAGCATGGTATACTTTTGGCTTCAGCATGATGGACAGAGCTTAAGGTCCTCTGAACCTGAAATGGGCTGTGGCTCAGTGGTAGAATATCTGGGTTTAATTCCTAGCAGTGCAGTCAGAATTTGCTGGCTACTAAGGCATGGATCCACACAATTAAATTTTGGTTACAACTCCATTTCAACTCTGACCCCTTCAGTTATATGTACCAACTACTTTCGGAATCTGTTAATTCCAGATGGCTATCTTACATCGAAGCCAAAATAAGTTCCCTGAATTTGTCCCTAGAATCCTTATATATGCTTTCTGAGTCTGAGGCCTTTTTAATAATAAAATCTAGATTATTGGGATCAGAGCTACAAACTCTTTATAGCCTGTCTAACAGAACCTGTTCTCCCTTACAACTGGGGATTATTCCTAATGCAAATCTTCCAGCAGTATACCTCTATCAACTCATAGCTCCAAATTTGCGTAGAGCCATATCCTTGGCTAGATTTAATGTTCTTCCTTCAGCTATCTTATCTGGCAGATTCCAAGGGATTCCCTATCCTAGCAGGTGCTGTCCTTGTATGAAGGATTGTGTTGAAACTGTTGCCCATGTCCTCTTCCAGTGCCCTCTCTATTTGGCGTCCCATCGGGATCTTCTATATCCCATATTAGGCCATTTTTTAGAGACCCCTGATGATTTTAAGCTCCTTTTCTTGCTCGATAACTCAGATACAGAAATAGCTGAAATAGCAGCAAAGTTTCTCTGCAGTGCCATGGCCCTACGGCCTGATAAATGATATTATGAACTAGGTTTTTTATGATGATACTCTGTGATGTTACTCGGCAATTTTAATTTGACTCTGTATGATTCTGTACTTTATTTATATGCCAATAAAAGGCTTTGGATTGGATTGGTTTAATTCCTAGCTTCTCCAGTTCGAACGATCAGGAAGTCAGTGATGTGAAGGTCCTCTTTGTGAGACTGGAGGGCTGTTGCCAGTTAAGAGTAATCACCACTGACCTAGATTAGATCAATGGTCTGATTTATTATAGGGCAGCATTATGTGGCCATGTGTTCAGCCTTCTTTGCTCCAGTACATACTGTATATGTTCTCTAGTACTGCTGAGCATGGAATCCTCTGCATGCAAACATGTGCTCTTCCCCTGAGCTATGCGATCCTCCCATGTAGTAAAGGGGAACCAGTGGAACTAAGTTGTCCGAAGGCAACAAACACGTACCACCTCTTCAGCCACCCATACCAGATAAAATATAAACATCTAGCTTGCTTGTCAGTAGTGAACTTCATTGAGTGTTGGACCTTTTTGACAGGCCTGTTCCCATTTGGGGATTGCACATCTAACTGCTTGAGCTTAGCTTGTGTGGAGCAACTGTCTGAGGGTTGCCAGCTCCAGTTTAGAAATTCTTGGAGATTTGAGGGTAAAGTTTGGGGAGGGCAGAGTTTAGGGAGGGGAGAAACTTCAGCAAGGTATAATGTTGTACAGTCCACCCTCCAAAGCAGCCATTTTCTCCAAGGGAACTGATCTCTGTCATCTAGAGATCAGTGGTAATTCTATGAGATCTCCAGGCCCCACTGTCTCAACAGGGTTTTTTGAGGATTGGGAAGCTGCCATTATGCTTAATCCTGTTCCCAGATCTGTTCCCTACTTGCTGTGGAGGATTCCTTGGAAGTGACCATCTAGAAGTCCAAGTGTATTCTCCCTGGTTTTATGGCCAAGCATCCTGCTCATGCCCTAGATCTCTGTTACCCTTTTGTTTGTTATGCTGTTTAACAATTGATATCCTGTGGCCTTTAGGCAGGAAGCTGGGGAACCATCAAGGGATCTACTTCCTTCAGTGCTGAAGAGGATGCCCAGAAACTTCGAAAGGCTATGAAAGGATTGGGTGAGTGTTCTCCTGTGCCTCACTAATTCTTGTCCAACTCAGCATAAGCCTCCTGCATCTTCTCTGCCCGGTGCTGTGGAATTTTAGTACTTCTGCTTTAAGCTGTTGATTCTTGAACAAGGCAGGCCATGTGTTCTGCATGAAAGGAGGTGAGAAATATTTTGAGGTAGAAGGCCTTGGTTACTTGGCACGAAGGTAAAACAAAAAGTCGCAGTGTACTTGACTATAGTGGATGCTATAAACTGCAAATCGAAATTGTTGTGTCAGGATTTGTCTCTGCCGGTCCGATCAGCTCTTTTGTGGCTTAATCCACAGGCTTTGCTCCTTCTCTGAGCTGATGGCGTGCAGTGATGCAACCACGGTCCCCCAAAATAATGATGTTTGCAGAGCAGAGCAGTAGATGGCCTGACAGATTTAAAAATTGCTGGCTGCCTTGACCTGGATAGCCCAGGCAAGCCCAATCTTGTCAGATCTCGGAAGCTAAGCAAGTACCCTGGCAAGTACTTGGATGGGAGACCTCCAAAGAATACCAGGGCCAGGAGGCAGAGGCAGGCTATCAAGCCACTTATCTGAATGTCCTCCATGCCCCATAGGAGTTGCCAGAGGTCACCAAGACTTCTAGGCACGGGCATTTGTGCACGCACACACACAAAAATACAAAAAAAAAGAGAATTGCTGGCTAAGGGGCTGGAGGACTGAATGTAGAAGAGGATTTTAAAAGATGGAGGTGTTTGAGTACACACTAGAATCTGCTTAAAACCTAACAATATATTTGTTATGTGGTGTCTTGGAAGAGAAGAACCTTTGCATGGCTCTAGAGGACAACATTTGCCTATAGCTGTTGAAGAGGTTGTTTTCAGATCCCAACTCTGTTCTATTACTATGGGAAACTATCAGCCAAAACTTCTTTATTGCCAGTGGCTGGTTTCTAGCAGAAAACCAATTGTGTTTTTCTCCCATTGGGGGAGTCTTGCTACTTAAGTTTCAAATAAATTAGTTATTTTCTTCCCTTGTCCCAGGCACAGATGAAGATGCCATTATTGAAGTTTTGACCAAGAGGAATTTGGCCCAACGACAGCAAATTGCAATTGCTTACAAAAGCTCCATTGGCCGGGTAGGTGGTATCAAAGTTTTTGCCTTCTGTATTCGGTGAAAGGAAAACTCTTATAGCCTCACTCTAAAATTATGTCATAGGGATCTTAATGTTGATTCCTATGTGCGGAAGAGTGTGGGGAACCCAGATATTCCCATTCAGTCCTGGAGTTGTGGATGTGTGACATTATCTACAGTAGGATGTATTAAATTAAGGGGAGATCATTTTACTATTCTCATGGTGCATAGAAATGCTTTTCAGGTTTCCAGGAATGAAATGTTTTTCTGTGTAGGCTACAAGTGACTTACATAGCTGTGTGGGCATACAAACTAGTACAGATGCTTGTGAGCTACTAATTCTGAGGAGTTTATATGCATAGTTGAGTTTGTTGAGCAGAATATTGGACAGGGGGCAAGGTCTGCATAGTTGCTGGATTCTGGGTGAGTCATTTGGCTTTAAATTCCCGTTCAGAACATGGGCCACGTTAAAGACATCATAGGTTGTACTGAGGACAAATAAACAACATTTTATAAAAATTTCCTTATTAGTAAATATTGATGGTGAAGCTGTCTGTGTTTATGATCCTGGTACGCTTTTCAGGCAATCTAGCAATATTCCCATACATGGACCATAATTGAACTAGCGTCAGCCTAGCACCGTTAATCCCTTCATAGTGTTTTCTTCATTCGTATTGCCATCAGGAAAAGGAAAAATGTCCAGGCCCCTGGAGACAGAGAGGTTAATGATTTGCTAGGCTGCAGGTTTGGTCAATTGATTTTCTTGCATAAACGTTCTTTGTTCATGAAACAAATTGTATGTTGTTACTTCATTTATTGCCTGCTTTACTTACTGAAACTCAGATCTCTGGATCCATAAAATTCTTTGGGACAAAACACAATTCTCTTTGGCTTTGCATGCCTAGAAGTTCTTCCCTCCAACCTTTCTTATTAAACAACATGGTGAAATTTTAAGTACATTGATCTTACCCTTGCTTCCCTGTTGCAAAGGACTATTCTCGTCAGTGTGTCTGTGCCACACTGAGACCATTTTCCTAACCACCTCTGTGTGACATAAAAATGTGATGCCTTTATTGATCAAGAACATCTCTGTCCCCCTCCCCCTACAGGATTTGATTGCTGACCTAAAGTCTGAACTGAGTGGAAATTTTGAGAGGACCATTGTTGCACTGATGACTCCCATCACACTGTATGATGTTCAGGAACTGAAGAACGCTATGAAGGTTTGCAAGTGCTTTACTAGAAGAGCCTGTGAATTTAGTGCAATGCACACAATTCCAACAAAATTGTCATGGGGACAGTGTGGCCTGGAACTAGGGCTGTGTGAACTCTGTACCCGGATTGTGTGAGTAGAATAAATAATGTACGTCTTCTGTTGGCGGAGTTCCCACTTTCACAGTGATTGGGACTAAGGTGGCATGGACACTAACAGTGCAATCCTAAACAGGTCTACTTAGAATCCTAATCAAATCTATTCAGTGGGCTAACTCACTGGAAAGTGTACTTGGGGTAGCACTGCAGGAGAATAATGTATGGGATTGCATGCCCAATAGAGTTTAGGGTAGGAAATAGCCACAATATAAGAAGTTCTAGAGCATTATTTAGAGTACTGAAGTAAACATATCACACTGACTATAGAGAACTCTTATGTCCTTTCCTTCATCTTATTTGAGAAATGTACAGACATGGAAGATTTCCACATGCGTAACAAATAGTCCTTGCAGAAGTACTAAAATAACTCCTTTTTTGTCTTCACTAAGTGAAAGCAATTCCATCCCTACTGTCTCTTGCACGTACGCAAGTCATAACACAAGGGACCTCTTCTGATACAATTTGAAAACTAAATTAAATGAAATCATGTGACTCTGATGCACGTTCCATTGCTCCATATGGACATTTGGTATTTCATTAAAAATTTTATTAAATCACCATTGCGTACTACTGCTTATGCAAACAAAACTGCACTAAGTACATTTTCCTTTCTGTGCATATATCACTGAATCCAATCTGATGTCTGCCCATTTGCAAGCTTTTCTCTGCACTGATGAGGACCAGATGTGCTCATCTGGTCATGTACTGTAAAACTACAGTCTGCATTTCTTTAGCAAATCTAATATGTAAATGTGTACAGCCCATGTTCTAACTTCAGTTAAGTAGTATGTTTAATTTTTTTTCATTTACCTTGCTATAGTTGTTGATTACCTTTTAGCCATATCAGCTGCCAAGGTGGTTTACTATATTAATGTGTCAGGAGATTGATAATGACCTGATGAATACTATTCTGAGCAGGACTGTGTGTGTAAAGTGCTGTTACGTTGCAGCCAATGTATGGCAACTCCGTAGGTTTTTCAAGGCAAGAGGAAACAGAGGTGGTTTTTTCCATTGCCTGATTCTGAGCAGCAACCCTGAATTTCCTTAGTGGTCTCCTACCCAAGTACTAACCAGGTCCAACCCTGTTTAGTTTCCAAAATCTGATGAGATTGGGTTAGCCTGGGCCATCCAGGTCAGGGCTGAGCTGAGTTAATATTATTATATTTTTCAAGGCCCCTGGGATCCTTTTTCATCTTGGTATTTTGTCTTTTTTACTAAGCCTAGGATAGTTATGTCCAAGTCCTGCCAGTTACTCACACCTCTCCCTTTCTTTGTGGTAATACTGTTATATCTGCATCTACTTAGGGGGCTGGGACAGATGAAGGCTGCCTGATAGAAATTTTGGCTTCTCGTACAAATGATGAAATCCGACGGATTAATGAAACCTACAAACACCGTGCGTATTAAGACTTTGTTTGGGCTGATTTTCTGATGCTTCCTGTGTATCCCCATTTCAACCGAGCTTGTGCAGTAGAAGATCTCAATGCATTGTTCCCATCACATCTGTCTCCCCTTTAATAGTCCTGAGTATCAGCTTTCTGAGGCACTGTCCTTGCTTTGTGTTGGAGACCACCTCTGGTTCAAAGGTGGCTATGCAGTCTTTCAAAATGTTAATGTAGCTGCTGTGTTTTGAAATGCACTCCCACGCACCTTTTAAAAACAACTATGTTTTGGGATCTTGACAGAGTATGGAACTCACCTTGAGAAGGACATTGTCTCTGACACGTCTTCGATGTTGCGGAGAGTTCTGGTATCTCTGGCAACTGTAAGTAATTTTGGTCCTAAAAGGGTATTTACTGTTTGGGGTTTTTTCACAGATGAGAAAAGGAGTTTGTTTCTTTCTAGTTTGGTGTCTCTTAAGGCCCAGTGCTGTAGATTACCACCTAGCTAGCCTCTGTGGATGGGCTGGCCCTGAGAGAGCTATGTCTTCCAACTTGGAATGAATGCTTTCTCAACGGTGGTAGAGTTCTAAAATGCAGGATTTCAAACATAGATAGGAAGTATGATTGCTGGTTCCTTAAGTGAGAGTGCCTTTATTTTTACACACACCCCTCTAGTGTGTATATGTTGTTGGAGTTATTCACATGTCAGAGTAAAGAGTGGCTTTGCTCAAGTCCTGGTTGGTCTATTAGATGTGTGTAGCAAAGCAGACCTACACCATAAACCACAGTTTGGTCATAAACCCTGGTTATAGTTCACTGCTTGTGTCCTTTCCCTCTTCCAAGAAGAGGCAGTCCCAAGTGCTCAAGGATTTCTAAGCAGCTGGCAAAGTTTCACTTTTTGTAGGCTGCTTACTGTTTGCTGATTGAATAAAAAGAGTCAGGAAGGGGAAGTCAAGATTCTTTGGAGATCTTTAAGCCATTCTTGACAAATCTGGCTGTCGGTGTCATTCCGGCTTCATTCGTGGCTATCTTACAACATTCAGCTTTCCCTTTCAGTCTAGCCACTTCACTATATTTCCTGTTTCTTTCCCATATGAAATAAAAACAAATCTTCTACAGCTTGAGAACAAACTCATGAGAGAAGAAGAGGAGGAGGAGATCGGATTTATACTCTGTCCTTCACTACCCAAAAGAGTCTCAGAGCGGCTTACAATCTCCTTCCCCTTCCCCTCCCCACAACAGACACCCTGTGAGGTACTAGGTAGGGCTGAGAGAGCTCTGACAGAAACTGCTGTTGAGAGAACAGCTTTGAGAGAGCCATGTGGTATAGTGGTTAATGTGACAGACCAGGGTCTAGGAGGCTTAGATCTGAATCTTCACTCTGACAAGAAAGCTCTCTGGGTGATGTTGGGCTGGTCACACACTTTCAGCCTAACATACCTCACAGAACTGTTGTTGTAAGGACAAAATGAAGGAGGAGACAAAGATGTTGCAAGCCACTTTGTGTCCTCATTGGGGAGAAAAGTGGGGTATAAATATATGAATAACTGATTGGGTCACACACTCCCGGGATAAAAATGGTTTGAAAGGGAGCTCTTTTTAGTTAGTTGTGAGCAGTGTTCCCTCTAAGTTGAGTCAGTGTGAGCTAGCTCATAGTTTTTTAGCCTCCGACTCATCCATTTTTGTCCTCGCTCAGGAAGGGTGGCTCCCGAGCAAACTCATTTATGCAGTAGCCCAATCGCTCACTCACAACTTTAATGCCAGGAGCTCACAAAGTAGAATTTTTGCTCACAGTACTCCACAGCTTAGAGGGAGCATTGGTTGTGAGTACTGCCTGCTCACATGGTGGGACACTGTATGGACTTGTTATGGAAAAGGGCAAGGGTGACAGAGGTGTGATCAGGGCTAGGCTGTTGAAGTATAAGAATAAGTAACCCAAAGTTGCCATATTTTTTCATTCTCTTCCCTTCTCTGCCAGTTTATCTTTCTTGTCAAGGTGACACACACCCATGTGCATATGCAAAGTTCTTCCAAGGCTTGTAAGCCATCTTCCTTGGCAAACCCATCTCACAAACACCCACCATGTTTTCTGCATGACTCCTTGCTAAGTAAATTCAGGCCACTTAAGCAATCAGCTGTGTACTTTCCTCCCAACACCCCACATATTATTCTCCAGCTGCAGCAAAAATGCCACATGTTACTCATGAGAACTGCTTGTATTTGCAAAGCTTGAAAAACATTTTTAAAACCACAGTGCACAAATACCCCTTCTCAGTAAAGGTCACACAATATGGGCTTGCTTTTGTGCTTGAAGAGGTGTATGTAGTCTGTTTGCATGTACATGCATGCACAAGAACACTCAGCAACCTATATTCTTCTGTAGCAACTAAATTATATGGGAAGGAAAGTACAGCAAGTAAGCAGTTTGTGAACCACTTTTGACTGTCACAGTGTTTTTGTGGAGCAATCGCTGTTGTGTGTGTTGGCAAACTGAATAAAAGCCTATGATTAAGAGAGATCTCTTGTCCTACTGCCTTTTAAATTTCTTTTTTGGAGAAACTGGAACTGCACAGTTATGCTTGGTGAGTCATTAATAGCTGGAAGGGATGTGGGTGGCGAGAAGGCTTGTAGGAGAGCAGAGAGGGTAGCAGGGTGTGTCCTGGGAAAGACTCAGAAATAGCCAAATGTTGCCAGAACAGCTAGGAATTTTTAGCTGCTCTGTGTTGCTAACTCTGTATCCAGGTGGTGCCAGGGGCAGACCTACTGAACAAACTGGGATTTCAGAATTATAACACACCACAGCTGCTATCAACAAACACATCTATAAGAATTCCAGTTTAGTGCCCTCAACATACTACAGGTTGTTGAGGGGCCTGCTAAACTTTATAAACTGTGATTTATTGAATGCAGGGGCTTCAAGTGATAGAATAAATACTTAACCCTTGCAGTTACTACAAAGGGATAAATTACAAAAATCATCATGCGAAAGAATCAATCATTCAGAGAAAAGAATACCTCATCACAAGATGACTTCCATCACATTCTCACTTGGTGAAGATTTTTTCCCCATTTGAACCTCCAAAAGGCTGGTGTTTCACCATGTCTTGGAAAACTTAGCAGAACTTGTCTAAAAGATAGTTCTTTCTCCCCTTTGTTAATTTACCGTCCTTGTTAAGGAGGTGGCGGCGGCTACAAGCATGGATGGTTTTAAGAGGGAATTGGATAAACATATGGAGCAGAGGCCAATCAGTGGCTATTAGCCACAGGGTATAGATAGGAACTCTCAGTCTGGGGCAAGTGCTGCTCTGTATTCTTGGTGCTTGGGGGGAGCAACAGTAGGAGGGCTTCTAGTGTCCTGGCCCCACTGGTGGACCTTCTGATGGCACCTGGTATTTTTGTCCACTGTGTGACAGAGTGTTGGACTGGATGGGCCATTGGCCTGATCCAGCATTGTCGTCTCTTATGTTTAATGTGCCCCCCCCCCAATATGTGGGGCATTTCCCTTTTATGTTCTCCCATCTTATACAACTTTCTCTGCCAGTTCAAATATAACATTAAGTTGTCTGTTTTTATATTATCATTATCTGAAATAGGTTGAATCTAACAAACCCATTTCATTTCTAGGGCAACAGAGATGATAGCAACTATGTCGATGAGGGCCTTGTCCAACAAGATGCCCAGGTCTGTAGCTTTTCACACAAATGGACTCTATTTCATTTCCTCTCTGCTTCAGGGCTGAGGGGATGGCTTTAGAGGAGCCATTTTTTTCCAGTTAAAAGCGAACAACTTCTTAGTCAACAAAGAAGTTATTGGATAGATTCCGCCATCATGAATTAAACAATGGTGGGACAACTGTTAATAGTTTTCTAACAGCCCCAGTCCTTTGCACCTAGAATTAAGCTCCAGTCCCTGTTAATAGGGACTTTCTCCAAAATATGTGGGTGTCATGGTGCCCTATTAGGGATCACTGTTGTAAGACTTTTCTAACCAGCCTTTGCCAACCAATTCAGGAAGTGTTGCAACTTGCAGGTGTTTGGGGGGGGGGATGTAAATCCAGATCTACAGAGGAGGCTGCTGCCTTTGTGTCTCAGTTTTGAAGTTCTGGGGCATCTGGCTAGCTGCTTTGTGAAAGAGGATGTTGGACGAGATGGGCTTTTGGTCTGATCCAGCAAGATGATGAGGTCTCGATCCTTTCAAAACTAGCACTTTAATTTTTCCGCACTTTTATAATGTTC
The DNA here is from genome assembly GCF_001447785.1 of Gekko japonicus. Lineage (NCBI taxonomy): Eukaryota > Metazoa > Chordata > Lepidosauria > Squamata > Gekkonidae > Gekko > Gekko japonicus. The sequence goes on from NW_015172553.1 coordinate 1,540,138, forward strand.
AGTGCCTGTATGAAGCTGGGGAGGCCAGATGGGGGACAGATGAGGCCCAGTTCATGACTGTCCTCTGTTCCAGAAACAAACATCATCTAGAAAAGGGTAAGATTTCTATTGCTCTGTCTTATTCTTCTAAAAATACTTCTCTGGTTGGGGATCTGTGATGCATTAGGACAAATACAAATAAAGTATACTCTCCTTAATGCTGTACGTGTAATAGAAGGAAGAATTTTACATCAATTTTAATCTCATTTCCCTTATATTAATTATCTTCTCTGGAGGATGCCAATTAACTTGCAAACAACAGTTGCACAGTTCAAGGCTTGGCTTGCGTAATTTAGCTCAGGGCCCTTGCAGGAGTCTCACCACTTCAGTCAGTCTTGCAGAATTCTCTTCAAGTTTCCTCTTCAGCCTGTTCCAGCATAATTCCCTTCTCCATGGAGGAGGTGCATGAGACATATTGGCCCCAAATATTTTCATTTCTGACATAAGCTTCCGGATACCTTTACAAAGATAGGTAAAATTAGCCCCTACACAAGTATTCAAATGAATGAAGTTATTGTAATCCAGATCTGAAGATGGTATGCTACATGTTTCACATGGAAAGGTCATCTGAAAAACAAATCTTTGTGTTAGATCCTTTCTTTAGGGACTTTTGGATCCTTTTAGTACTTGACACACTAAAAAACCTTCTCAAAGTCCCCCCACAAGTGACAGTCTGTACAACTAGAGCATGCCCTTGCTTCCAGATTTGGTCTCGCTGCCTGTAAAGAGCCAGAGTAGTATAGTGGTTAGAGTGTTGGTCTAGGATCTGGGAGGCCCAGGTTCAAATCCCCAGCCACAGAAGCTCTCTGGGTGACCTTGGGACAGTTGCATACTTTGAGCACAACCTATCTCACAGGGTGGTTGCGAGGATAAAATGGAGACGGGGAGAATGGAAGCCACATTGGTTCCCCATTGGGACGAAAAGTAGGGTATAAATGAAGTAAATGATGAAGTTTCAGAAAGACCTTCAGTTCTGAGGACCATGTTTCCTTCCCCAGATCTACTATCTATTTTTTTTTAAAACCAATGGCTCACACGTTGCTTGGAACTTGAAAACTCACTGCTTATACACCAATGGAAAAGTATCAGGAAAAATGCAACAGAAATGAAACTATTAAGGCCCAATATGTCTCATGCATCTCCTCTGTGGAGAAGGAAATTATGACAGAACTGGCCAAAGAAGAAACTGGAAGAGAATTTTGCAAGACTGATTGCCTTGATAAAGGAGTCTAGCACCTACAGTCTCCCATAAATAAAGACTGATCCAGTAGAATCTAGCACCTACAGTCTCCCATAAATAAAGTTAAGACTGATCCAGTAGAAACATATATTTAGACTATGCTAGGCATAGATAACATTATTTCAAAATGTCTTCTTAAGCACTTAATCAGGTTGGAGGTGTAATTATTTGCCCTGTTGCACATGATGTGGGCGTGCCCAATTCTGGAAACTGTGCTGTAATTAACCACTGTGGAAATCATAATTCCAGCACTATGAAGACTCTCTCATTAGGTCAGAGAAAATGAATTTTGAGTGCTGTGCCTGAGGCAAAGCAAATTATAATGCTAGGACAAACAACTGCCATCCATATACTAAAGGATGGAAGAACTAATTTCACCCTCAGTTCCTAGACTTGTCTGCTATCAAATAGGGATGTGCAAGGAGGAAAAAATAATTTTTTTCTGGATTCAGGTCTATTGGACCCAAAAAACTATTGGTATTTCCTGATATTCCTGAATCCGTATATCAGTATGGTATTGAGATTCGATAAATATTGGGGAAACCTGAATTTTTTCAGCTCCAATAGACCTGAATCTTTCCCCAGATCTATCAGGACAACTTTTGATCAGACATGTGCTGCATCTGATTGAAAATACTCATGGTGGACCAGGTCCAGAAGGTCCACCACACATCTCATGTCACACATATCTCAGTAGCCAGATCATGTTTTGCACAGTTACCCATCTTGCTCACCTGGCAGATGGAGCACATGTTTATCTCTCTGGGAGATTAATCTCTGCTCGACTGACTTCTTGGTGCACTTTATGGCTCTCTTCTCTGGGAAAACAAGCACCTGTCTGGATCCCAGCAACTTAAGCACCATGAATCCCCAAATCACAACCATAGTAACCCTGACTGAACTTGCAATTCATACCCACAGAGCAATCTTTAATCAGTAGACTATTTAACCAAAGATTTAGTTCATTAATTGTAGGGGCAATTTTAATTGATAGGCCCCTCAACTAATGACATATCAGAGGTTACATTTATTTCTGGTGTGTTACTTTAATAGGAAAAGAGATAGAAAATGTTAAGGTATTCTGATGTTTATAAACTGTAAGTTCCCTTGTACATACTCAAATTTCAAAAGCTTACCAGAATGGACACAAGAATCTCATACCTGGACAGCCCAATCAGTGTTCTCAAATGTTACTTGGACTTAATCTGCAGACTCAAGTTTCAGGATCTGGCAGTAAATTCCCACTCTGTCTCAGTGGCATCTCCCAGCTCAGTTACTAGAGTGTTTCTTTAAGCCCCTGATATTTTGATGCAGAATGTTTATATCAGAGTTACACTAAAAATGGGAGTACTACTCTTCAGAATTTTCTTGTACAGAAAAATGCTCTTTCTCTTTTCAGTATTTCGCGCCTACCAGAACCTCTCTGGTAAGGACATTACAGAAAGCATTAAATCTGAGATGTCAGGTGACCTTGAAGATGCTTTATTAGCAATAGGTAAGTGTCTTATTAAACTGTAGAATTAAATTTGGGTGTAGATTTTCTGTTACTGACCATTTTTGGCAAGCCAAGGAGCAGAAGTGCTTGCAATAGTTACCTTGCTTGTGTTCTTAGGGGTTGGTTTGCTTTTATTATGTTTGTATCCCCTCCACTCATGCACATACTTTCCAAAGACTTCAAGGCAACAGACACATTATCCCATTTTTATCTTCACAGCCTGCCTTTGGTAAGTTAAGCTGACAAAGATTCAGGCCCAGGGTCATTCAGCAAGCTTCATGGCTGACAAGGATTTGAACCTAGATCTTTCCGTTTGCTCCTTTTTGGTTCCCCCAGGCTAATGGCAGCTTTTGAACTGGTTCTTATAGAGAGGTTAAGAACTCCTCTACTAGATGTTTCCAGTTAGCAAAGTGCTAATTACACAGAATGCTTGTATTTTCATAATTTACGGTGGCACTCTGTTGTTGCAGAGCAAAAATTATGCTTTCCTGCATATACGTGTGCTGCTCAGGAAGTGTTGACAGTGGGTTTGAGCAATTGTCACTCAACCTGATTGACAGGCTGAGTGTAGCTAATGAGTTCAGATTTTGTCTGTTGGACCTGTGAAATGGCCTTCTGCCAAGTCATACCTTTGCTCCATCTAGCTCAGCATTGGCTACTCTGCTCTTGACCGCTCAGGCAGCTGTCATCTCTTGCTTTGCTAACCTTGCTTCTTTTTCTTCTTACAGTAAAATGCATGAGAAACAGGAGTGCCTACTTTGCTGAAAGACTGTACAAATCCATGAAGGTAAAAAAAAAGTGTAATGGGTTTAATTCTTTAAAGCACACACCCACCCAACTAGGATGACTCCTTTGTGTATGGATCAAACAAAACTGTGTCCTCAGTTGTTTAAATGTCTGAAATCCCCAAATCTTGCAACTAGAGGGACAGATATCTACATTTGAAATGTATTCATGGTGTGTTGTGGTGGAATCTGGGAAACTTTAACAGGGTTTCTTAAGCACCACACCCAGGCCCATAGCCAACATTTTTTAAATACAGGGGGCCTTTAAATAAGTCAGGGGGCACCCCGTGCCCACCCCTGCTCCCCCCCAAGGGAGCGCCTGGCCTGGATGGGAAGTAAGGGGGCCTTGGTGGTAAGTCAGGGGGCCGGGCCCTGTGATGCCCCACTGTAGCTACGAGCCTGACCACACCACAGAACAGGGGCTCCCAAACTCTTTGAGCCTGTGGGGGGGGCACCTTTGGAATTCTGCCACAGAATAGTGGGTGCAACCGCAGAATGGCTGCTGCAGGAGGTAGGGCCAACCACAAAATGTCAGGGAGTGACATTATGCATCACTCTGATAGTAACTCTTCAACATTTCAGGCAGCAGCTCAGGATGAGTTTTTTAGAGGAACATATTGTTTAAAAATATTTTCTTGCTTACAGCTGATCTTTACTTACACAGTGAGGATTTTTGGGCTGTGGTGGCAGCTGCTGCCAAATCAATGTGTATGTGTTTTTTAATCTGCACGGGCAATTAGATGTCCAGTGGCAAATCAGAAGCCCTGTAGGGCAAAAGCCCTTGGCCACACCCACTTTAAAAAAAAACACTCAGCAGGCACCCCCCTGGGGAACGCTGACCTGAGGGAAGGGTTGTAATGTAGACATGAAAACAACAAAGGAAGGCAACATTTGGGAAAGACTGGCTCATTCTGTTGAGTGAAAACTTTGCACAAACCCAGAACTACTACAACTTTACCCAGTCCCCCTTTTGTTTTCTAAGAACAGACCCAAAATCAACAGCACACTTTCAAAACTCTTTCTGTCTTCATTCTGCCCAGAGGTGCATTTCAGTGTTCTCTATATATTGGCAGATTGCATTCTTGTTGCTTTAAGCACTATCAAAGGGGGGGGGACTAATTCTAGATTCCTGTTGCATACTAATTTCAAAATGTGGTGAATTCATTTTCAAAACTCCTTCCCTAATGCTTGAGTACTAGGAACATATTAGCACATAGAATTTCTGATACAGGAAGGGCATCTGTTTGTGGCACCCGGCTCCTCGTCATCCAAACTGATATCTCTAAGGTTTTTGGGTTATTGGGGAAGAGGTTTTGTATGGAATTGGACTCATTGTTCTTTGATCTCTGTGATTTTAATGTGGAACACCCACAATGATGCCTTTCTTAAATTCCAGCATCCATTAACTTTAATTGATTACCACACACTGGGTCTGTGTACATGTAGCACTCAGGTCCCCACTTCACCCAAAACAAGCATTGAAAGTGTGTGTGTGGACACTTACCACTTTACATAACAGAGATTGCAGCCCTATATGCAGCTGTTTGGGGGTAAGGCCTATTGACTTAGTAACAGAGTGCAAAATATGTTAAGAGGTAGCTAAACTGTGATTTTGAATATGTACTGATATTTGCTACAAAACTTATATTGATTTGATATCTCTAATTGCCATGACTTCACCCAAAGAATCCTAGGAATTGTATTTGGGTGAGGTGCAGAGAATTCTTATGAAGATCCCTTGCAAGTGCATGCCCCCCCCCATAATTACAATTCCCAGGATTCCCTGGGAAGAATGAATAACTACTTAAACCGATTTAAGTCTGCAATGTAGGGTTGCTTCAGATTTTTTTCTTTTCTCCTCCACCAAGGGTTTGGGGACTGATGATAACACACTCATTCGAATCATGGTGTCCCGCTGTGAAATTGACATGATAGATATTAAGGCCGAGTTCAAACGGCTATATGGAAAATCCCTCTACTCCTTCATTAAGGTGAGTTTGGTTTTGCTTGTGGGAAGCTCAAGTTAATTTACGTGCACATAAGCATTTGGCCATAGTTAAGCAAGCCAAGGAGAATAAAAAGCACACTATAGCACAAAATCCTCCTATGCAAGCTTTGCTGCACTGAATGGAGCACTGCTGTGCTCTTGCCCATCTTGGCAGGGCTGATCGAAGACATTTTGCCACTGGAGTGTGCCACAAGAATTCAGAGGCCAACAATCTAATAGTGATTTGTGTTTCTCTTCCAGGGAGACACCTCAGGAGACTACAGAAAAGTTTTGCTCCGTCTGTGTGGTGGTGGTGAAGATTAAGAAATGAATTATCCGTGTCCTCTGCTTTTGGCACGGCCATTTATCCGTGTCCTCTGCTTTTGGCACGGCCTATAGCTGACCTTTAAGTGGTCTCAGCCTCTTGCAATAATGCTTTCATTTCTTGGAGAATGCTCCAATGTAAACAGAGTGTCAGTTTTGCATTGTTAAACCGAGATTTTGCCAGCTAGAAGATCTGTTCAAGTAAGCTTTGATAGATTATCACCTCCTTGGTAGCAGGAGGGGGGCTATTCAATGTAGAAAGTATGATTTTTTTTAATGGTCTGTTTCATTGGGGTCCTGGCTTTTCATCTTGCAGAAAGGTGTCTAGCCACAAACCAGAAACTTTGCTGTTGCTCCTTTTGACTGCGGTGGTGATTGCACATCTTGCTATTGGAAATATTTAATGGAGATCAAGTTAGGCTCTAGGATACTTTAGAGATCCTGTCTGCTGCATTGTTTAAGTTGTCCTAAGTGCTCTTCCTTGCATACTGGCCGGGCTTCATAAAATATTGATATAATTAAAGGTGCCAGTAAACAGATGAATCCTTGCCCAATATGTGTGTGTCTCTTTTTTGTCTTGAAATTAAAACTAACCCCACTGGATGGGAACAATAACCCTATTTTGTTTTCAAAGATGCAAATAAGTGCCAGATTGTAATATAGAGACATGCCTAATTCTACTCTGGGTTGAGGCCCTTTTCTCATTTATGCTTATGGGCAGGTCTCTGATACACAGTCTAGTAACCCATGTTGAATCCTGTGATTCTTTCTTTTAAGAACATGTGCCTAGTCCTCATACTTATGGGGAAACCCCACCTTCCTAAATCCTTTAAAAACTACAGGGCCTGTGTTGGGCTTCTATTAGCTATGGAGATTTTCTCATTACAGATACCTCTGTGTCCCTGATACTGGTCTCTTGCAGGATATTCTGTATTTTCCTTTCCAAGCCATATACGAGAAACTGGACAAATTCCAAAGTCTGTGCATAGGAACATGCCTGTATGTACACACATGTTGAGTACAATTTCTGCCAACAGAATGTAATCCGCAGGATAAGTGAATGCATGCAGATATGTATAGTATCAGTCAGAATATTGAATGTTTGTGGTATGTAATTTAGGATTCGGTACTCCTGTATTTACCCCGGTTATGGTGTTGGCTGTTCACAATATGTAGACTTCTTTCATTTGAATATATGCAAATTCTGACACATTTTTGTACCTTTTCTACAATATGGCAGAGGTAACCTTGAATTGTTTCTTAAGCCTGAGTTTTCTTATTCATGTGGGAATGCTGCTTTGGAGCAAGCATCAAACTGAAATCTTGATTCTGTGTAATGCAAGACTTGCTCTCTATCAGAATGGAACCTCAACTTCAATCTGAACAGGAAACTTTTCCTAATAAAGTGGGGTATTTTTCAGGATAAAGCAATTGTGAAAGTATGATACATAACTGGAGGAAAATATTCTTCTGACATAGATCAGTACACAGTGACCATCTGAAGTATGAAGTGGCGTTGTGATGCTTGCTTTGCAGTTCAATAAACCAAATATGCCTCTGCTGGTATAAGGTGTTTTGTTTTTAATGGACCAAAACAGCTAGGCCAAGAGCTTCTCAGATTATCTCATCATGAGCCCCTGAAGGCGGAACAGAACCTGAACAAAGACCTGGTCTCCTTCTGCACTTCATTTAATGTCTGGCATTGGGAATGCACAGACCAACAGGGTTAGCATTTCCTATTTTTCAGCAAAAATCATTCTCCCTGCATGTTAAACTACAAGGAAGCAGTAAATCTGAAATGGGGTGGTGGTGGGGAATAATTCCCAGCTTCACTTTTTAACAGAAGATTTACAGTAGAGAGAGGAGGATGGCATTCAAGTAACATGTTCAGAAAGGACTGGAAGGAATTTATATCACTCTTAGAAACTGAGATGATAGGATCCTGTAGTATGTGTTTGAGAAATCTGTGTATGTTTTTTTTTAATTACTCCCTCAAGCCCAAGAACATGTTAATTAACGTACTGATAGAAAAGAGCTTCAGTTGTATAAACAAAGAGGCTGACGATCCTCTGTCCATAAGGGCAAAGATAGAATTGCACTAATCATCTTCCCTTCTGGTGGTCTGTGAAGGCTGGAATATGAGGCTACAAATCTTGGCCTGTCATTAACTCACTCTGTGTGTGTGTGTGTGTGTGAAGTACCGTCAAGTTGCCTCTGACTTATGGTGACCCTATGAACCAATGTCCTCCAAAACATCCTGTCATTAACAGCCTTGCTCATGTCTTGCAGACAGAGGGCCATGGCTTCCTTGATTGAGACTATCCGTCTCATGTTGGGTCTTCCTGTTTTCTGGCTGCCTTCAACTTTTCCTAGCATTATTGTCTTTTCCAGTGACTCTTGCCTTCTCAGAATGTGACTAAAGTAAGATAGCCTCAGCTTAGTATTTTAGCTTCTAAGTTTGCCCCAAATCATTCTCTTGTTTGGCTTCACCCATGTCAAATGGAAATTTTAATAATAACAATAAACAGTAGAGTTGAAGGAGAAGCCTTCCTAAACCTATTGGAAATGATACAGAAAAAAGGATAGAGAGGTGGGCATGCAATTGAACTTTTCCACTAGATAAGCTATAGACTGTAGTCAATGTTGCATCTCAAATGAAGGACTGGGGCCCTTAATTAAAGTTGTCAATTTCAGCTTGGGATTCTTGGAGCTTTGGGGAGTGGAGCCTGAAAGAGGGCAGGGACCTCAGCAGGTTATAATGCCATAGAATCCATCCTCCAAAACAGCAATTTTCCTGTGTCTGTCATCTGTCAGAAAGGATGTCTGTCATCTGAAGATCAGTTGTAATTCTGGAGATCTCCAGACCTCACATGGAGGTTGACAACACTACTGCAACTGCACATATAAATACATATTAATAGTAGTAATAAATTTATTGTATATGGCCATAGGACTTCACAATCCAAAACACATTTACAGCATACAACCTTACAAGTGTAACATTTCTAAAATAACAGACATCTTTAAAAATTTTCAGTCCAGTTCAAAAACTACAATCTGATTTAATTGTTTACTTTCTTAGAAACCACATTTGCTCTGAGTTTCCTAGTGGTCAGAGCAAAAAGTGCCATCCTATAGGAGACAAAAGAATCCACATCTGATAAGATAAAAGCTAATTTGTCAAGGTCAGACTGGGAATATAGAGTGATTAAATTTTTAGCCACAAATTTGTTCCTGGGCTCCAGGTATAAGGACCATACATATTAATAAGGATGGGCACAAACTGGGAAAATGCATTTCATTTCATGATTCATGGCATGCCCAGTTTATGAGCCAGGAACCGTCACAAACTTTAAGAGCTAAACAACAATGGGAAGTATTTCTGCAAGCCCAGCAGAATGCAATGTGACCAATAGAACCAGTGCCACTATGGCAGTGCAAACCCAACAGGGCTAAGGTCAAGCCAGAGAATCTCTGCAGTAAAAATTGAAGGTGGGGGGCATTTTTGCAAGCTCAACAGAACCAGTACAATGTATAGAGTGCTCAGCAGTATCAGTGCAATCACACAGTGTCCAGTGGAACCCAGTGCCACTGGTATTGCAAGCTTAAAAGGACTGATCTCAAAGCACAGAGTCACAAGTCCAAGCAAGAGGGGTGGGATTTTGCAAGCTCTGTGCAAGAAAATGGAAAGATAACATAAAGGAATACTGGCAAAAGGGGGGAGGGGGAGAACCCTTTTGAAACTGACATGACAAGTTTGAAACTAACAACAGTGTTTCCAAGGCTGGAGAATCCCGCTCCCCCTTTGAAGTTTGGTAAACATTCTGTTCCAGTGGAGACAGTCTGGAAATGTATCCATTCAGGAATCCACATGAACCTCTACTAGCTGCTTTAAAGTTTGTGGAAAGTTCATACTGGTTGACCTGCCATGAACTTCAGTTTGCAAACCATGAACTGGTCAAAATTGGTCACAAACTTTAGTTCGTGAGCCGGTTCGTCCCCATCTGTACATATGAAACTTCCCTCTACTTAATTCAGACCACTGATCTATCAAGATCAGTATTGTCTCCTGTTACAACCCCTGATCCAGGCCTTTCTCTTGTTGTTTTATTCCACATTTACTAATAACAAGTCCCTCAGTCTGGAAAGTTGTCAGCTACCTAACCACTCACACCATCCTTTTATTTTACTATACCAGGTCCACTGTCAACTTTAGGTATGTGGGGTACAACTGATCTTTCTTATTTAGTGTGTCTTCTTTTACACAGACACAAGATTTCATAATCCTATACCAGAGAACATTGGTTACAAAATGAAGACCCCTTTTCTCTGGATTCTCTGTTGTGGGTTGTATGGGTTAAGGATAACACTGGAGCCACATATAACCAAACACTTATGTTTATGTAGCTGATAAACATAACCTGCAATGCCCTTCCATTCTAGTTTGATAGTTGACACAGTTACCTATACTGCAAGTTGTACTATGTTTAATGTTTAATGGTTACAGTGTTTATTCTTTTGGTGTTTAAGGTTTCACAATTCACTGTTTTTATTGATGAACACCAACTAAAACCTGTGTGTCTTAAAATCATACACTAGAGCCCCTATTAGACTGCCTGTCTAGTTGGGTTACCTTCTATAACTTCTCTCTCCAAACCTCAGCTCCTATTTTTATCCATTGGGTGTTGACTATTAAACTTCACAGTCCCACCCCCTCACTTCAGCATCCCATTGAGTATTTCAAATCCACACTAAATAGGAGAAAAGAGGACAGAATCTTCTGTCCATCACATCTCCAGAGTCATTCACATCGCCTTCTATCTTGTAGTTTAAGTGGAAATGCTAGGAACTGAACCTGGGACCCTTTGCATGCAAAGCAGATGCTCTTCCTCAAATGCCTTCTAGCTTGGCTTGCCTCCATGATTTTTATGGTTAGCCAAGCTGCCTGTATGGGCCATGTGCAGGGGAAAAAAAGGAATTGGAACTGGCATTCTTAAAGTCTAGACAACAGTTCTGCTGTAGGCTGAAGGGTAGAGCCTTCCCCCTTGAAGAGTAAGGAACCCCAGTCATTGTGCCATCTTGATTATTTGGTGTAATGGTTAGCACACACTCTGATCTGGGAGAACCAGATTTGATTCCCCACTCTACATGCAACTGCTGTATGAACTTAGTTTAGTTACAAGTTATTTCAGAGCTGTTCTCTCAAGGGCAGTTCTCGGGAGAGCTCTCTCAGCCCCACCTATCTCACAGGGTGTCTGTTGCGGGGAGGGGAAGGGAAAGGAGATTGTAAACCACTCTGAGACTTCTTTGGGTAGTGAAGCGTGGGGTATAAATCCAATCTCCTTCTACTAATTTATACCTCACTTTCCTCCCCAATGAGGACCCAAAGTGGCTTACATCATTTCCTCCATGTTATCCTCCCACAACCCTGTGAGGTGGGTTAATGTTGTGGAATTAGGGCCTGGATTGAGTCTCAGTCCTCTGATAAACCTATGATACTTTAATTTCTATAGTAATTAGCCTTTATAGTTGAATCTGTGGTTCTGCTTTCCAGGAGGTTTCAGGACTCTGCTAAGTGCTGTGGCCTTCTGGTACCAATAATCCTGTATATGATTTCTGCCTTACATGACTTCTGCCTTTTGGAATGTTTATACATTATAAAATTCTAAATAGATAAGAGTATCTGGACCTAGCTTCCTGGGACTCTCTTAGCCAGCCTTGACTCTCTGAGTCAACCTAGCTTAACCCAGCTTTCCTTGACTTTCCTGACCCCAGAGATAGAAAGGACTGATTTTATTGCATATGTCAGATTATGTCAAATGCTTGTCACAGACTTGACTGACAGTTACATTAGCCCTATGGTTGGGAAATGGTACTTAATGTCTGGATTTTTTCATCATTTATTTTTTATTAACATTTTGAACTTTTTAGGACATTTCAGAGTACAGAAAGATTTCAAAGTGAGTTACAAGATAAAACATATTGATATATTGGATATAACAATAAACAATCAAAACATTGGGGTAGATGGATCACAGTTTAACCAAGCATATTACTAAAAACAACCCTTCTATGGCAGATTCTGGCCAACCACCCTGTTATGGGTCTGTTACAGGTCTTGACAGAGCAACCAAGGATGTCCTTTATAGAATAACAAGTGCACTATTTATGTATTGAGGGTTGTGTTGCAATATTCTGTGTTGAATATTGAAATGCTACAAAAGTGTTTTCTGACTAAAGAGTGTGTAATAGAGTAAATTGAGTTTTGGTTTAGAACAACTGTCTCCCCCTCTCTCGATGCAATTGGGAAGCTAACTTCTCTCCATCCCAAAATGAACACAGTGGAGATGGGAGTGCATGAAAAGGTTCCTGCACCCCTCACTTCCCCAATGGTAAGGCTGTATGTGTGTGATTGACCCAAGGTCACCCAGCAAATTTGCATGGTGGAGTGGAGATTCAAACCTGAGGTCTCCAAAATCATGGTCAGACACTCTAACCACTACACTACACTGGCTGTACCTGTTTCAGTTCTCCAAAGTAATCTTCAGCTCTAATCAGCAGGCAGTCAAGGTGGAGTGCAGAACGCAGCGGCACGGGTACTGATGCTGCTGCCTCTGTGGGCCCACATCCGCCCACTGCTGTGTGGACTGCACTGGCTGCCTATTGAGTACCGGATCCGTTTCAAGGTGTTGGTGCTTACCTTTAAAGCCCTATACGGCCAGGTGCCTGCATATCTGCGAGACTGCCTCTCCCTCTATGAGCCCTGAAGGGCTTCATGATCTGCCAATCAACATTTTTTGGTGGTTCCTGACACCAGGGACATCTGTCTCACTTCCGACTAGGGCCAGGGATTTTTCAGCCCTGGCCCCTACCTCGTGGAATGAACTCCCATACGAGATCAGGGCCCTGTGGGACCTTTTACAGTTCTGCAGGGCCTGCAAGATGGAGCTCTTCCGCCAGACTTTTAAGTAGGGTGACGGATGTCCCTCCTTCCTTACTGGGCCTCCTCTCAGCAGGTCAGAACTGCACACCAGAAATGGCATCTGTGAGGCCTTAATTTTAATGACAACTACACTGGATAAAGGATATTATTGTATTTTATTGGTGTTTTGTGTTAATTTTTGTATTTTGTGTTTTTATCAAATCTGATGTAACCCACACTGAGCCTGCTATGCGGGGAGGGCGGGATAAAAGTATAATAAAATAAATACATAAATGTGTAATGACTTGGATTGATTTGACTCTGCATTTCCAGAGACTTACCTGTTTTTCTCAATTGCAGAAGCAACAGTCAGGACTTGGGTCCACCAGAATTTACGCTGCAATAACTTTGCAGAGTCACTAGAATAGAATCACTAGACTCTATTCTCTTCCTAATGGAGTCATTGGGGCTAGTAGTCGGGACTATTTGTCTCCAAGATTAAAGCTAGCAGTTAGAATTCCAGCCACCTCTGAGTTCCCTCCCCCTGCAAAATAAACAAATAAATCCATCCTAATGGAAACTTGTTATGTATTCACTGTATTAGATGCAATGTTAAGCTTGAGGTTCAGCCAGGATTCTAAGCTGGAACAATCCTATTGGCTAATGATAAAATGTAACCAATCAAAGCTTAAGAACGGTGCTGGAGGGAACAAACCTGATTGGACTTTATTGTAAGAATACTATTGGTCCTTAACTATTCCTGGGCGTGGCTACATCAGCCGGGATTGTTTAAAAGGGAGCTATGCTCCACTATTTATGTGTGTTCTTCGGATGTTCTTGTTACTAAATAAAGCTGAATTCACTGTTCTTCCGGCATTGAGTCAATACTTGACAAAACTCTCTCAGCTACTCAGTAAAACTGTGCACTGGTTGCAATCCAGAGAGAAAAGACATCGCTATATTTGCCCCGCGGTTCACTCAGTTCCCCATTCCCAAGTCTCAAGTGTTCCCTCCTAACCTTTTGTACCATATATATACTAATATGTAGGCATAAGTAGCCAAGAGCCTTCTACGTTAAAGACTAACAATTTTTTAACATACTATGGACTATTGGGCTTTGATGAATCTCATATTTCCTCACGAGGCCTTATTCCCGAGTATAGCCACCCCCCCTATAGATGGGGGGTGGTATAGCACAGATGAGCCACCTCCACGTTAATCTAGTCCGCTGTCTCTATGGTTACCGCCCGCTGTAATGACAACATCGTCCCCCGCGGCGCAGGCGCGTTAAATCAAGAAGCCGGCGGAGGCGACTATGGCGGCTGCTTCCGCGGCGCATGCGCTTCACAACGACCGCCTCGCTGTGACAATAATGGCGGCGGCTCGACGGTGTTGACCCTGTCAGTTTTATCCGTCGCGTTCGCCGAGCTCTGCTGCCTGGCTCAGTCCCTATGAGGAGGCCGCAGCAGCTGGGCGGCCATGGGCTCGCTGAGCAGCCGGGTGTGGAGGGGGCAGGTGGGAGCCCCGCGCGGAGGGGAGGCAGCGGCGGCGAACGTGGCTGTGAGGGGAGACGGCAGCAGCGGGAGCCGGGGGAGCCGCCGCAGCGGGTCGGCCAAGAGGAAGCGGGGCGGCCCTGGCGATGGCACGAGCGACAGCGATAGCGACGGGGAGGGCGAGCGGGAGGAGCGGCTACTTAACACCCCTAGAAGGTATTGAGCGGGAAGGCGGACGTGTGAGAGAAAGGAGGGTGGGAGGGAAGCTGCCAGATCCCCCGTGGGAAGTTTGTAAGCAGCCCGTGAAGGGACGCGCACCCTCCCGTGTCGCTTCTCCTCTCTCAGCATCGGGTTACACTGCCCCTTAACATGGAGGCTCCACTTCATCGTATAGTACAGTGGGTGACTCGTCCTAGTCACAAGAAACTGCACTGCCTTGGCCACCCGGAGACAACATTGTGGGCATAATACACTTTGTTATACAGAAAATCACGGTTATGTAAATGAACACAAAAGGGGTGGTGGTGGTAGTTTTTGGGAGGTAACTATTTCCTGACGGCCTGATACGGCAGGTGTTAAAATGTTGAGATCAGTTAAGAAGGGCAAATGGAGAGATGATGGGAAATTGGCTTGCTCAAGCCTCTAAAGAGTTTATAGTATTCAGAGGGGGGGACGACTTCTAATTATTTTTTATCTGCTTTGTATGAAGTATCTTGATAGCTCAGACCCAAGGCTCTCTATAGTCTGTTTCTAGTAGCAGCGAAATGCTCACACATGCCGAGCATGGAAACGATTGTGATTGTCCATTGTTTTGTCCCCAGAATTATGTGGTATAGTGCCTCAATAGATACTCCACTTTTATTGCACCTTTTGGGAAAGTCTTTATAAATTTTTCTGAGTTTACTTGGAATCAGGATGTGGCTCTGACATAAAATTTTGCCTTGGTGTATCAAATTAATAAAGTTCCATCTAGTCTGCTTATGGTAGCAGCCAGCCATATATTTCTGAGAGGACTCCTCAAGCAAAGTATGAAAGTAACAGCTAGTGATGTGGGTTTTCTGGAAAAAAAATACAAGTTGGATTTCTAAATGAAGCATAATCTGATTTAGCATATGCATTTTGATTTGCATTTAGTAAACAAAAATGTAAAGGGAACCCATGTTAATGTTATGCCCCATTAGCAACACAGACTTGAACAAAAATATTTGATTGTTAGGAGAAAAATTAAAATGTGGTTTCAATGTTACATTCAAACAAATCCAAAACATTATATGGAAATTATTTTTATTGGGATAATACTGGTAGTTCCCTTACGTTGTATAAATTTAAGGTCGAGGGGACACAAGGTCACTTAAAGCGGTTTGTACACAAACAGTAGAATCCTGTGCAGTTTAAGTCCATTGAATCAAGTCTTCATAGGATTGCATTACAGTTTTAGCACATCCAAAGAACTATGCCTGATTACTTTGTTGACTGTTTCAACAGAATTTGGCTCTCTCCCACAGAGGTCACTGGGGCAGCTCAGTTCCACTGTTACTCTGTAGCGTAGTTGCATTACATTGTTAGTTCCACATGAGATTGCTTATTATCATTGCCATCTTAAGCGGGTGTGCCATTTCAACGGGGCTTACTCTCAGAGAAGTGTTTCTAGGACCGCTCTGTATAATGTCCCTTATAGCATGTGAGGAGAGATATAAATCAGAATTCTGGCTTTGGTTGTGCTGGGCCAAATCAAAGCCAATCAGATGAACTGGTTACTTGTTATTTTACTTGGATTATTATATTATCTGTAATTTTTATCTCCTCCGTCATTACAGATCAATAAAACATAGGTATGCTCTTTCATAATGTTTTATGTTTTATATTTTATAATTGTATTGCTATGATTCTACTCAGTTTTGTTTTAGCTGTCTTTATATGCTTCATGTAAGCCGTCCTGAGCCTGCCTTGGCCAGGAGGGCGGGATATAAATTTAAATAAATAAATAAAATACTTCCTAGGGATAATTACCTAACCAAAAAACTTTGAAACTAATACTGCTTAATATTATACTCTAATTTCCATTAGAAAATAGAAAAACAAACCACTGCCCCCACATGTCTGGCAACAGCGCTCCCATATTTTTGTCCTTAGCAGTTAGTATTCAGAGGATGTTACTTATCACACCTAATAGCTAGTGATAAACCAGGCCTAAAGGCACATAAGTTCATGGCTGTTACTAGACATTGGGGCTGTGAACTGTGTTGTGTGAAGAAACTCTGTTCCACAGAGATAGCTGGTGCACATCAGTTTCATATTTTGGGGTCTTCCACATGGAGTCTCTGCCTTGAGTTCAGTGCATTTGGGAGGCTGTTATTGTTCATGCTTTCCCACAGCATTGTGTTGCATTTTTGCGCCTCCAAGGGTTCCTGCAGCTTTTCTCCAATCTTTCTCAAACTTGCTTTGTTCCAAAGTTTTGGGAAAGATTGCAATAAAGCCTTGGATAGCTGCTGTGTAGGGAGGAAGATTCTGTTTTTCTGGCCCACATGGAAGCCATTTCTTTTCCCTGTCACTGGGGTGCTTATTTTTTTTTAAGTCCGTGCTGGAGTATTGTTATATTGATATAGCATAACAATAGGTGTAGCAAGTTCTCTGAATTCTCAGCTTTCCTTTTTAAAAAGGTAAGTCTTCAATTCTACTCCCTTCCTTTGCGTAAATATAAAGGAAAAGGCATACTTTACAATGGAGACTCTTAAAAAATGAAGACTAAGAATTCAGAGAGTCTGTTGTTACAATGGCATATCGGTATAGCAATATTCTTGTACTGACCCTTTTTTTAAAAAATGCAAAAACGCTTGTGGCCCAGGGGGAGGTGGCCACTTCTCGGAGATTGGGGCAGGAAAACCTGCCATGTGGCGGCCCCACTGTTGCTGTACTTTATCTGCAGGTGTACCAGTAATGGCAAAATAACACAATCCCACCATTGGAGATGGAGCTAGGCAAGGGAGTTAACAGAAAACTCCTCGTGAGAGACTCTGAAGAAAAAAAGGGTCTGATAAGCCCTCTCTGGAGCAAAGCAGGTGTTTTGTGGCCTCTGCAAATAACAGACAGGTGGGAGACAGTGAGTCTGGCAGTACCTCACCTGTTCAAGGAGTGGAGAGAAATCTCCTTGTGTGAAAAACAGAAACACTACTTTAGTGGAGAATTATACATTCTCAGTATGGAATCTGATTTACCAGTTTACAGAAACTAGATAGGGAGTTGAGCAGAAGGTCTGCAGATGCACAGAGGTCCTTCAAGCAAGTCAAAAGAGGTTATTGCTCTTAAGGATAAGAGAATAACAGTCTGGCCAGAGGAAGAGGGGGCAGATAGGAAAACCCCTGGTCAATAAACATAGGGTTAAAGCATAATAAAATTTCAAGTCTGTGTAACCATCCAGAAAGAAGGTGTAAGGGACTCTAGTAAACTCTGCATCACAGTAAAAGCAGTGAAACATCTCTAACAACATCAAGCCAAAATAAACCACAGAAAGTAACTCACTAAACATCTCTAAAGGTAAAGGTTCCCTTGCTTGAAAGCCAGTCGAATCCGACTCTAGGGGTGCAGTACTCATCTCCGTTTCAAAGCTAAAGAGCCAGCGCTGTCCGTAGACGTTTCCGTGGTCATGTGGCCGGCATGACTAAACACCAAGGCGCACGGAACGCTGTTACCTTCCCCCTGAAGTGGTACCTATTTATCTACCGTACTTGCAATTTCTTGCTTTCGATCTGCTGGTTGGCAGGAGCTGGAACTAGAGATGGAAGCTCATTCCATCATGCGGCACCCGGGTCTCGAACTGCTGAACTACTGACCTTCCACAGCCTGCAGTTCAGCGTCTTAACCACTTGAGCCACCGCAACTAGTGTTGTATAAAAGCAATTTTGGATATATATTTGAACCTTGCTCTACCAAACCTACCCAGAGTTCACTTGTAAATATACTTTTCCAACCCCTGCCTGTTCCAATAAATTTTGATTTCTGTTTTAACTTTCAGTGTGCCTAGGTGCCTATTTCTGAGGGAGAATTTATAGAGTTACAGACCCTCCTCAGTCACAGTTCCTTATTTGTGGTGTAAGCCAACAAAGTATCAAACAGTAATAAGGTGGCATAACAGCATTATAATAAAAGTTTATTTACCACATAAGAATAGTGACACTCTACCTGAAGGCTACCCAGTTATCAGATGGGGAACTGAAAGTTTATAGGGAAGTGGAGGGAAAATCTGAGACCTTTTATGGGTGATTGTTTGATGGAGTGCCTGTCTGATACATTAATTGGTATTTCTTTTGACATTTGTAGCATGAATTGTACATCCTTAGTCTTATTTGTGTGTGTGTTTACGGGTTGTCTGTTGTTTAGAGAGGCAGTCAGGGGAGGATGAGAGCCATATAGTAAATCAGTAACAACCTATTATTATTGTTTTCTTTTTCAATCTATGCCAATTAAGGTTTTGACTGACCTACAGTAACAACCTAAACTGGGAGAGTCACAGTTAAAATCTTCTGACACAGTATTTCCAAGGTAGTCTTAGTCTGCTCACTCTTCCCTAGCCTCAAGCCTTCATCTGAAGAATGGGAATAATTATATTTTAAAGTAGTAGCCATATTAGTCTGTTGCAGCAAAATAAAATAGAAATTCAGTGTCACTGTAAATACCTCTCCATTTATTTCAGTACTAGTTTTTGTGAGTCTCAGTGCACTTCATCAGATAGAAAGTAGGCTATGACTTCTAAAAGCTCATATTGAAATAAATGTTATTAGTCTTTAAGGTGCCACTGATTTTTGGTTTTATATAAATATATTGACTTACTTCACAGTTATTGTAAGGAAGATGAAGAGCAGGCTTTTATACCTCATTTCTCTCTACCTTAAGAAGGCTCAAAGCGGTTTACAATCGCCTTTCCTTCCTCTCCCCACAACAGGTAGATGGGGCTTAGAGAGTTCTGAGAGAACTCTGATTGGCCCAGGGTAATCCAGCAGGCTTCATGTGATGGAGTGAGGAATCAAACCCAGTTCTCCAGAGTCCACTTCTCCTAACCACTGCACCACACAGAACAACTACTGTGAACCAACTGTTATAAAGTGGAGTTCAAATGGAGGAGATGTAATAGGTGGGGAAAACTAGGAAAAGAGAAATGTGATGGAATTGTATAAAATTTAACATGAATATATTTAGTTTTGTTTTATTATTATATGCAAGCCACCTGGGGGTCCTTCTGGATTGAAAGGTGGGTATAGAAATCAAATAAATGACAGACCTTTGCTCAGACCTCTCAAGTGTAGACACTGCTGGATGAGATGGCCATTGGGTGGACTGACAAGAATGCAACAGTTCCTTGCACCCTTGTGAGACCGATTCTGGCTAAGCAAAGTAGCCACACATATTTTGGGAGCCATTAACTAAGCTGGATATGCCCTGCTGCCATCACATTTCTAAGGTGTTTTCAGAGTGATGCAGACTCTTAGAATTATTTAAACCCATAAAGAGACACATGGCTGTGATAACTGGGTGCCTTTGTGTACTAAAAAAACTCAGATTGGCCCCCACAACTGTAATAAATAAAATCATTTGCAATCAATGTCAGTTCTGTTGAACTATGACACTTTCTATACAAAAACCAAATACTTCAAAGGATGCTTGCAAGGAAAGTTTATTTGTTCAGCAAGCTTCCAAGATGTTGTGTGTAATTGATATCATATGTCAGCATTCAGTACTTGTGTTTGTCTTTTTCTTAATCTAGGAAAAAACTAAAAAGTACCTCCAAGTATATTTATCAGACTCTGTTTTTGAATGGTGAAAACAGTGATATTACTATTTGTGCCCTGGGAGAAGAATGGAACTTGCACAAGATATACTTGTGTCAGGTAAGAATAAACTATATTCCCCAGGCAAATGTTCCAGTTTTTCCTTTGATTGTAGCTAGAGTTACAATTTTAAAATTATTTTAAGAATAGCAGTACATAGTAGAACTATCTTCTGCTTTCCATTTATTTTTAAGCTAAAGTATAATGATGGAATATATATGGAGCTGATCACATACAAGTGCATGTTTAAGACCAAAGACCATTTTGTCATTTTCATGCTCACCAGGTCACTTTCCCCCCTCTGTTCTGTGTGAAGTGGCCACAGCACTTCCAGGTAGATACAAATGGCAAGCAGTAGTGACCTCATTCAGAGCCAACTGCAAGCAGTCATTTGCCTTCTAGATTGGTTTTTCTGCACTAAAGTGTTGTTTTAGTCCAAAAGAAACTTGTTTCCAACAACAGAATGCAACCCTAAAGCTACCAGGGAGGAGGATTCTCAATTAAAAGAACTTCTAAGACAGAGGCAGGTAGGTCAAGGGGATGTAAGACAGGAGGTCCTTAGCTCAAAGCTCAGCTGGCTTTCTTCGTCTGTCCTGTCTTTATTTCTCTCTGTGTAACAAGAGGACAATAATAGTACCTGATAGGGTGTTTGTAAAGATGCATGAGATAACATACGTGAGACCTGTTGAACACTATGTCTTTATATTGCACTTTTTCTAATTATTACTAACTATTCCCCTTCCTTCTTTGCTATTCAGAGGATTCAGCATACGGTGTGGAAGGAGAGTCCCTTTCACAAAAGCTCTGAATACAGGAGACTCCAGAAATTTTATGATTTGTATTTATCCCTCAATATTTTGTGGTCTTCCTCTCATGCACCCCTCAATATTTTGGGGTCTTCCTCTCATGGCATACAGGGTCCTGCCATGATAGCTCTCTTCCAGTAGAATATTATCCAGCATTTCCTGAGAAAGGGTCATAGGTAGCAGGTCTAGGAGAGACATTTCCTGAGACTGTGGAGAGCTGCCTCTATAAAGACAGTGTCCTATCTTACTTGAGGAAGGATCCCAGAAGTTTGGGAGACACAGTGCCGTTGGCAGTAGAGCTGCCCATGCATGTTCTGAATAGTTCTTTTGCACTTTGGGGTAGGGTTGTTTTTTTCTGTTATCAGGAAGGCTGACATAGCTGCCTTTCTGCTTCTTCCATTCTATCCAGCAAGCAGCTGTTGACTGTGAAGACTGACTGTGATGCTATTTCCCAGTGTCTGGCTTGCTAAGTGATATTCAGAAGGATTGCTTGTTTTGGTTAAGAACATAAGAAAAGCCAATGTTGGATCAGGCCAATGGCCCATCCAGTCCAACACTCTGTTACATAGTGGCCAATAACACCAGGTGCCATCAGGAGGTCTACCAGTGGGGCCAGGACACTAGAAGCCCTCCCACTGTTGCCCCTCTCCCAAGAACCAAGAATACAGCGTATCACTTGCCCCAGATCAAGAGTTCCTATCGATACCTTGTGGCTAATAGCCACTGATGGACCTCTGCTCCATGTGTATATCTAATTCCCTCTTGAAGCTGTCCATGCTTGTAGCCGCCACCACCTCCTGTGGCAGTGAATTCCATGTGTTAATCACTTTTTGGGTGAAGAAGTACTTTTATCCATTCTAACCTGACTGATCAGCAATTTCATTGAATGCCCACAAGTTCTTATATTGTGAGAAAGGGAGAAAAGTACTTCTTTCTCTGCCTGCTCTATCCCATGCATAATCATGTCACCCCTCAGTCGTCATCTTTCCAAGCTAAAGTGCCCCAAGTGCTTTAACCTTTCTTCTTAGGGAAAGTGTTCCAACCCTTTTATCATTCTAGTTGCCCTTTTATGCACTTTTTCCTATGCTGTAATGTTTTTTTTCTGAGGTGTGGTGACCAGAATTGCACAACGGGCATTGTTGGGTTTTTGGGGTTTTTTTGGCAGGGTGTGTGTGATACAATACAATATCGATCATGTGCAAGTAAGCACCTTGTTCCTGAAAAAGTTAGGGATGGGCACTGTTTAGTATGTACTCAGGGTGCTATTTGGATAAAAGACTTGAATATTTTCCTATGCAAATCAGAAAGCTTTGGTACTGTAGCTGTCTGTGCTTGAATTTGATGGTTGAGAATGTTAGGTGATGATGTATTACAGCTGGAAAGGAGAAAAGGAACATCTTGTACAGTTAGGACTGTGACTGTAGTTTGGAGACTACCACGTTTTGAGAAATGTCTTTCCACTCTTCTCCGTTTCATGCAGAATAGACTTGGGCTTAATAGGAATCTGTTGTTGGGCACTTGCTGATTTAAGCGATCTGAATACAGGATCAAAAAATGGCTTTACTATGGGCACCATAAGCTAGTGAAACTCCTCTGGAATTTCTATTTCTGTATCTTTCTATTAGTATGCTTAAGGTTGCTCCTACACACAGACATTTTACTCAGGTTTGATATCCAAATTGCAGCTTTTTGAAGTAGCCACATGGTGTCCCCTAATTCTCCGTATTCCAGGTCTTCCTCTGCTTTTATGCAGTCTGTTTTTGTTGTTTTGAAAGATTTGAGCAAAGCACCTATATGTGCTATGTGATCAGAAAGGTGTGCTTTTTTAGAAGTCCTACAAACATTGGTGCCACTTACCTTGCTGTGGGTCTTATAGCTGCCATTTCTTTGCTGCCACCAGAGGGCTTTTCTCAGTTTTTTTCTTAAGCACAGCAGAGTTCTGCAACCTCTTCAACTAAATTCTTTTTGAAATGTTTAAAGGTTCATGAGTTTTCAATATACAGATTGAAAACGTCATTTCCCTCTTGAGAGTTCCAGCAGCTCTTTTTCAAAGAGAGAGCGAGTGAGCAAGCCCTGGTCATAACTATTTATTGACTTGATCTACTAGCTTCTCTGAATTCACATTTTTTTTTAAAAAAGGAAGCATATAGATATTTTCATTGTGGAGATATAGGTATAAGGAAAATGTTATATTTGAGAAACTTGATTTTCATACGTATTTGAAGAAATAAGTGGTGACTGGTGAGTCACCAAAGTTCACATTGAAATAACTGTTGTTAGTATTTTATTTTGCTACCCCTTTGCAGTTATCATGGATGTTCCATTGCCGTTGCAAATGCCTGTGCTTTTGCAGCAGCACGGACAGCTATCTTGAGAATTGTTCCCAAGTGGAAGCAGCCTAAGATGTCTAACAAAATCAGAGTTGCATAAATGAATTATTGGCCTGCATCACAGTTCCGAAGACCTAAGGGAACTTAGGGTTTATTGAGTGGGTGGCAATTTCTGTCAATCCCCGCCACACACACATTGCAGGCCCCTGTTTTGTTCCCTAAAGATTTGCTGATTCCCAAGGGAAAACGTTTCAGGGGACTCTGTGGTCAAGTATTTTTTAAGCATTAACTTAGCTTAGAACAATAAAAAATATAATTTAAAAATAGATTTGGTACATAAGCACCTTACAAAAATAAATAATTATTTCATGACAGTTAACTTCTTTAAAATTATATTGAATTATAACTGTGTAATATTTGTAAATGTGTATTTATCCTGGAATATTAAGGTCAGTCTGCAGTTCTAGAATTAAAAATTAAGTTAACAGCAGTTGTCAGTAAATGAAATATGGTAAACTATCACCTACACAGTGGTTCCAGCCGTGTCTCACAATCAAACACTGGTTTGTTTGTGATGACAGTGAGCCAGAAAGCATTCAGGCTTGTCTGGTTGTGTCCTGCTTCCCCTCACATGCCAGGACTGAAGACCTCTTGTTTTAGAACTAACTGCAATTTACTGTGATGTTTAAATCAGGCACAAATCCTGACTCAGCCGTCATGGCAAATTGAAGATTTTCTGTTTAAGAGTTAACCGTGATCTTGACATGCCAAGGGAGAAGGGAGCCTCTGAACAAGCCACAGGATGTTTGTGATGTCTGAATACAGGCAGTGGCATTTTTGGCTTCATGGATGTTTGGCCACTGTCAAATAGGTGAGGCATAGGAATTAACATTAATCTTTAAACATAATATGCTTATCAAAGATTCCACAGCAGTGAAGAGACATTAACAACGAATAACATACATGTGGGGTTGCTTGAATTAATTAGATTGATAATTTTCTGCCTTTGATTAACAATAGTTTGATTAATGGTCTAGGGGATATGTTGCTGTACAAATAGACTTTATTTTTTTAATCTCTCAGGTAAACTTCAGTGATTGATAGCGTCTCATAATGGGGTCACCTCCTGCTGTGATGGAAAATTCTAATAAAGCAGTATTTTTGCTTCATTGGATGGAAAACTAGCTATTTCTAATTTTATATGAATTACACTTTAATAAAAAGGTATTCTTAAATGGCGTACGTGTATATGTGTATTAATTCACCTACACCTAACTATATGTATGCGTATAGCAATATATGTGTGTCTGTAGTATAAGACCACACTTGTAAATTAATTTGTACGTCTTGCATGCAGTTTCTTCTCCAGTTTCCCTTATAAGTTGGTACCTGCAGGAATTCTTGTCCAAATTATACATAGCAACATTGCAGACAGTGTTATAGACTCTAGCTGCTTTCTGTTTGTTACCTTTTCTACATTTAATACTTATTACATTTTGGAAATAATAGGCATTTTGTTTGAAAATTGCTTGGAAATGGAAGCAAACTTCTACTAGAATCCTTAATGTAGACAGTAGAGCATAAGTGTATTGTACCTTATTAACATACACATTGTGTTTTTTAGTTATTTTGTAAATGTTTGAAAATAAATCTGAATTAACTGTGTGCACTTTCTTTTTATAGTCTGGCTACTTTTCCAGTATGTTCAGTGGTTCGTGGAAGGAATCAGGCATGGATACAATAGAACTGGAAATTCCTGATCAGAATATTGATGTAGAAGGTAAGCAAAGGATCAGTTTGTAATTGTTGGGTTTTTGACAGAAAATATTGAGGACTTGTCACGTCAACCATTAAAAAAAAAGTTGCCTAGAAAAATTGCAAGTTAAAATATGTGATTGGATTACATTTTAAATGAGCATTGGTGAACCGGGATGTGTACTCCAGTCATTTCAAAGTTATACTTGAGCAAAGCTTATTAAATTGCCATATACTAACCTTTGTAGTAATATCTGTTCATATGGACACTTTAATATTGACATCTATAATAATTAATATTTCACAATGTTGGGAAATGGACTAAGTTATGGTTTTATATCTGCTACACACGCTACACATGGACTGTGCACACATCTGTATACCATGAGCCAAAGAAAGCTGTTTGCATCACGTACTGTGAGAGAGAGATTTCACATAGGGAACGCTTGCCTGCATTTTATGTTAATGTAGCTTGCACACATTCAGCGCAAGGCATTGTGGGAAGAAGAAGCACATGTTAGCCATTGTGAGCAGAACAACAACTAAGAAGAAGAGATTCCCCCATTGCTGAGGAGGCGAGATGTCACGCAGAACACGGACTTGATCTGCATTTGAATTGCTGTTTCCTGTTGATGGTACCTTGAATGCCTGGGAAAGCCAAGATTCATCTGTACTTCAAAGAGGATGCAGGAAGCTGACATTTCACACCTGGCCAGATGGCATTCCATGAGATAGAGTGTAGTATTTCAAATATCGCCCAACCCATAGAATACCTGCCCCTTTTTCACATGCACCAATAGGGAAGAACTATGGGATGGACTTGTAAATAGGTGGGATTACAGATTGGCAAAATGCCACCCACCTGTAGATTCAACTATAAAACTAAAGACCAAAACTCTAGGTCTTTGCTCCCTTTTCTATGACCTCTATCTTCTTTACTACCCCTAAGGTCCAACTTTCTATCCAACAATCCTTTGTCTACCTTAAGTTCTCTTGGACTGCAGCCAAAGAGATCCATACTTGCTTAGCTGGTTCTAGCAGGTGTGATTTAGCTTAAACCCCTAGGTATTACTTTCTACCCCATTCCCATTGCAACAGATAAGACTTCTGGAAACAGGTGAGTATAAATCGAAATAGCTACCTACCTCCCTCCAAGTAACTGAGAATCTATTTTATTTCTATTTCTGTAACTCTAAAGGAAACTTGAACGTATGTGAAGTGAGACTGATGTTTTTGTGTGTATGTGACTTTGATATTGCTTAGTAAAAAGATTATTTGTTTTGGAAAAACACCCGTGTGGTCTATATTACTGGGACTCTGGGTTCGGACACGACTCTGGTGTCTCACGTTAAAAATTTAGTTGGCCTCTGCTGTAAATAAAGCAGTTGGCGTAACAACAAACACACGTATGACAACTGGTATTTGTAGGGAATTAGTTGGAAAACTGTTTCTCCACTGGGAGTAGTGTTAAGCAGATTATAGCTTGGGGGATCTTCCTTAAAGTTGAAAGGTTGATGAAAACCTGAGGCATGCAATCTTGACATATTTTTTGCTATAAAATAGAAAAGTATTATAAAAGGCATGTTCTCCACTGTGTGAAGACCATATCATGTATTTATTCATTCAGGGCCTTTTCAGGAATACCACCTGTCTGTGAACCTCTGTAGTCCAGGAACTCCAGTTTCCATCATCAGCATAATTTTTAAAAATTATTTTTCTCGTCAGAGTTGATTTTGTATTAAATGCTCAGCTGCTGTTGAGGGGCCGTAGCTCAGTGGTAGAGTATCTGCTTGGCATACAGAAGGTCCAAGTTGAAAGTATCTGGCAGTAGGTGATGTGAAAGACTTCTGCCTGAGACTCTGGAGAGCCACTGCCAGTCTGAGTGGACAATACTGACCTTGATGGACTCATGGTCTGATTCAGTATAAGGCAGCTTCATGGGCATTCATGTATTCTGTTCTGCTGTTTGTATGACTTTTGGTAACATTGCTTTTTAAAAACTTGTTGATTTCAGAGTTTTTGTTGTTGTTGGTACTTAAGCAGCTCATAATTTTTTTGTGTGAAGTGTAAAGATGGAACTCTCCTATAATGGGATTTTTGTTTTAGCTTTACAGGTAGCATTTGGCTCACTTTATCGAGATGAAGTGTTAATAAATCCCAGCCGAGTGATTGCCCTCCTGGCTGCTGCCAGCATGTTGCAATTGGTAAGTGAAAGTAACTATGCCCTTTAGTTTATAGACTCTAGGGCACTTATAAGATGTTCAAGTTTTGCAGTATGAAATGGGTCTCCTTTTACCATACCTGGGGCTTATTGGCATAGAACTTAACAGATACAAGCTCTTCTCAATGCGCATCCAAAGATAGGCTGGAGGCTCCCTTCTCTCTGTGCATGTGTTTTAGCAGCACATCCTTTCAAAAGGCAGGGGAAAAGGAGCAACTCTGATTGCTCATAAACCAGCAAGTCAGGTTCACACCCACCTGCGGATCCTAGCCCATGGGTTAAAGACCACTGAATTAAGGTAACTAATTATGTAACTGCCAAATCTCATCATCTTTGCCTGCCTGGAAAATGGTTATAATATCTTCCTCCGAACAAGGAGCATTTGTGTATAGGGTTGGGTCCTACAGAAATTTCACTGGCAGGAGTGGATCTTTCCCCACTCCTCTTTTTTCCTCTTTTAGACCCCTCAAAAGGGTTGCAAAACTCTTGCAGATGAAAAGCTTGGGTTGGGGGGGGAGTGCTGTGAGACTGGGAACTGAGCAAGATCATCCCTCCTCTTTTGTCAATCAGCAAAACATCTGTAGGATTCAGCCCTGATAATCATGTTGAAAAATTCACCAGTCATCTTGGGGAAAACATTACATATGGCATTTAGGTTGGCCATTGAAATTTTTTATGCGGAATTGTGTATTTTCAGGATGGCTTAATTCAGCAGTGTGGTGAGACAATGAAGGAAACAATCAATGTGAAAACTGTGTGCAGTTATTATAACTCTGCAGGAACATATGGACTAGATTCTGTTAAGAAAAAGTAAGTATAAGGATTTGGCATCTGTAGTGAAATAAGCCTTATCTGAGGGGGAGGACTTGCAAAATTAAAAATCTGGGCCTTTATCTTGGGAACTATCTAGTATGCTTTCTTCTTAGTCAAGCTTACATTTTTATTCCTGTTTCTGTAGCACTTTTAAAAGTACAAGCATGTGGAGTAAGTAAGGGATTCATCGTGCTTACATTTTTATTCTTGTTTCTGCAACACTTTAAAAGTGTATAAATATGCATTGATGTGGAGAAAGGGATTAATTTTAGAAGACAAAGTAGCAACCTTTATAATTGAAAATCTCTTTGAAAGGAGTGTCAGCCATCTGTTGTCACTTCCTCCTGCAACAGGGCAGTTGGGTGAGTATTCAGTGGAAGTGGTAGATGAGTGGAAGAATGACACAGGACCTACAAAGAGTAGGTGAAGTGGCACTTTATATAGGAAAGGGCATTGCAGCAGGTCGAGTATATGATGATATGTGACTGGGAGCAAAAATTCACCATTACTGGCTATTGAAAATGTTTTTCTTATGTCTTGAATTGTAATATTGTCCAAACTTGTTTTGGTGCACTCCATTGGGGACTAATTTGTTTTACATCTAGGTGCCTTGAATGGCTATTGAACAACCTGATGACACATCAGAGTGTGGAACTCTTCAAAGAACTCAGGTATTAAAATTTCAGTTGTCTTGGACTGAAATAGGAGTCCAGTAGCAGCTTAAAGACCAATGAAATTTATTCCAGCATATGTTTTTGTGATTCATAGCTCTTTTCATACATCTGATGAAATTAGTTCTAACTCACGGAAACGTATGCTGGAATAAATCTCATTGGTCTTTAAGGTGCCACTGGATTCCAGTTTTATTCTGCTGCTGCAGTCTAACACGGCTACTCATCTGGAATTGTCATCTCAGACTAATTGAGATACTGTGAGAATGTTAGCTTAATAGGATATAAATTTTTTAAAATCTGTTTGTTAAATAAATCTATTTTGTTACCTTAATATGTTTCTGTTCCAGCATAAACCTCATGAAACAGCTGATCAGTTCCTCTAATCTGTTCGTAATGCAAGTGGAGATGGATGTGTATACAGCTCTCAAGAAGGTATTAATCTAGAGCCTCAATTGCCCTCTGAAACAGGTGCACCAAGAATGGATTTGAACAAAATCCAATGTAATGACATGTTAGCATAAATGGGGCTGCAGTGGCTCAGAGGTTAAGAGACCCTAGTGCCGCATGACGGAGTGAGCTCCCGTCTCTGGTCCCAGCTCCTGCCAACCTAGCAGTTTGAAAGCAAGAAATTGCAAGTAGATAAATAGGTACTGCTTCGGTGGGAAGATAACAGTGTTCTGTGTGCCTTGGCATTTAGTCATGTTGGCCACATGACCATGGAGAAGTCTTTGGACAGCTCTGGCTCTTCAGCTTGGAAACGGAGATGAGCACTATCCCCTAGAGTTGGATTTGACTGGCTTTCGAGCAAGGAAAACCTTTACCTTTAGCATAAATATATGCTGTACATGACATTCTACGGCTTAAGGATCACTGTGTCATAATGCTCCAACCTAAATAATCTTCATTTTCCAGTAAAAATTCAAATGTAAAATTCATACTTTGCCTAGTAAATAATTTAAAATGAGCTCACAGCAATTTGTTTTTATTTAGTGGATGTTCCTTCAGCTAGTGCCTTCTTGGAATGGATCACTAAAGCAACTTTTAAATGAAGCTGACTCCTGGTTCTCAAAGCGCAGAAAAGGTATTTTTGCAGCTAGATCGGTGAAAGAGTTTGCATGGTGAAAATTAAAAGGCTTTGTGCTCACTCTCACATATTTTACTTGTGTTCGGTCTGTACTTTTCTTCCCAAAAGCAATTTGTCCTTCTGAGTAGAATACATGTAACCCTGAATACTAAAAAAGAGAGGATTTAATGGAAGATGAAAATGGATTCTCCATGAGTCTAGAAGGGTATCCTTGTGACAGTTACTTGATGCACAGACAGAAATGTGCTAATTTACAAAGCATCTCTTCATTTAGGAAGTAGTTCCACAGTCTGTGTGCCCTGTCTGCTCTGCAGTGACTGGAACTTCAGAGAGCTCTGTTCTGTCTCCCCCTTCGTCTCCACACACACTTAGCTCCTGCATCTTCTCTTTTCCTTACTCCTCTGCCTTAGCTAAAAGGGTTTTTTGGGAGTCAGTGCTATGCCAAAGAAGTCCCTTGAAATGACCACAGTTCTGCCATCCACTTCATGGCCAAGTGCTGGTAGCTTCTAAAGGCATGGGAAGAGCAATCTTATGAACCCTAGGAAGAAAGGGGGCTTGCGGAGCTTGGGCAGAAATTATCTATATTGGCCCAAGTGGAACCAACTCTGTAAATATTGGGGTCTGTGATCCCAGATAAACTGGTCTCCAAAGTACTCTCATAGAAGGGCAGTGCTGACACCCCGTCTTTCATGCTCTGGTCACTGTTAGTGACACCAGACTTTGAGTGTGAACAGCAGCTATGAGTGATATTTCCTTCACTCCCCTGCTGTACAATGTTGAAGCTCTGCAGGGGAGTGAAGAGGCACCAGCTCTCTTGTCTTCTGACTACAGGTTCCCTCCTGCAATCATGCATACAAACTCCTTTTGCCCAGGCCACACGCCTGGGTACCAAAGGCAGTTTAAAAGGTTGTCTGAACTGATCTCTGTGAAAAGAGCATGAAGGGAAAGAACAGTTTCTCCAGTTTGCTGGAATCCAGGTTGGGTTTTTTTTAAAGCCCATATGAGGACAAAATTCTGCAAGTCCCCAGTCCTTGGAGAAATTGGACTGGGTATTGCTTGTGTCCCCCCCCCCCAAGCTCTGCAAAGGGGAAAGAGCATAGCAAACATATAAAGCTTGAGTTTTTTAAAGAGCTCTGCATTTCTCCCATTCCCAGAGAAAATGTCATCTCCCTTGCTTCTCAGTAGGAAATCATGTTGAACTTTGGCTCAGCTGCTGAGCATCCAACTTTCCATCATCAGGAATTTTTTATCTGACCGGGAGGAAGGAAGTGGTCAGTGGGGGTGAGGTCCAGTCTCTAATCCCCTCCTGCTCCTAGGTTATTTCTTCCCAATATTTGTGTTTTTTTTACCTTTGTTAAATGAAGCCTCTTCTGTCCTTCCAGCAGCCTGTAAGCAACAGAAGAAACTTTCTCAGGCCCCCGTGAAACCTGAAGCTATTTTTGTAAGCCTAAGTCTACATCTTAGTCATCCACTTCCTGGAGGTCTTTGAAAAAATCATTCAGGGTCAATGAGCAGCACATAAAAAACCCTTATTCCTTGACAAACCCCAGTATTGACTTATAATGTCATTAGTAGACACCATAATGACTGCCCTCACCTCAGTGGATCACAGAGACAATGGCAGTTGTTTGAAAATGTGGGGACCTAGACACTAACCACAAGAGAGCTTAGTATTGTCTCTAATAGCTTGTACTCAAACTCTATCTTTTGAAGAACTTTCATCCTCTGGAAGATCCACTGAAGATTTCTGAGGTCTATGGAGTCTTTGTGGGCAGACTGTATGCCATCATATTCTCTGTATAATCCATTTCTGCAGACATAGTAATTAGGAGAAACTTGTAGCTAAAATGCTGGAATATAGAATCAGTGTCAAAGTCAAATGTGTCTGCTGTTCCTGGGGTAGGGTCCCTCTCATTAGAAGACTTAACTGGTATTCTTACCCACAGAAAAGTTGTTGCCTGAGACTGTTGGGATAGTTGATTCCTAAGGGACTTTTTACTTTTGGAATTTCTCTGCTCTTCTGCATTCTTTTGCTCTACCTGTTTATAATTAGAGCTTTGCTCTAGTTAATGAAGGTTAAAATTAGGTTCCAGTTTTGTGGTGTTGCAAGCCATGAATTGGGGATCTTCCTCTCGACAAACAGAAGTACTATGCAAATTACCATAGCTCTGCTTGTGAAGTGTGAGTGATATAACTCTCACCAGGCTACCCAACAGTTCACTGATGAGAAGAAATCTTCACAGTAAATCATGTGTTTCATTTTCCTTATAATTGAAAGCATTTTGAGATTTGTCAGTTTTCCATGAAGAATTAAATGTCTGCTTTCTCTCACTGAGCAGCTGATTGATGACATACAGTTTGCCTACTATGTGCATAATGAAATTCTTGTTTTTTTCAACTCTTTCTTGTTTACCGCATTGCAGATTTAGAGGATGGCGTATCATTCTTAGAGTCTGAACAAGGACGTGCATTTTTGACAGTGTTCAGACATTTGAGGCTACAGTACATAGTCAGTGATTTGGCATCTGCAAGAATTATCGAGCGAGATAATTTGATACCAACAGGTAAGAATGTATTTTATTTATGTTGTTTATAGTCCGCCTTTCTCACAGGGACTCAAGGTGCATTATGCATTGTGAATCAGTACAATCAACAAAATGGGGCATTCAGTAACCAATGCATTAGAATTTTAGAAGTCTGGAACCACCAGAAAGAACTGAAACATAGCATTATTATTAAGATGAAATGCTAAGCAGTAGGACTCTATAGGATAATAGACAGTAGTGTAATCTTACAGTAGTCTAGTCTTGATGTTACTGTGGCATTGATCCAGGTGGCCAGGTCAGCCATACCAAGGTAAAGGGCCATCTTACAGGCTAGGCTGAGTTGGTAGAAAACGTTTTTTGCAGCTGCATTCACTTGCTTCTCCAGTAATAAAGCTGGATCCAGTATAACTGCAAGGCTTTTAGCTGAGTCAGCAAGATCAGTAGCAGCTCTCCCTTTTTTGCTCAGTCAGAGAGTGCTTCCACATTGAACCAGTTGGGGGGGTCAGAACTGGATCAGAAGGCTTAGTGAGAGGATTAGCCAGTCTTGTTCTGATCACATTTGCCAGTGAGAAAAATAGTTGCAGGTCAGGCTGAGCTTGGGTGGTGGTAATTATCGTCAGAGTTATGGTGGTTGTAGATAGGTCAGTGAAAGAGTTAACCCAGTGTGCTGCAGCAAAGAAAAAGGGAAACTTTGTGTTATGGATTATTAGGAAAGGGATTGAAAATAAAATGGCCAACATTATAATGCCCCTGTCCGCCTATCTATGGTACAGCCTCATTTGGAATACTGTATACAATTCCAGTCACTATATCTTAAAAAGAACATCGCAGACCTGGAAAAAGTATAGAAGAGGGCAATCGACAGGTTAGGGTGTGGAAAAAGGCTGAAGAGTCTGGGATTTGCAGTTTAGAAAAGTCACAACTAAGGAGAGACATGATAGGTTTATAAAATTATGCATGGGGTGGAGAGAGTTGAGAAACATAACTTTTTCTCATTCTCCCAAAATACTAGAATGTGAGTGCATCCAGTGAAGCTGATGGGCAGTAGATTAGGACAGACAAAAGGAAATACTTCATTACACAGCAAGTGATTAAAATGTGTAATTTGCTGCCAGAGGATGTAGTGATGGCCACATACACAGCTTTAAAAGGAGATGAAATAGATTCATGGAGGGATAGCTCTATCAGTGGCTACCAGCCATGGTGACCAAAGGGAACCTCCATGTTCAGAGGAAGTCAGCCTCTGAATCCCAGGGCCGGGAGGCAACATTAGGGGAGGGTCTCTGCCTCAATGCCCAGTTGTTGGACATCCACAAGAACTGGTTGGCCACTGTGTGAGACAGGATGGTGGCTAGATGGGCCACTGGTTTGATCCAGCAGGGCTCTTCTTATGGCTTTTGTGAAAGGGCACCTTTTCTATTGCAGGATTTCCAGACCCTTCTAGGAACATTTGGGAATCTTACTTCCCTGTAGTACTCACCTTCAGATATAAAGACAAGTGATAGTGTGGGTGTACGGATAGAATGCTGGACTTGGGAATCAGAAGGCATGGGTTTGAATTCCCGTATACTGTCTGTAGCTGTCATAAATGAAATATGTTTTTGCTTGAATAGGTTATACGCCTGTTTCTTTTATGTGTCTTTGGAGTACAGTGACTGGACTCAAACTTTGTAGTTTCTAAGTAGTTAGTCCATTTCAGTCAAAGATCAAAAATTTACTTGGAACTAGTGTGTTCTTGAGTAATAATGGTTCCTATAATGTGTAGTATCCACAGTATTGAATTAATCTGTCCTTTTTTATCACTGTTGTAATCCTCCTTAAATTGTTCTTGAAAATAGTCCCACCTCTACATCATTATTGACCTGTTCTTCCTGAAACCTGATTTCTCCCTGGTTTGTCCTATTCTTGTCTTCCTTCTCTTATTGATGAATCTTAGTTTGCTTAATTAAATACATTTCTGTAAAGCTTTTCTTTTGTTGTCATACTGGTACAAAACATAGCAAACTCCCTCCCCCAGGGCTGCCAGAAGGGTCTTTTGTTTTGTTTGAACCCTTAGGGGAGGAGGGAATGTGTATGCGCACTTGTGCAGCATGGTCTGTATAACAATGGAACCTTCTCTTACATTTAATTTTGATTATGCTAGCAAAATGGCTTTGGGGCAGAAATCCAGAGTCAAGCTTACACCCAGAATTAAACTTCGTTGGTCATAAAGGTGCCACTGGACTCCAACTTTGTTTTATTGTTTGTTACAGTTGTACATAACATTTGTTGAAATTAAGATTTGCTGTTTAGCTTTCATGCCCCTTCTATAAAATACTTACTTTGATCTTTTTCAATTTTAGAGTGGCTGTCCTCTGTTTACAAACAGCAGTGGTTTGCCATGCTCAGAGCAGAACAAGACAATGATATTGGGTATGTGTATTGCACCCCTTTCCCTGCAGTTGTGTTAGTGCTCCTCCTTCTCTGGTGTATGCATCCTGAGATGCAGGGTACAAATCTCCCTTATAAATAAAAGCCAAATGGTGGTGGCACTTCTCTAGAACATTCCACACGCTCCAAAATCAGTTCACTCTCTGATCTGTCATTCAGAGGGTCTCCCTATCCACTGGCTGCTTTGCCTGAATCCTGCCTCCAACATTCTAAACAGTTTACTGTTCCTCTCCCCCCATAGCCAATCAGAACACAGAGGTTATTTGCATATGCAGCCCCATTGGCCTTTGCCTCGGAACACAGAGGTCGTTTGCATATGCGACTTGATTGGCTTTTGCCTCTAACATTCTAAACAGTTTTCTGTTCTGAGATAAAATGTGTCCAATCTCCAGGTGAGGGCTGGAGATCACTCAGAATTACAACTGCTTTCCAGATGGCAGAGATCAGTTCCCCTGGAGAAAATGGTGGGCTCTGTATCCTTATATGCTGCTGAGGTGGCCCCCATATGACAGCCAATGTGACGTAGCAGTCAGGGCTTCAGAGCATGGGAGGGGCTGCAGGTGTGTGGGGGTGGAAAGCTGAAGAGTGAGGGGGAAATAAAGGTA